>NC_049254.1:26119492-26422841 GCF_011100685.1 Canis lupus familiaris
TGTCCCTTCCGGTTGTCCTAAATGAAGGTGCTTACCTAGCATGAAATTGAGAGTGGTAATAGACTCTCAAATTTGGTAGATGATGGTATATTTATACTATCTGTTTCCTATGAATTTAGAAAGCTCTCTTATGTTGACTCCTTCCAAATTACAATTACAATTTACAAATTACGTTTGTCAAAAATCGTATAGAAAGAGATTTCATAACAGTTCCAAGCATGCTTAGTTTGTGGCTATAGCGCTTTTTGTGTAAAGTGAGAGAATATCTCAGTTGCCCACGGGCTTGGAGCTGAGCCAGATGCTCCACTCAAAGCTTTATGATTCTATGTGTCTACACTATATGGATTTTAGGAATGACTTAAATACATTTAAGGTGGGAAAATAGTTGAAACCTCTTTTGTCTTTTACATAAGCATTTTGATTAACACAATGTAAACAATTTTTGCAATTCAAGTAAGTGGATTCAATTTGTGACACTGAAGGTATAGTTTAAAACAGTGGAACATTTAAGATAATTTAGAATTTAATTCATAGCTACATCAACAAATTAAGTGATGCACTATCCCAGTTGTAACTGAAGAAAATGGTTGCAAAGTTGAGAGAAAACCAATTCAACAAGTCAACCGTAGATACTTGAGAACTATCTTCATCTTTTTGTATTGAGATGATAATTCTGATTTAATAAATAATAACAGATATTCAAACGTATGTGCTTGATCTTTACAAAACCATTTGACCAAGGCACAGTCTGGCTTATTTTTCTTTAACAATTAACTACTTACGACATAAAATGCTTAAAAAATGTTTTCAGCAAAAAATTTAAAATAACAGATCCTAACCAGCTCAGCATAGGAAGATTACAACACTGGGTCATGTAAATGGATCAGCGCAGTCCTACTGAATTTGGGCTCCTAGCATATGCCAGGGTCCTGTGGTGGAGCACATGAATGAGATCCCGCCTTATCCTCAGAAAGCAATGGCACAATCATTTCCTCCTTTCTCAATCTGCTTTCTTCACAGCTAAAAAAGAATGTTTTCCACTTAAAAATGATTTTGTTCAAAGACAAGAAACATTGCATCAAAATTGAAATCATTGTTTTAATAGTTTACAATTAGTCCTAGTTCATAAATTTCACAAATTAACCAGCTCATGTATTTCCTAAAAAGCTCATCAAGAAACTTGAAAATTTCATTCCTTAAGACCACTTGCCTGGTTAACTTTCTCATACTGGATTACAACTGCTGACTCCAGTCCCCCCATTACTTCCTGCCATCTAGCTGTTGATCTCTGCTCTGAACTGTTCTCTACATGTAAGGTCTTTCTGATGATGAGACCTTCTATGTTCTTTCTCAAGTATCTATCAAGAGGCAGGTGGTGGAATGGAAGGGCTGCAGCCTGTGGTGTCAGGTAGTTCTGGGTTTGATCCCCTGTTCAATTTGTGCCACTAGTCAGTGCCTGTGTGATCACAGCCCTTCATCTTCTCTGAGCCTCAAGGGCCTTATCTGTGCAATGCAGATAAAAACCTACTTTGCCAGATGTTGTGTGGAATAAATGAGCAAGAAATTTACTGAGCACTTACAACGTGCCAGGCAGGCTCTGTTCTTAGGGCTGGACATGTATTATCTCTTTGAATCCACTCAGCAAATCTATGAGCTAAGTGTGATGATTTCCCTTGTGTTACTGATGAGAAAATGGAGCCCCAGGGAGATGGAGCAACTAACAAATATCATACAGTTGTAAGAGCAGAGGCAGGATATGAAGCCAGGTGGTCTGATGCTGAACTACTGGCTGTGCTGCTTCTAATAATGTATGCAAAGGCTGATGTCCTGTTCTAAGTACAGAATAAATGCTTTTAAAAGTTTACATAGAAAAAAAAAAAAGTTTACATAGTAGGGGAATCTGAGTGGCTCAGTTGGTGGAGCATCTAACTCTTGATCTCAGCCTGGGTCTTGATCTTAGGTTATAAGTTCAGGCCTCACATTGGGCTCCATGCTGGGTGTGGAGCCTACATGAAAAAAAATGGTTACACCATAGAGTGAAAATAACATTGATATTGGAGTCTAGATGTGGGTTTTGATTCTGTCACCTATTAGCTGAGAGACTTATGGAAATTTACTTAATCTCTACTAATTACACAGATGCTTTCTGCATCTGTAAAACTGTCATGGTTCTACCTTTGTTCAGGCCCATAGTAAGAAGTATATAAAATGTTCATCATAGCCTACAAATCGTAGTAAACATTTGATAAATGGTATTTGTTAATTAGGAAGGGACATCAGAATGTAAACAAATATTATTCTATGACAAAACTTTTATTGTACCAACCAAAAATGAAAGTTTAAATTCTTATCATGATTATCTAGGTCCTAGATTCATGCCCACACTACCATTTCAATTTTCATACCAACGACTTCCCAGCAAGAACCCTTCACTTTATAGGGACACTAGACTGTCCATCCTCTGGTCCCTGCTCAGTCCTATCAGTGGGCATTTATAATGTAGGTTCTAATAGAGATATGGGAACAAACATCCCAAATTTTCTAGGACAATTCTGATTTTCCTCCTCCCTTCTCAAACCATGTAGCAAATAAAGTGTCCCAATTTGGAAGTCAGAAAACAGAATCAACAAAGAAACTGTCCTTTGTTCTCTTGCATTGTGCATCTTTGAAAATGAAATGCACCTTCATTTGTACCCAAAGTGGAAAATAGTAAGAAAAAAGAAAAGAAAAGAGAAGAGAAGAAAAGAAAGAAAAGAAGAAAAGAAAAGAAAAGAAAAGAAAAGAAAAGAAAAAAAAAAGGGCTTATGCCTCTTGCCATGCCTTTAGCCTGCCCTTTATCATAAAATAAGGTGATAGATTTATGAAAATCAAGAGTCTAAGAAATACTGTTCTAGAAAACCTTATTTCATTGAGTCTTTAAGTCTGAGAATGTTTTACATGGCAAAGTTGCATTTGAATGAATCTCTTTTTAATTTTTTTCTTTTTCTTCTCTTTTAGGTGCGGGTAGGTGATAATAGTTATATTCACCTAAAAATATTCAAAGGCCTTCCTGGACAAAATCCAACTTTGACACTTACTGGTTACCAGACTGACAAAAGCAAGGATGATGAGCTCACAGGCTTTTAGCAGCACGTTCCAAAAGTGGTCTGATATTTTCTACTGGCTATTGATTAATGTTCCCTGCTAATAAATGTAACAACAAGAAAGCATTCCTTTTCAAATAAATTGATTTCTTCAACTATTTATCTTTTGTGTTAAATAGTATTTACCTTTTCTTTCTCAAAGTCAATGTTATTGCTTTAGAGTAGAAATTCCATACAAATCAATGTCAGCTGGAAATCTTATAGAACTTAGGCCCAATGCAACTTGCTGAAGAATAAGACCACTACCACCACCACCACCACCATTCTCACCATAGGCAGGCTAAGAATCTTAGCAATCACAGGGCACAATATTCCATCCCTAGCCTCAGATTTTAAAATTAAATCAGTTATTTTATGAAATATATTTATATATATTATATTATATATTTATATTTTGAAATAATCTCACAAATAAGTTGCAAAAATACTTTTTTCCAGACATTTGAGAATGAGTTACCTACAGTGATGCCCCATCATCCATCAACACTTTAGTTTACATTTCCTACTAACAAGCATTTTCTCCTGAATAACTGAAATGCAACTATCAAAATCAAGAAAGTAACACTGATACATATGCTAACATCTAATCCCCAGAAAACATTCAGTTTCCCCAGTCATCCCCAAAATGTCCTTTATTGCTAAAAGTTCCAGTCCAAAACCAAGTGTTCCATTTAATTGCTGTTTTTCTTTTTTCTAAAACCTCTATTAAGATATAATTTATATATCATATAATTCATCCAATTAAAGTATACGATTCAAAAGTTTTTAGTAGATTTAAAAATGTGTGCAACCATCACAGAGACAATTTTAGAACATTTTCATCACTTCAAAAAGAAACTCCATACCTTTTAGCTATCATCCCCCCATCCTCCTCCACAACTTCACCCCTAGTTTATTTACTGTTTCTATAGACCTGCCTATTCTAGACATTTCATAAGTTTTAAATCACAAGTGGGTTTCTGCAACTGGCTTATTCCACTTAATAAAGTGTTTTGGAGATTCATCTATGTTGTAGCATGTGCCAATGTTTTATTTATTTTGTGGTCAAATAATATTCACTTTTATGGATATACTACATTTTGTTCATCCACTTATCAGTTGATGGATATTTGAGTTGCTTTTACCTTTTGGCTATTATGGACAATGTACAAACATTTGCACACTTTGTTTTGTCCATACATATGTTTTCATGTCTCTTGGGTGTATACCTAAGGCTAACTTGCTATTTCATATGGCAACTCTATATGTTTAATTGTTCAAGGAACTTATGGCCTGTTTTCCAAAGTAGCTGCATCATTTTACATTCCCACCAGCAGTGTAGGAGAGTTTGGATTTCTTCACATCCTACAACACTTGCTATTATCTGCCCTTTTGAGTCTAGGCATCATAATGGTATGAAGTGGTATCGTATTATGGTTCTGATGTGCGTTTCCCTGATGACAAATGATGTCAAGTATCTCTTCATGATCTTATTATCTATTTGCATATCTTCCTTGGAGAAATGTCTATTCAGATCCTTTGCCCATTTTTTAATCAGGCTATTTGTCTTTATTATTGAGTTGTAAGATTTCTTTCTTTCTTTCTTTCTTTTTTTTTTTTGAGTTGTAAGATTTCTTTGCATATTTTGGATATAGTCTTATCAGAGATATACTTTGTAAATATTTTCTCCCATTCTGTGGCTCTTTTTTACTTTTTGATACTGTCCTTTAAGTGTCAAAGTTTTTAATTTTAATGAAATGCAAATTATGTTTTTTTCCGTTTAAGTTATTGTGCTTTTGGTGTCAGATCTAAGGATCCTTTATCAAATCCAAGCACATGATCTACTCCTCTGTTTTCTTCTAAGAATTGTATAGTTTTAATATTTACCCTTAGGTGTTTGATTCCTTTTGAGTTAATTTTTTATTAATGAGTTAATTTTTCTTAGTTAATTTTTATAAGTAGTATGAGGTAAGGATCCAACTTGATTCTTTTGTAAATGGCTATCTAGTTGTTCTACCACCATTTGTTGAAAAGTCTATTCATTTCCATATTGAATGGTCTTGGCATCCTTGTAGAAACATCACAGGCACATAAATTCATTTTCTGGATCCTCAATTCTATTCTATTAGTCTACATGTCTTTCTTTATGCCAATACCACACTTTTCTTGATACTGTTGCTTTGTAGTAAGTTTTGAAATCAGCAAGTGTGAATCCTCCAATTTTCTTCTTTTTTAAAAATGTTTTGGTTCTTCTGGACCCTTTGAAAGTCTGTATGAATTGTAGAATCAGCTAATACATTTCTACAAAGAAGTCAGCTAGGATTCTAATAGGGATTATGTTGAATCTGTAGGTCAATTTGTGGAGTAATGCCATTTTAACAGTATTAAACCTTCCAATCCATGAATATGGGGATGTTTCCTCAAATATTTACATTTTCTGTAATTTCTTTTGATAATGTTTTATAGTTTTCAGGGCATGAGTTTTGCACTTATTTGTTAAACTTATTTCTAAGTATTTTATTCTTATGGATGCTATTGTAAATGAAATTGTTTCCTTAATTTTATTTTGGCTTATTAATTGCATGTGTATAGAAATGCAATCAATTTTAGTATATTGGTCTTGTATTCTTCAATCTTGCTGAAATTGTTTATTGGTAGATTTCTTAGGATTTTCCTTTACAACAAGATCATATCATCTGCAAAGAAAGATGGTTTTACTTCTTCCTTTCCAGTCTGAATATCTTTTATTTTGTCCTTAATTACTGTCTAGAACCTCTGATATAAAGTTAAATAGAAGTGGTGAGAGTGTATATTGTTGTCTTGTTCCTGATCTTAGAGGGAAAGCATCCAGTCATTCACTAGTATGATGTTAGCTGTGTGATTTTTGTAGATGCCCTTTATCAAGTTGATGACATTTTCTTTTAGTTTTTCTTTTTTAGTTATGAAAAGCTATTATATTTTGTCAAATGCTTTTTTTCTGCATCTTTTAAGATGTTCATGTGGTTTTGCCTTTTATTCTTTCACTATAGAGTTTAACATTAATTGATTTTTGAATGTTAAGCCAATTTCACATTCCTAGAATTAATCTCATGTGGTCATGGTGTATAATATTTTTTCATGTGCTAGATTTGCTAGCATTTTGTTGAAGACTTTTGTATCTATACTCATGAGAGATATTGATCTATAGTTTTCTTGTGATGTCTTGGTTTTGGTATTTATGTGATACTGGTCTCATAGGATGAGTTGAAAAGTTTTCTCTCCTCTACTTTTTGGAAGAGTTTTTTGTAGAATTGGTATTAATTATTTTTTTAATGTTTGGTAGAATTCAGTAGTGGAGCTATCTGGGCCTGGGCTTTTCTTTATAGGAAGTTTTTGATTACTGATTTAATCTCTTCACTTGTTATAGGTGTATTTAGACTGACTCTTTCCTCTTGAGTTGGTTTTGGTATTGTCTTTCTAAAAATTTATTCATTTCATCTATATTATCTAATTTATTGGCATATAATTGTTCATAGTATTCCTTCCTTGGACCTACCTAATGGATTTTGGACTGAATTGTTAGGAAGGAGAAGTAAGGAAGAAGTACAAGAAAGAGGAAAGGAGAAAGGAGAGAAGGGAAAAGAGGAAATTTGTTTTAAAGATGCCCAAAATAATGTCTCCCTCTGTTCTGCACTCTGTTCATCCATGCTACTAGTGCCACTTATCAGTCCCTCTGTTCCCAAATAATAATAGTATATATTAAGTGCTTATTATATACCACATAGTGTTCTAAAGACTTTACACATATAACTCATTAATTCCCATAACAACCTCATGAGATAAATATTGTTATTATCCTCTCTCTATGGAAGACTGAGTGTAGAGAGGTTAAGTTACTGCCCAGAGCCTCATGGCTAGTTAATAAAGTGAAGATATAATCCCAGGCTATTTGCCTCCAGGACCAATGCTCTTAATCCCTACACTCAGAATTCATTTGCTTATGTATTCTGTCCCCCGTAGGACGTAAGGGAGAGCTTGAAATAGTTATATATATGTGCATATATATATATATATATATGCACATATATATATATATATAATTAAACTATTCTTCTTAAAAACAATTTTAACGTGAAAGATAATTTTTTTAAAGGGAGTGACTTATTGCATTTCCCCCAATCAAGTTTGAAATGGAATCTGGGAGCAAGAATTTGTACTCTATTGCAAAAATTGTTTTGTCTAACCCCCAAGAGAGAAACTGAGAGAAACCACTGCTAGATCCTTCATAATAAAGAAACTGTCCTGTTCATCTGCCTTCAGCTCCTAGCACATAGATATTAAGTTCAATCAATGAACTAGTATTAATGCCATAGGGCTCTTAGGTAACAGAGCATACCAGAAATGATCCCATTGGCCTAATAATAAGAATCCTTTTCTGAACAATGCAAACATGGACACATGAACATCTATAGCTATAAACTCAAAGCAGCTGGTCAAGTATATACACAACTTTAATCATATTGATTAGATTTATTTATACATTATCCTGATTTTGGTATAGAAGTCTGAATATACCACAGATTTAAAAAACTAATCTAATAAGGGGCATATAGAACATACGCAAAGACAATTACAGCATTTCACTGTCAGAAATAAAAGACTTGAATAAATGGATCAACATAACCTGTCACTGGTTAAGTAGACTTCATGTTAGCAAGAACATGGTAACAAACAGGAATAAATAGTAAAGAAGACCAAGTAATGTGTGCAGTGATTCTCAATCGTCCCTGCATATTGGAATCATTTAATTTATAAATTTTTTAAAAGTACCAAGTCGGGGGGGGCATCTGGGTGGTTTGGTTGGTTAAGTGTCTGCCTTTGGTTCAGGCTATGATCCCAAAGTCCCAGAATGGAACTCTTGGAATAGAGCCCAGAGTCTGGCTCCCTGCTCAGTGGGGAGTCTGCTTCTCCCTCTCTGCCCCTCCCCCTGCTTATGTTCTCTCTCTGTCAGCCCCTCTCTCACTCTCTCTCAAATAAATGAATAAAATCTTTAAAATAAAAGTCCCAAGTCAGGCCCCATGCAGACTAATTGACTAAGAATCTGAAATAAAGTCCAGATGATTCTAATGTCAGCCAGGGTCGAGCAATAGAGTGATATAAAGGAAAAAAGAAAAAGGTTTAATATTTGCCCCAATAGAATTGGAAATATATTTCAAAGCTTAAAATTTATCACAAAAATTTTGATAGTACATTAAAAACAGAATAGATATGTAGGGTAAACCATGACAGTAATAATGTCCTTCCCACCCCGCCGAAGTTTCCTGATAGTAATTGCTCAAGGGCTGCAGGGTGTCTTGAAATCATTGTAAGAACCCCAAATGCTGGTCCAGCCACATTGGTTATTGACAGGCTGAGACCAGCCAAAACAAGATGATGAAAACAAAAAAATAGATGTCAGAAAATGTGACCCAAATCTGTTTAGTCTGGGTAAAATAAAAAGTGTGAAGGTAATTTTTCATTTACTAAAAGTTGTTGAAAAATTACACTGTTACTGAAGATTTGCACTATGTTGAAACATTAAACTATTCTTTTTAAAAACAATTTTAACGTGAAAGATATTTTTTAAAGGGAGTGACTTAACTGCATTTCCCGCCCCCCCCCCCCCACCCCCATCAAATTTGAAATGGAACCCGGGGGCAAGAATTTGTACTCTACTGCAAAAATTGTTTTGTCTAATCCCCAAGAGAGAAACTGAGAGAATGTACTTGTCTTACAAGGGTGAAAGACTCAACGCCAGCTGTTAGGCCCTCCCAAATTCTCTGCCACAGACTGTTTTTAAACGACTGGTATTAGGGCCAAGTGACAACTCAGAGGTAGTGATTCTGGTCAGGGTTGTAGGCAATGCCTTCTCTGTTCTGGCTTGGGAAACCGGTTTCTTCACTTACCGGAGGGAGCGAATCTATCATTTTCTGTCTGGTTTCTTATTTTAGGAAAGAACTGAAGACTCATCCTGGACCCTGGAGGCTTCTGAGTCTTCCCTTGCTAGAATTTGGTTCAGACACAGAGGGGAGTTTCTCCCGAGGAACTATCCAAGCACATACATAGTACTTTAAATGACAATATGAGGAAGTACCGAATGAGGATAAAAATGTCCTAATGTCAATGGATAGTTTAAACAGGGAGATATCCACTTGGCCACCTGACTCAGTGGGAACATGCTTGATGGACTCCTTTGGTTCAAGAGAGTTTATTTTATGTAACGCGGATTTATCATAAAGATGCGCCTGCTTAGAAATCTAGGAAATGTCAAACAACCAGCCTTGTGAAGGGGGACTGACCCATACAGAACTGGGTCTCGCAGCTGGAGACCCAAGAACCAGAATCCAAGGCAGCTCTAAGAACCTGAGGAACTATGGATGTGGGTTTACTCTAGAGCTGTATTAATGGGCTCAGCTATGCCCCAAGGAGCTGTGTGGTCTGCATCTCTGTCTCTGTCCACTTTTGTGCCAGCTCCAACTGACCTTTCTTCTGTGTATTTTCTCTGCTTCTGTGTGTCCTCACGGCTCCTGCTTTCTCAGAACAATGGACCACCGTGGCCCCTACTGCACCTCAACACCACTTACTTCCCTTCAAGCTTCCCCTTCCACTGCTAACTACATCATTTCCTCAGTATTGCTCAGTTCAAAGCCTTGAAGAATTAGATTATCTAGATTATCTTCTTGGCCCAGGACATGTCCTAAAACACGGACCAACATCTAGCAGTTCCTGGTCAGTTGCCCAGCCCTGGTTGAACCAGCATAGTGTAATATGGGCTACTAAGGGGTGCTCTTTCAGTAGGAGCTCTGGGCCAGAGTCTTTCCTAGGAAGGGCTGTGGTGTGGCTGGTATCTGATCCACATGACGAACATATGGATGGAGGGATGGATGGATGGGTGAGTGGATGGTTGGACGGATAGACAGGAATATTATGTCCTTAGAGAAGTGGGGCAAAGTTGATGGGGGCGGGGGGGGGGGAGGATTTAATGCAGGTTTAACAACTGAGAAAACACACACACACACACAAAATCCTCTGTATTTGTTGCAATATATTTTTTTAATGATTGTATTTGAGAGATAGTAAAAGAGCAGGACTGGGGGCAGGCGGAGGAAAGGGACAAGCAGACTCCCCCACTAAGCAGGGAGCCTGTAGTGGGGCTCAATCCCAGGACCCTGTTTGTTGCAATATTGGAATGAGATCTGACCCAAGTCCCTAGGAGCCAAGTAATGAACTGATCCTAGTTGAACTAGCTCTTAATGCCAAGCCATTCCTTTTAGAGAAAGAGGATGAATTTCCCCCAGATTCTTTCATACACTCTGACCTGGTTTAGGGCCAAGTCTTTTCTAGCATTTGCCTATTAGAATCTCCCAAACTTCATCTCCCAAATATAGCAATCATGTAAAATACTTAGAATGGTAACTAATTTGTAGTAAGCAATGAACAAATGAGCTATTAGTATACTGTTCGCTCATTGAACATACCACTTAAGGGCTGCATTTAGCTCCATGTAACAGAATCCTAAACATAGAGGTTTACCCAAATAAATGAACCACTCCTATTACATCCTTGAATGAATAAATTAAAAATCCCTGCCCTCACTTAATAACAAGTTTGGGGACACAGCCCAGGGCTGGTATGGCAAATCACAATGCCACCAAGGATCCAGTCTCCTTCTTTCTGTTCAGCCATCAACATGTGGCTTTTATCTTCGTGTTCACCACCATGTGAGCAAATAGTTCTCACCCTTGTTCTAGCAATCCTAACCACACTCCAGGGAGAAAGAAGGACAATACCCGTATCAGGAAAGTTTCCCCAAAATGCACCAAGTCTCCTGTTTATATCTCATTGTCAAAAACTACCTCACTGCTATCTGGGGCTGCAAGGGAAACTGGGCACAATGCTATTGTAGACAAAATCAGGATTCTATTGTTCAGGAAGAGGAAAACAGATATAGGGTAGAAAACTAGCAGTATCTCAGGCTTAACTATCCTAAGCACTGAGGACTCCACAGTGCCAGCCCTCAAAACCTAGTGGGTTAGAGGTAAACCACCAATTGAACAGGATGATAAAGATCATGAGAGGTGTTTATCATGTGGACACATAAGGACATCTAATTTGTATTTGAGAAGTCAAGAAAAGCTCGCTAAAGGAAACGATAGCTGAGACATGAAGCAAGGGTAGGAGTTGGCCAGGGAAGAGTACATGTGCTGAAGTTCAGAGGTAACACTGGGTCTTTTCTGGAAACCTAAATGGTTTCCTACTAGTGGGGAATAGAGTACATTGCAGAGAGTGAGGTTGGAGGTAAGCAGGAGCCAGAGCATAAAGGATTTCAAAAACAGTTTTAAGAACCTGGTACTTATCCTTCAGAAGCCACTGAGGAATTTTAAGCAGGAGTCAAATTTTGCCTACATTTTTAAAATTAGAAAAATAAAAATAAAATAAAATAAAATAAAATAAAATAAAATAAATAAAATAAAATAAAAAAATAAAATAAAATTAGAGTGGAAAACCCACTCCATCAACTGCAACTATAGTTCAGTGGATTTGCTGTCCTTTCTTCATGCATCAAGAGATCCACAAATTCACCTAACTTAAGTCTTCTTCCCTTTTATAGGGATTACCCTCAGCAGGCCACTGCATTCAGAAGCTGGGAGCTATCTTTGCTTAAACCTTACTAACATTTTGTTTCCTCCCCAAAATAATGCTGTGGGGTAAATTAGGCTTCTCCTAAAAATGTTGCCCCTATCAGGAGTGATCACTTTTTGACTATATTCTACAATGTTCATGCTCAACTATGTACTTGGCTTTTTGTTTGTTTGTTTAGGGACAATCAAGGCTTAACTATCAGGTTAAGTATACACAGAAATCATCAGCAACGAAATAATCTCTAACCTTTGATTAGCTTACATAACTTTGGGCAGAATATTCATTTTTTTTGATTTGCAGTGAGACTACATGTTGGACTAATCTCCCAGTTTACAAGTTATCCCTGGACGGTCTTAAATAGGTAGCATGGCACAGAAGCAAGGACTACTGCAGTCGCACTGGGTACATTACCACGCCATTTCCTAGACTGGTTATCTTTGAAGGACAACTGAAGGAAGAGAATGACTGGAGGGCCTGGTTAGCTCAGTTGATAGAGCAGTATGGCTCTCGATCTTGGGGTTTTAAGTTTGAGCCCATGTTGGGTATAGAGATTACTTTAAAAGACACACACAGAGAATGAATTAATAGAAAACTTGCTTTTTATTACTGCACTTATTTGGTATATTATATTTCAGTCTCTATTTAAACTGGCTTTTCAAAGACAAGGGCATTATCATGTTCTCTTAACCAGCTGAAATCAGTCATTTGCCACTCACTTTCCACTTCTCATTCCAGATTCCCTTTTTGGCATATAGCTTTATCATCTTTTAGCATACTACATAATTTACTTTACTATTGTTTCTTTTCACTACATAGAAGTTCTTTAAGAGCAGGGACTTTTTATCTGCTTTTGTTCAGTGATGTATTAGTATTGGCTAATAGTGCCTAGAATACATGAGACACTCAAGTACTCATTAAAGATTGGTGTTTCTTCTATGGCTATCTTCTGTCCTGCCAAGGAAAAGCCAAACTTACCTTTGAACTTTTGCATTCTGCTTCTTCTCCCTCTCTCCCTGACTGAAGCCTACCTATCTTTCAAGCCAACAAAATCAACAATTATTGAGGCAGCAAGAATATGCAAGATATGGTTTCAGGAGGCAAATTAACTTTCAATAACATTATGCCATCCCTTTTTCTTCATATTTGAGGCTTTAAATGCCATTCATCACAAACATATTAATATTCATTATACTAAAAGTCACTGATGGCTATTGATTGCACATTTTTCATGTTACATTGGGATGATTCAGACATCCTAACCAACATAATTGGATTAGATATTATTTTAGCAGACCTGAAATTCTGGAAAAGCTATTATGAATCCTTTCAAAGAATTCTCAATTCCCTCCTAAGCATCAGGAAAATCTTTATGCATTGAGTCTTATTTTTTTATTGAGTACTTTCAATTGAAAAGACACATGAAAGAAAAATAAATAAATAAAACAACTTTCTGTCAGGCACCACTCGCTTTAAGCCCTATAGAAAACCTTTTTTACTGCTGGCCTAAAGAAATTTTTCCTTTTTAAGATTAGATTATAATTTCCACAAAAGTAGGTTTTATCTATCAATATCCCCAATAACTAAGCATCTGACCCGCAATAAGTGCTCAAAAGATTTGTTGAAAGAATGGTATTTTATACTTTTATTGCTCACTTCTAAATGCATAACCTGATAAGGGTCTACATACCGAACACATAGGCCTACCTATGACCCAGTTGGTCAATCTAACTGTGCCAGAACCAGGTGGGTTGTTTAAATCCTCAATGGTAGGCAGAATCCTAATATGGCTCTCTAAGATGGCCCACTCTAATCCCTTAGACTGTGAATATGAGACATTACATCTGTGATGTTACCTTACCTGGCAAAAGGGATTTGCAGATATAATTAAAGCTATAATCATTTGACTTTGAGTTAAACAAAAGGAAGACTGTCATGGCAGGCTTAAACTAATCACACAGACCCTTTGAAAGCAGTATTTGTCTGGTTTATGGCAGAAAAGGAAATCAGATTCCAAGAATGAGAAGAATTCAATACGCTGTTGCTAGCTAGAAGGAGGGGCCCATATGCCAAAAAGTGTGGGTAGCTTCTAGTTTAGAGAGGCCTATGATAACAAGAAAGGAAATGGGAACATCAGTCCTACAACCAAAAGGATCTGAATCCTGCCAACAAACGGAATGAGCCAAGAAACACACTATTTGTATAGAGGTGCTAGACAAGAGCCAGTCTGGCTGACTTGATTTCAGCCTGAGACCCTAAGCAGAGAACCTAGTCTTGGACTTCTGATCTACAAAAGAGTAAAACAATAAACAGGTGTGATTTTAAGCTGCTAAACTGTGGCAATATGTCAAGCAGCAATAGAAACTAATATGGTCATTCTGTACTAGAAAGTGTTTTCTCTGCAATGACCAAATTCTGCAATGATAGGGTTTTTTTACTGACTCATTTGAATACTACTAGTATGCAAGCCTTCCTCTGCCTTTCCCAAATTCATTTTACTGTTTTCCTTTCATTGTCCATTGAAATTCCACCCCAAATTAGTTTTTGCATATGAAAACAAGATAAGGTACCAAGACAAAGTTTCTTTGGACAGTATTCAGCTTATAATATTGCCCTCTTACTTATTAAGAGCAATAAATGCCACAAAGATAAATAAAAGGATAAAATCATTCATGACCAGAAAGGTCCACATTCTTGCCAAATTTGTAAAAATCAAAAAGCTATAATAAAAATCAAATCAGATACTGAAACTGTATTCAAATTCTCTTATAAGAACTTATTATCTCAACTTGGAAAACAATCAAATAAATATGTACACTGAGTCAGAAAATTATTTTAATAGTTACAAAACCTTTTTTTTTTTTTTTTTTTTTTTTTTTTTTTTTTTTTACAGAATCAGTATAAAATAGCAGTTGATTTCTCCATAATTATCAGAATTATTTGTATGTAAGGTCTTGGCTAAGTGGGGCTGAAATCAACAAAAGGTCTTGGACTGTTGGCTCAGAAATCATCCTAGGAAGCCCACCTTGTTGATGTCTGTCATGCTTAGCTCATGAGATGTCCCAGTCGGTCCTTTTTTAAAAAAAAGTATCTTTTTATTCATTCTTTGGAGGCTTGAAGTGAATTCGGCAGCGTTCATTAAACACCTAAGATATTTAAACAGAAATGAAAGCCATTGAGACATCTTGTATAAATCAAGCCTGGAACTGAATTAAATTTGGCATGGTTCAGGAGGATATAACCATTTTTGTCCCAGATCAACAGATTTAGGGAACAGAGAATTTTCCTCAGGAGTTCAAAATGACATAGGCACAAGGAATATAGAAGGCTTTGATATCCATTTATAAGACAATTTTAATTTTTAAGTAAAATTTATATTATTCAAGAAAAAAACATCACAAGCTAGCTTATTTAGTAATAGTAACTAATAAACATTTTGATAACATATTCTGGGCATACTTTGGACAATTAGACAAAAATATCTCAAATAGTTTGAGATAAAGCTTTGTCCCTCTTTTTATAATATAGATTTTATTTAGATATCTGTTGTGATTTTCTAAATGAGTACTGTACCCTTTTTATAAGTAGGTACACCTGAAGAGAGATCAATCTTTGCTAAATTGTGTAAATTTATAGAATGTTCCGTTCTATTTGCCTTGCTTCCTAAAATCTAAACAAATACCAAAAATCTTAAAAGAACATTCTATTATTCAATGTCTGTTAATATGGGACTGTATTAAATAAAAATTTCGGTATAGCTATTCAATGGAATATAATACAGACATAAAAGAATAAGGAAGCTCTGTATGTTCTGATTTGTAAAGACCTCCAAGATACATTAAAGAAACAAAAATTGTTTCTTTAATACATACATAATACACACATACATAAAATTAGAAAAGAGGCAAATATCTAAAAACACATACCATCCTTTCAGAGGGAAAAGAAAGGAAGTGGCCAAAAGGGAGGAGTGAGAGGTAGAATTTTTACCATATAGCATTTAATATTTTTTAAAAATTTTAATCATGCCTAAATTTTAAGTGTCCAAATAAAAAATTATAAAAAACTAAAATAATTTTTTTAAGTAAATCTTTTTTTTTTAATTTTTTTTTTTTAAATTTATGATAGTCACACAGAGAGAGAGAGAGAGAGAGAGAGGCAGAGACACAGGCAGAGGGAGAAGCAGGCTCCATGCACCGGGAGCCCGACGTGGGATTCGATCCTGGGTCTCCAGGATCGCGCCCTGGGCCAAAGGCAGGCGCCAAACCGCTGCGCCACCCAGGGATCCCTAAAATAATTTCTTTTTTAGAATTTACCCTCATACTTCATTGACATAAGGAACAAATTGTTTTTAAGGTTAAAAAACAAAACGAAACACAAAAAACAATGTATTTTGGCCACTGTGAACTATCATTAAAAAATAAAAGAAAAATCTACATAGGGAGCTTTTATGGTACTGGTATAATTCAATCTCTTAAACTGGGTGGTAGATACATGAATGTTCATTTTATTAACACTCCTTAATTCTACATGTTATATACTTTTTGGTATGTGTTATCTCACAATTAAAAGAAAAAAATGCAGAAATTGTACAGACTCTGGCCCTTTTGTCTTATAGCTCGTCTCATCAGTTCCCAGCCCTGACATCTGCCTGAAGTTCCCAATGCTCAAATCAGGGGAGGCTTCAGATTAGGGGCCTTGGCACCCTGGGTGGGATGATATCTATGACTTGGCTAAGCTTCTCCAAATCCTCTTCTCCAGTTCTGTTACCATGACAGGTCATACAATGTGCCATACGACTGTAAAGCTGATTTTTATAAGATGGCTCCACTTGAATGCCAACTGCATCCCTTCTCAGAGTTAAAACCTTCAGTTGCTTCTAATGCTTCTAATGAAGGATATCTATTCTCAAGAGCCACAAAGCATTCCTTATTCCCCTCCCTTGGTTTCCCTTTGCTGGTCAGTTTCCCTCATAGTTTCCTCCATGAACTAGCATTATTTTATACCTTCCAGCTCCTGTCATTTACAACTTCTTCAACATTCAGTTCTGACTGCATCCATTTCAACTGCAAAAAGAAAAAAAAAAAGTTGGAGTTATGAAAATTCAAGCTAAAGAATTAAAACCAAATTCTATTTATAGTTTCCTAATAAAATGGAGCTCCTGCTCCTACATTCTTTGTTAATGGTATCACCTGGGCTAGATCTTGAACACAGTCCATTCTCCACATATCTAATCAGCTGTTAAATTTTATAAAGCCATGGTTCTCAAGCATATTATAATTACCTTGAGATCTCTAAAATACAAAAGTCCAGGTAGTTCACAAAAGGGATACAAATGGCCAATAAACATTTTTAAAAAGTGTTTTAAAAAATTTACTTACATGAGTAAGATCATATAAAGAAATGCAAATTAAGCCATAGATGACAAAAAATTTTTTTAAATGAGTACATCTGATAAAACCTACTAGTAGTGAGGGTATGGAAAAAGATACATTCATACACATTTTTAAGTGTGGAGGGGAATTTGGTTAAGATTTATAAAAACAAATTCACATGTTCTTTAACTCAAGAATTCCAGTTCTAGTTACTGATTCTATAATACTGATCTGCAAAGACAGTACAGAGGAATAAAAAGGAGAAAGAGGTGGCCACCTAATTTGGATAAAGAAAAGAGAATTGGGCAGAAAAACAGTGAAGAAGGGGAATGCATAAGGCCCAAGTAATCTAGAATGGCATGAGTTTTCCACACCTTGAGCATACAAGCCAGAGGTCTGAGGCTAAAGATGTTAAAGTCTTTCTAACTTTCTTGATAACTGCCAATCTAATTACTCCATCAGAAAAGTAGCCAATTCCACTGCCAGGCCCAGATGGTGGAGCCTATTATACTCCTAGTCACTTCTGGTCACAGAAACTTAAAAGAAAAGAAGTTAGCTAGTTCCAGGAAGGAAGCTTGAAAATACTCAGGAATATTAGGAGAAAAAAAGCAGGAGCTACAGGTTGAAGCAGCCAAGAGGTTAAAAGTAGGATGATTTCCTCAGGCCAAAGTCGACTCAGGCCAGGAGATCTGGGAATAAAATGCCAGTGAGCTACACAAGATCTAGGCAACCATGAGTCAGGGACCCAGGCCAAAGAACCTGACCAGTTAGGAGCAGAGCTCAGGCAGGATGCTTAAGCTATGCGCATGTAACACTAATAAGACAGGAACTTAGTACTGATCCACTGGCTCCTTGTAATTTCCTTTGCTAGACTCTGTAGTATCAGAGAATATATAGGCAGGTACAAAGGACTCAAACTAGAACGAGAGGAAGGACTGCATCTCTGACAACCAGTATCATGCTGTAAAGTAGTAACGAAGCCTGAAGAAGCCTATCTGCTTACATCAAAGCAACTTCAGTTCCAGATAATAATCGAATAGATAGACCAGAAATCATTAAAACTTCACTGCTCTGTCAAAGCATGGACTGACTGCCAAAAAATTAACAAGTTCAGTCAAAAAACAGGGTCATGGGACGCCTGGATGGCATAGTTGGTTAAGCCTCTGACTCTTGGTTTCAGCTCAGGTTGTGATGTGAGAGGCAGGAGATCAAGCCCTGCACTGGGCTCTGCACTCAGCACAGAGTTTGCTTGGGATTCTCTCTTTCTCCTCCTCTGCTCCTCCTGCCCTTGTTCTTTCTCTCAAATAAATAATAAATCTTTAAAACAAAACAAAACAAAAACAACTGCCACTAGGACAGTCTTCATAATTGCTCTCAAATATTTAAAGGGAAGTCATAGCAGAAATTGGTTTAGACTTACCCTACATACCTGCAGAGGGAAGATTAAGGAGCAATAATCACATATTACAGGGAGGCAGATTTTCACAAGATATAAGAAAGTCTCTGAATAATTAACAACTGTTCAAAAAGAGAATGCATTGCTACAAAAGATTCAAGTACTCTTCCTCCCCGACCCCTTAAGTAGTGGTTAAAAGTGGTTAAACGTAAGGTAGAAATTACTGGTTGGGAGATACTGTAAGGAGGATCAATGTAACAAATATAGAAAGGAAAGTTAAGTACTAAATGTGTCAGGGATATGCTAGCTCTTAGACACATTATATAATTTAATCCTAATCCCTAAAAATGAAAGCTTAAGAAGTCTTGATTCCATTTTACAAACTAAATATCAGATTATTTCAGGGCAATTAATTTAGAAGTTTACAAAGCCACCACGTGGTTGGATGGGATTTATTCCTTAGAGCTATCTGCCTTTATAATCCATGTTTTTTCTTTTCTTGAATGCTGCAGATAATACAACTTCTAATACAATTAATTTCAGTGCCACTAACAAAATGCTGCCGCTCAGATGGTTGTTTTTGAGGCTCTAGGTCTTGAACTGGTCAATTTCCTTTTCAAAGGCCACTAACAGGTGACAACAGATAATAGTGCCAATAAGGAATGTGCTTTCTCTGAGTTAAGACTGAGGGAAAGAACTGAGGACTTTTAGACTGGTGTTTCTGTATATAAATAAATATGTTCACTTAAGTAATCAGAATTTGACTATCAATCATAATTTAACATACAAACACTAAATCCAGAGTCAGAAGAGATGGGTTAAAGTCCCAGCTCTACCATTTACTTAGCTTGTGACTTTGGGCTTGTGACTTTGGTGATGTCAGTATTTCTAAGTCTCAGTTTCCTTGTTCAGAAAAGGGAGAGGGAGAGCTGGAGCATTTCTAAGAGTTCTCTGATTCCATAATCTTCATGACAAACTCGAAAATTTAAAACAAAAATTCAAGCTTCCTTACTTGGTTAGGTACTCATGGTCACCCTGTAGTCCTATACAGTATCAGTCTAGAAAGCTACCTTTTGTAACTCGCTGACTGGTTTCTAAAACTGCTCCTTGGAAAGGTCATCCAGCTGATTCTTTCTGGGCCTTAGAGGCTAAAGGGCAGAAATGAGGGTGGACCAAATTATGTGACTTGTCACTCCCAAGTACTCAGTGGTTTCTGAACTTTGCTCTCCACTGACAAGAGTCATTCTAGTCTTTGTTTGATTTAACGTGTAAATAGTGAGTTTTCAGTTTCTGATACAACAGCCCTGCCCAGCAGTTTCCTTTGTCAATACCTTCAAGAGTCTGTTAAAATACAAAATACAAAATGCCTAGATTTTAATCTGTTTTATATAAATTATCTCTAAGACTTCATAAACACTGAGTGAGATGGCCATCACAGCATAGGTTCACTGTCTGAGGAACCCACCACTGCCTGATAAATGGGCAGGTATGGAACACAGGACTGAAGTGGTCATCATGAACAAAGAGAGCAGTGAAGACAGTGGATGAATCTATACCCAGCAAGACATGCTGCATTAGTGGGATGACTGAGCAAGTGCACATACTCACCTGTAGGCAGTTAAAGAATAAAGGCTTGAGAGAGATGATAAGGTCCCCTTTTCAAAGTCTGGCTACATCTACTAAACAAAGGGCAAACTTCATGACTATTTAGTAAAGAAAAACACAATTCCATCCCATACTGGGTTTTCAGTCACTCGACATCCAAAGATCAATAAGACACCTATTGTGCCATCTTAAAATACAGACATGATTTTGATAATTGCTCAGTGTTCACGTGGGAAAAAGCCCCTCTTCTTAGGAAATAATCAACATATATAAGGGGCAAAGGAACCACGGACCCAACATTTTTGTCAGATGGTTCAGGGGAAAAAAAAATACCTATGTGTAGTAGGAAGGGAAGGGATATAGGTAAAGGAGGGGTGGAGAGAAGTATTGTGAAGCAGGTGGGGCAAATGTAAACAATGAGTGAATATAGGTAAAGGGTACATGTGAGTTCCCTGTACTCATCTTGCAACTTTTCTGTAAGTTTGAAATTATACCAAAATAAAACATTACTCTTTAAGCACCACTCCCAAAAGGAAGACAGCAATGCATTCCACATAATAAAACAGGATACACATTTCAATTGTTTTCTTGACATGTCACCATTAAGGGCTATAAAGAAACAGTTCTGTTCCATTTATTATATTCTAAGGTCCACATCCTATCTACATTATAGCTGACTTTGGGAAAATAAGGCTTCCTCTGACATATCACTCAGTGGACACTTGCAGTTTTCTTAAAAGTGAAAACTGCAGGGATGGGAGATGAAGTAGAAACAAAAAAGTGTCCAAAATGAGCCAAAGACCCATAGCAACTTCTCTGCAGTAGGGAAATATATTATAATGAGGTTCTAGTATATCTGGTTATATCCAAATAGTACTATATTTTTGTGGCTGAACAGGAAATATCCTGAAATACTTGTATTGCATTTCAGCAAATTTCTACAGATGAAACCAGAGGTAAATATTCTCAAAATGTAAATACACTTTTTAAAAGTTTATTTTCCAGTCAAGCCTTTAAACATTGATTCAGATATGAATTCCCTAGATTTTCTGATGTGGTGTTGGGTCTATACTAATCCTTTAATCTTTAACAGTATAATACATAAAAAAATAGAAGAAAATACAACTATATGCTTCTTTAAGCTTAAGCTGCTACCAGGCATATATGCATGAAATGCACATTAACTTACCAATTAATATCTAAGTGTAATAAAATAAAGCCCACTAAAAATGAATTATAACTCTGCTGGTCATTTTTTTTTTTTAAAGTAATGACCATTTCTTACCCTAAAATTTTCATATTAAAAACTACCTTTATTAAATTTGGAAAATCCATGGCTCAGAAATGTAAATCTTGTTAAACTTACCTTTGTCTGTTCCTTTCTAAGTTGCTTTAATAACGTTAAATCATCCAAATTCTTTTCTCTCTCTTCTCGGAGGTGTTTTACTACTGATGAGGTCTGAGCTATACAATTTTTTATGACTCTGTCCCTGCTGGCATGAGCCTCCCTCAACTAAAAGAACAAAAGAGAAAAATCACACCGATTTTTTACCTTTTAGTAAAAAAATCCTTTTTTTAGATTATAGAAGCATAATACTTTCTAAAACAATTTTTAAAAACAATCTATGGAAGCAAAGATTTTGCTAAACCAGCTAAATCACCTAAAAAGATCAAAAGAAGCACCTCTCTTGGTGCAAAGTATGTGATCCGGTTGCCTTCTTCCTCACTTTGCTTCTGGAACTTACCACTCCTCTTCCTGCATTTCTCACAGGGGGGTTTTCATTTCAGTCCCTTCTCCCTACATTTCTCTCCCCAGTATTCCAACCCTGTGTTCTGTTCTTCTACCCTCCGTTCACTCTCACCAACCTCCAGGGCCACTATTGCTATTCTTCCTCTTTTTTTTTTTATCCTTTCATGGTTTTTTTCAGCCTCCTGTCACTAAGTACAAGAAATTTTAAAGTAAGTGAGGTAGGGAACCAATTTGTTACAATAAAGAAAAACAAGGAATGTAAGACAGCCCTTTCCAAGATTTTAAAGTTCAAGTATCAATATGGAAAAATTGTGTATAAAGTACAGACTATTACTTCCATCAACTGTGTATACTGACTGAAAGGACATGTGATAGATCAATTCTTTACTAAACTTTTATCTTTATATAACAAATCCAATATACCACTTTGAATCTATTTTGTTCCCTGATTCACAAAGTATTATGGTCACAATTCAAACACACTCCCATGATCACAGTCAAATTCAGAGGACACCCCAATAATCTGGGGGAGAAGAAAAACCAAAGTACTAAAATAATATGTAAATGCCATGTAATTAATGGAGCATTAATGGAGTAATAAAAAAGGCGATTCACTTCCAACTAAACCTTAGGTGTTAAGTAATCATATTATATCATTCCTTTTTCCCTCTGAAGAGAGAATATCTTAATACTATGCTACTAACAATTATACCAAGGATACCTAACCATTATACATATATTTATTCAAAATATAGGACTAAACCATCCTATAAGCATTCTTTGTAAGTAATTTGGAACACATCTCTTAAATGATCATCTCAGGACCCCAAGGTTAAGAATTACTGGTCTAATATGCACCAAGAAAAAATAAACCTTTGCATTTCTAGAGTACAGTAATACTAAAAGTGCACTGATTATAAATCATACCTATGTGAAAAGAAGGAAATTCAAACTAACAGATATTAGCCCCACCTACAGTCAATTTCTCTAATATGCTAATTTTTTTTCATGGTAACAGTTAGGATTCACAAGGACAGCCCAAGGCATGTATTTCACTGGCTAATATGCTGTTTGTTATTTGTTTCCTCCTTCCAGGTATAATTCCAGAAAATGAAAGGAGCCACTGAGGGTAGGAAACTTACCAAAATAGAGTAAGAAGAACCATCTTTAGAGTTAAGAAGTTCTCCCTGTGAGACTAGCTAAATAATTAGTATTTCCAGGCTTCAGTTTCTGCTTTTACAAAATTATGGATTATGAGTAAATAATCACTACTAACATCCTTCTACCTCTAAAATTTAAGGGTAAAATTGCATTAGCAATTCAGTACACTGCTCAGATGTCAGAAGCTACTTAATCGCTTTGATATTTTGTCTAAACCTCCAACAATTGGCAGAATCGTATTAGCACCAACTACAAGTCTGTCACAGTATTTTAATTTTTCTATCTGCACTTTAAAATCAAGTTCAAATTGTGGATATTTTATCAAAATATTCAATATTTTCCTTTCAGTCTCTCTCACCAGTTTCCTTCCATGGTTGGCCTTTCATCCACTGCTCCCCTCCCTCACATGGCTCCTTTCCTGTGGACACACTTCTAGCTAAAGACCACCCTCCTACCCTCACCTGTGTACTCTTCCTTCAGATTAGCCCCAATGTGCACCCACTCCCATGTGGACAGAAATTACTGAGCCAATTATCTTTTAATCTGTATCATCAATTATTTTAGTCTAGCTTTTATGACTATCCTTCAACAAAACTCAGAATTAAGAGCCACAGGCAAGAGGAATATGCATTGACTTCTGTACACATGGTATGTCAAAGAAATGAGGACGTTTGATAACTAGTAATAAGACTGTGTGACATAAGCCTACCAGAGAAAAATATAGCACTAAATCAGACTTATTAACTCATTAGTGATTCAGATGTTTTGGAAGCTGGGTCACATGAGAATTGTTTCTGATATACAAAGTGCTTGTTAAAGGAACTAAGATAAAATTTATCAAGAAACTTGGTAGGGTAAAAGGCAAGGCCGTTGGTTAGGGGAGAAAATTCCTAAATGATACCCCTATCATAACCATACTTCCTTTGATTTGGAGTAATTCTGGAATTAAAGTCATTTGGGATGGGGCAGGAGAATGATTCAAAAGTAGCATCTACTTAGGACTTCAGTTTTATTTTACTTTACCAAAACTGTAAAAACTTTTTTTAGTCAAATTTTTACCTACTATCTTTTAATCGTTATTTTAAAACAATGCTTTTTGCCTTTAAGGGAAACAATGCCAAGAGTTATCCTGATTATAGTTTTTTGGTGTTTTTCTTTCCAGAACAAAGGCTGATTCTAAATTAACTCTACAAAATTAAATTCTAATTCCCCAAACATCTCTTAAGAACCCTTTTAGAACCCTGACAATGACCCTTGGTTTAACTATCCTTAAAAACAGAATAAAAATTAATAAGTTTTTGTCATGGCACTTTGTTTTAAATCTTCCTCTAGAATTTCTGACAAAAAGATTCAAGTTTCAGGAAACATATCATTTAAACATATATTCCAAAAATTCATTATATTAAAGAGATACCTTTAAAAATTATCCTAAATTAATTACTGTGACACCAATACTAGTTTTGCATTTGTTAAGCACTATTCCAAGTTCATAGACTTTTTAAGGCTCAGTCCTGATTTTTATGTTTATCTTGAGATTAAACAATAAACAACGTACAGCTAGAAAAATTTCATAGACTGAATGGAATATGCTCTAATAAGGGCATCTTCACTGAAATTATTTTTATTAAGAGTATAGTTTTAAGTTTTGGAATTTCTACAATTAGGGCTTCTTCATAACTTTGCTGACCATCTGATGTGAAGAAGTATTATCATTAGAGAGTGCAAACATTCCTTCCTTAGCTGTCTGTAAAGGAAGGGTTGGGACTAAAGGAAGTCAAGGTAACCTTAAACACTCTGGAGGTTTGACATTGTTCCATTCTCAACTGAGACAATACTTAAAGGAACTTAGTGGGAGTTCTTAGCATGGGCACTCTGCTGCAGGTTCCATCACTGGCACAAAAGTACTAGGTAAACCATCCTTTCTCTGCTGTTCATGTTGTTGGAGCCCTTAGGATACAGAGAAAAACCCAAACACATACGTAAGAATATCCACAACAGAAAAGATCCCAAATATCCCAAACAAAAGGTTCCAGTATGCAAGATTATCCTGGTTCAACAAAGGAATAAGAGATAAAAACAACAGTAATGAAAACAGCAAACATTTATAGGTAAGACGCTTAGTATACTAAGCACTTATTACCTCAGGTAAGCCCCTAACAACCCTATGAACAAGGTACTATTATGGTATTAGTTTACACATAAGGAAGCTGGGGCAAAAAGTCATGTAACATTTTCTAGGTTACCAGCTAAGAAGTAGCAGAGGTAGGATTTAATTTAGATATGGAATCCATGTTGTGAAACGCTACACTATAAATCTTCAAGTTAATAAAAAGATTGTAAATGGAAACAATTGAACAGATTATAGAAATTATATGGGTAGTGAGATCATAAATTTCTAGCTCTTCAGAGAGAGCTACCCAAAGAAACTAAGTAAACTATCAAATAATCTCAAAATAAATTAGGGCTTGGACTCATGCTCCCTACTTCCAATACTGGATCCTACTCATTAAAGCCCACGACCTTGGAAATTTTCAAGCCACAGAATTACCTGACCACTCAGTGAAATAACATACTTTCATATAAAAGCAGAATAAAAATATCAACATTAACACTCTGAATTTAACTGATATGAATAAGCTTATCTAAAACTGACTTTTTTTTGTAACTGAGAAACAAAATATAGGTTTTAAGTAATACCTTCTTTACAAGAATTTAAATAGTAATCTTGTGGGAGATCCCAAAAAAGCAAATGTCATTTGAACATTAGCTTCCAAATTAATGAAAAGATAGAAGTAAATTACATATATAAAAAAATACTTAGCTATATTACAATTTCCTTTTGCTTTTGGAAATTATAAAGAGACAAAACGGGAATCTTTAAGAGGCAAAGAAAAAATATATACTTGAGAAACCAAAGCCTCAGGAAAAGAAAATTTATCTGTGGCTTTTCTCCTACCAAATGCTTCTATTCCTGTTCTTGATGATTGAGGATAGAAAGTGTGAAGGGTTTTAATTCTTCGTTGTATCAGGTGTTTGGCTCTTTGGACTGATTCACTCAAAGCCCTTGCTCTTGTTTCACTGTTTGACTTGACTGTTCCACTCTCTCCTTCATTCCCTGGTGCATAAGGTTTCCCTAAGTTAAAGGCTGCCCATGAAGGGGCCAAAAAAACTACTGCGCTCATCCCTTAGAACCCTCTCTTCACAGGCCTGTGCATAAGATCACACATTTTCTTGAGTTTGTAGCAACCAGATCAAAACTTATACACACCCTCAGATGTAGGCAAGAAAATATGAAGATGGCATACTTTTATCCAGTTTAATTATATGTCAATTGGTTTCTTATTTTGCCTGCAAAGAAAGGCATAACAGAAGCACAAAAGACTCAAAAGATACACTTACAGACTCATAAAGTTGTTTACAGGTTTGGCTTGCATCAATTTTCCCTGCAAAGGAAGCTGTTGGAACCGTAGTGTTTAATTCATGTACTATTCTGTCATCAATCGTCCTCATCACCTTGAGTAATTCCTATATATGTTTAAAATAAAAGAATAATAACCTAAATGGAAAGTGATAAAAAAGAAACATTTAAGCAAACAAACAAAAAAAACCCCATCAAGCTCTTGGATATTTTACAGCTTTGTAAGTTAGGAGGAGAGAAACCATGCTATATTTAGTGCAACCACAGGAAAATCTTTATTACAAGAATAATGGGTAGGTTATGTAACAGGAATTCTAAGAATGGGCACCAACTCGGTTTCCTTGGCTCAGATGTGACCATCTCAAGGGTCAAGATTGTTTTATTCCCTTTTATACCCCATCTGCTGACAGTGCTTGGCAAACAGTGTGTGCTCTCTCCATGCCCAGCATACAGCCAATAAAGGGTTCTACTAAACTTAATTACCTCAAATTGTCCCAAACAATCCAGCATGATTGCTTGCTCTATGCCCTTGTCTATCATTCTAAAATGCGGTGCTTGAGAGAAAAATTCCGTGAAGATATTCAAGAAACAGTAGTGGTTCACTTGCAGAAATTAACCTATAACCTTTTAGTCTTTGTTTTTTTAGGCTTTTTACTATGATTGTGTATTATTTTTGTAACAAAAATAGGTAAAACAAAGCATGCTGCTAGAGAAGGATTCAAATCTCTTCATGGCTTTCTTGTTCACAGAATAGAAATTAGTTTTATCTTTTTTTAGTGACCCTACTCTCATTTTCCAAGATCTCTTCCTCCTCAAAAGGCTCCAACTCTCAAAAAACCAACCAAAAAAAAAAATAATAATAATAATAATACCAACCGGTCAGATGACTAAGAAAGACTCTGGTGAGTATACTACCCAGGGTAGTAGTCTCCTCTCTACATTTTGATTAGAGTACTTCTTTTCACTTGTCACTAGAGAAAGTCTGGACAACAGCTATGCTCTGTCCCCAGAAAACACAAACGCTAGAACCAGTTTCTAGGAGTATACTCTTTTCTTTTCTTTTTGTTTCTTAAATTCTCCTCTCTGCCCCTAGCCTAGCAAAACATGATTGAAAAATCACCAGGAAAACTGAAGTATATAGTGCCAGAAATATAAGTATTAAAAAACCCCAACAAGTTAACAGTCAATATTAAAGTGTATTAAAAGCAACTTTGCTTGATCCTCTGCCTCGCCTCCTTCTACATGCCAATTATTTCTTCCCTTTGCTACAATGAAATCCATGACTGAAACCAATTTCTTCATTTCTTTCTTCATCTATTTGTTAAAGTAAAAACTTTTATTATGATTAAAGTATTATCATTTTTGGAAAATTAGAAAAACTTACAAATAAAAATCATCCACAGTTAACCACTATTACTATTATAAGATATTCCTTCTGTTTTTTCTGTACATCATCTATGAATATTTTTATAAACTTGAGGTCCTTTGTAACACTCTAAAGCCCTGCCTACTTTATGACATTGTACCATGAGCATTTTGCCCTGGTTACTAGAAAGTGCCAAGAAGACATTTTTAATAGTTACTAAGTATCCTGTGGAGCTATCACAACCTGTAAGGCCACTTCTCCAATAATGAACATTTAGGTGTTTCCAATTATAATAACCATCTGGTTATTAAGCCATTCCATCTAAGTCTGCAATTTAGATTCTGTTCCTATCAGTCCACTAACCTTTTAATTAGTAAATTAATGGCCTTTTTTTGATCTCAATCTAGAATTTAAGCAGCTTATTGAAGGCTCATAATTTAGACTAATAATTAAAATATAGGCGAATGTCAGGTCTAAAATCAATGTCACTATCTTATCCCCTCTTCCTTTATCTACTTTTGTCAATGGTAGTATTATTCTCTATAAACTGGAATTCTTAAGGGATAATCTCAATATATTCACTAAGCAACCATCACTTTGAACGTTTTTTGTACAATGGAGGATATATGTGTAAGAGTGGCCAAATTCTACACAAATGGTGGCAGCACCATTTAGTGTCAAAAACCAGGTAAGTAGCAGTAGTAACAGGGACTTTCCTTGCCAACTTTAGCACCCTCAACTCGACTATTCTATACAAAACAAACAAACCAGCCGCTGAATGATCTTCTGAAGCTGAGGTTTAAGTTATAACTTTTAGATAAAGCTTTCCTTGGCTGACAGTCCTCAGCAGTCTTTCTTCGTTAAATATATGCAGCAGTTAGAACACAGCACAGTTCATTTACTAACTCACTCTTCATTCAAAACACACTTGGAAATGTCTAGTGTGTGCCAGGCACCATTCTATACACCAGAGCTACAGTGGTGAATGAACAGAAAAGGTCCTGGCTCTCTTGGAGAAACTTTCTCATAGGGGGAGACAGACAATGAGCAAGTACCTCAATAAACAAGGTAACTTTAGTACTGGATAATACTGTGAAAAAGAAAACAAACTGAGGTAATGGGATAAAGAATGACAGTGGGGCTGAGAGGCTAGCCCTTCAGACAGGGAGAATAAGAAAGGCCTCTCCGAGGAGGCAGGATCTGGGCTGAGAACTGAAGGCTATGAATGAGCCAACTAAATGAACACCTGGGGGAGTAAGTAAAAAATGATGAGGCAAGAACAAACTTCAGGATATATAAGCTAAACTAAAATAAGGCACGTGGGCTGGGAGTGAATTTGGGGCAAAGTGATATTGTGTGAGGTCAGAAAGACCAGAAAGTGAGGGACAACACAGGCCATGCAGACAATGAAGGATTCTCTCCCTTAGGCAAGGGAATGCTATAACGTGATCAATTTTTAAAGATAACTTCACCTCTATGTAGAGAATGGATTATAGAGAGGAGAATGGAAACAGGGTGACTATATAGCAGGCTACTATGGTAGTCTAGGCAAGAGATAAAGATAATTTGAGAGGTAGCAGTGGAATAGCGAGAGGAAGCTGGCTTCTGGATATGTTTTGAAAATACAGTGGGTAGGACTTACTGATGAATTGGTGGTGAGGAATGAGAAGAGAAAACAAGATGGCCATTAGCTTTGAGGTCTGAGCATCAAAATGGATGGTAGTGCCATTAACAGATGTTGGGGAGAGAGTAGGGGAAGAAAAGATTTGGAAGGGATGAGAAGATCAAGGTGCTATTAAGACTCACAGGATATTTGATGATACTTAGGATGACTGTCGATTGTATGTGATATTGGTATTATGTTTAAAATTACAATCTTTTAGAGATACAGACTGAAATATTTACAGAAAAAGGGTATCTAGGGTGTGCTGCAAAATAAGCTAGATAGAATGAGGTGAGTGGTGGAATATAAATGAAACAAGAGTGGCCATGAATTGACTGTTGAAATTAAGGGTTGGATACATATGGTTTCATGGTAGCAACTCTCCTTTTGAATAGGACTGAAATTTTGCAAGCAAAAAGTTTTTTTCTTTTTTCTTTTCTGGACATGTTAAATTTGAGATGCTCATTAAATATCTGAATAGAGGGACGCCTGAGTGGCTCAGGGGTTGAGCATCTGACTTTGTTCCAGAGCGTGATCCTGGAGTCCCGGGATTGGGTCCCACATCAGGTCCCACATCAGGCTGCTTGCATGGAGCCTGCTTCTCCCTCTGCCTGTGTCTCTGCCTCTCTCTCCCTCTCTGTCTCTCATTAATAAATAAATAAATAAATAAATAAATAAATAAATAAATAAATAAATAAATAAAATATTTTTTAAAAATAAATATCTGAATAGACAAGTTGAACAGAAAGTTGAAAATCTCAGTCTGACACTGAATCAGCCTAGAGTCATATTAACACACTGACATTATTAAAAGCCATGAGATGAGAAGAGATCACTTAGGGAGACTGTAGAAAGTGAAGAAGAGTCCAGAAAGAACTCTAGCAATCAAAGTACAGGAGAGGGGCATAGGTGGCTCAGTGGTTGAGCGTCTGCCTTTGGCTCAGGTCGTGATCCCAGGGTTCTGGGAACGAGTCCCACATCGGGCTCCCTACCAGGAGCCTGCTTCTCCCTCTGCCGATGTCTCTGCCTCTCTCCATTTCTCATAAACAAATAAATAAAATCTTAAAAAAAAAAGTACAGGAGAAAAACTGATATCACAAAAGTCAGAAGAAAGATTTCAAGGAGGGAATGGCTACCTGTGCTGAGTGTTACTAGGAAGTCAAAGAAAGATGTGAACAGAAATTAACTTTCAGATTCAGCAAGCTGGAAATCCTGGGTGATAATATCTTCATTTGAATAGGATGTTTAATGGACTGAAAGTTAATGTGGCTTACGTACAGAGAGTAAGAAAAAACATAGTATAAATTAGGCCCACCATTATAGGTCACATTATAGGATTTTAATCTTTTTCCTGAGAGAATGGAGAACCAATGAAGTGTTACATGTGAGGTTACATGATCAAATTTGTACTCTGAAATGACTTAGGTTAAAGTATTAAAATGTGGAAAATGAATTAGACAGGAAAAGAGTAGATGCAAAAGGATCAGTTCGGAGATGAACACAGTAATCCAGGTAAGACATTACAAAGCTTGACATTCCCTGGAATTTTTATTTACTCTTAACTTTAACCAGCTTTGAGTTTGATCACTAGCTGTATAGCCAAATTCCTCTCCATTAAAAAATGTGGACATAACTGTTAAGTTCCTTTATATAGCAATGGAAATTTATCTACATTAACTTGGTAATGAGAAGTCAATTTCACAGTCTTACCAGTGGAACCTACAACTGTGGATTTTCAAATATATCAATTTTCAGTATGCTAGAAATCATCAATATATGATCTAGAGCTTGGCTTTTAATATGGTAGACACTAGCTATATGAAGTTATTTTAATTAAATAAGTTAAAATTTAGTTCCTCAGTTGCACTGACCACATTTCAAGTGCTCAAAAGCCATATGTTGCTGGTGGATGGCACAAATTTCTACCATCACAGTTCTACTGGACAGTGCTGAATTCAAGAAAACATAATGAGAATTTCTAAATTGATAATGCACTTGTTCAGGGATTGCTGAGAACTATAAGCTATTCTTAAATGTTACAGAAAAGATACCAAAAACAAAACAAAACAAAACAAAAAACAAAAACCTAAAGATAAAGGGGAAAAGGAGTGGGTAAGATTCAGAAAGGAATTTCTTTCAAAATCACAAAGGGAGAAGGAAAGCAACTACAAACCATCTCACTAGGCACACATTTCTTTACAGGGCAAAGCAAAAAGTGCCAAAGCTCTTAAGGCAGCTCCAAAAGGGTCTAGAGAAAAGCTTGAGTGGCCCTCACAGACTCAGGGCAAATGAAGGTTAATGGAGACACCAAAGTGCTGCCATTAAATCATGTGTATCATTCATAAGAAATTACTACCTATCTGATGCCTGGCTCCAATGGCATCCTCCCTTCCTTTCTCTCTCACAAATTCACTAAGAAAATATACAGAAGACACCCCGAGCAGATATTATACACAATAAGCCACAAGTCCACAGAGATAATATGGAAATACATACAGTTCAGTGGCTCTCTCAAACCACATCTTTGTATAGGACCTGGAACCCTAATCAACTTCTAAATGTCAAAGGACTAGCAAAAACGAACTCTCCAAATTTGGTAATGTCTCCAGCTTTTCCAATTTTCCTTCCTCCCCAAAACAAGGAGATTCTGATATCATGAATTTCTAATTTTAGGCTGGCCCTTTAAAATTATTCAGACACTCATCTTGGAAATGCATTTTATGTCTTGTTTGTAATTGTGGGGTGAAAATCTCATCCTCACAGAAGCCAATTTTGGTACTGAATGAGTGCCCACATTTTGTAGAGAGGGGTAGAGAAAACTTTCTATTGCCCCTATAATTATACTACACTCTACTCCCAAGATTAATCCTCAGGTAAATTCCTTTTATTATTTTGGGTAGCTTCTAGGGTATATGGGGAGTGGTAAAAGGCCTATTACATGACAGTAAACTAAAAATGAACGCCAAAGAATTCTGTGTAATTTAGCTTAGATCCAGGCCTAAAGGCACCCAGAGGTAGATTCTATTCACATGGTCCTCTTTTCAAACAGATCTTGTTCTTCAAACCACATTTTTATGGTAATACTCACACTGTGTCCACCTATATCAGAAACAGAGACTTGCCTGTAATTGCCAGAGTTGACACCTAGCACCCCAGGCTCAGACAGCAGCTGGGCATGTTGCGAAAGGAACCATCATTGATGTCAGAAAAGTCTATTTCATCTGTACTTAATTACCACAATCGTCTATAAATGAATAAGTATTTCCGACAGAAACACCAAGACTTAAACATTCTGGGAAAGAATACTTAGTTGATTTTGTTCAGGTGATATATGAACTGGGTTGGAGATGGGGTCAGGAAGACCCTCGATTTCAGGGTGGCAACAGTGGGGGAAAAACACAGAAAATATAGAGCTTGATGTGTTCAGGGAAAAGCAAGTCTATGCAGCTGGACAGAAGAGTTTAAATGTGTTTTGGAGGTGACAGTGGTTAAGGAGAGAGAAACATCAGTAAGGGAGGATAAGAGATAGAAGTAGGGTGAAGACTTTGGGATTGAGTTTTAAAAGGTCTTGTATGGCATGTTAAGTAGTTTAGACCTAGTCACAGAAGCCTGAAATTAGATGCATGGTTCAGATTCTAAAATTTAGAAGACAACAATATGAAACCAAAGTATTATGAAGATCAGATTGGGGGAGATATTGGAGAAAGGAATGACTGAAGATAGGGAGGGATACTGCAAAGCTAATTGCAAACATAAGGTCTCAACAGACTGTGGCAGTACTGATGAATGTCCCTAAAGCATCTCTTTGACAAAAATGACTCCCTAATCTCACACTTGGCATTCAAGGCCTTTCATAATCTTGTTCCAATCTTTTGTGTAATCTCAGTGTGTCCCTGTGCAAATCCTGAATTCCAGCAATACTGATTGGCTATTTCCCCCAAATACATACAATTTTCTGCCTATATACTGTTCTGTCTACCTTGAAGTCCCATGGTACTGCCCACCTAAGGCTAACTTAATTACTATCTCTTATTTCTCTCTAACCTGTTACAGCATTTTATTCACATTCTCAGTATCTTCTACATGTTTTGTCTCCTTGCTTGCATTACGTTCCTTATATTGTCAGTTGAATCTCTCCAAGTGCCTGGTACCTAACAGGTATCTGTTATGAAGTTATCTGTGTCCCTTCCCCCAACCAAATTCATATACTGAAGCCCTAACCCCAAACATGACTGTATTTGGAGACAGAGCCTATAGGGAGGTAAGTAAGATTAAATGAGGTCATAAGGGTAGAGCCCTAATCCTACAGAACTGATGTCTTTATAAGGGGAAGACACAACAAAAATCTCTCTTTCTGTGCACAAAGAGGCCATGTGAGAACACAGCAATGAGGCTGTAATATGCAAGCCAGGAAGAGGCGATGAACCAGAAACCAACTCTGACAGGACTTTGATCTTGGACTCTGAGCCTCTCGAACTGTGAAGAAATGAATTTCTGTTGTCTAAGCCACCCATTCTGTGGAATTTGTTATGGCAGCCCCAGCAGACTAATGCGACATCCAATAAATCCTTGCTAACTGAGTGTTCAAATGGAATCCTAAACACTCAATTTTAAACATTCTAGTCTGGATTTTATTCCATTTTAGAAATAGTATATTTTCCAGGAGTATTAAGTCCAACTTTTATAACAGAAAAATAAGAATTGCAAAAACTTAAAATACTTTAAAAACTCAAGCTTTAAAACTGCACCTACATGGAAAAAAACCAGGACAGCAGTTTTAACAGGGGTGGAAGGATATATGGACAGGGACTGACTGACTGGGAAGGGGCATGAGAAACTTTTGGAGGTGATGGTATTATTCTCAATATTGATCGAGGTTTGTACTATAGGTATATGTAAATGTCAAAAGAATGGTATGCTTAAGATTAGCGTATTTTACTGCATGTAAATTTTACTAAATGAAAGTGAACAAATATTGAATTCTAGTTAATGATATGAATAGAAAAAAAATGATATGAATAGACATGTTTACAAATAAAGAATAAGGACTTTTGCAACCTACTTTGAAATGCATCAAAAAAAAAAAAAGGTGGGGACACCTCGGTGGCTCAGTCTGTTAAGCATCCACCTTTGGCTCAGGTTGTGATCCTGGGGGTCCTGGGATCAAGCTCACATTGGGCTCCCTGCTCAGCAGATGTCTGCTTCTCCCTTTCCATCTGCCCCTCCCCCAAGCTCATGCATTCTCTCTCTCCAATAGATAAAGTCTTTTTTAAAAAAGGTGAAGTGATGATTATGTTGAGAGATAGATATGATAAACACACAAAATCACTGATTATAGAATCAGTGCAGAGCTTTTCACATTTATGGTACTTAACATACAAAAAGTAATGGTTTCATAGCTTTAAAAAATATTAACTTTAATAATTTGTATGTCGGTTAACCACAGCTTATAATTTTACCCAATCCACCTAAACCTAAATATTATACTAATTTTTTACATTTATAGCACATTAACTTATGTTCATGTGTGCCTGACATAGTTGGGGCAAACGTTCTACTTATTTACAATGAGGTTAAATGATATGCCATGGTAGCTCTGGAAAACCAGATCTTCTGACTTTTAACCCATGGTATTCTCCATTGTAAAACACACACTTGGAAAAGCCTAGGAAAACTATCTAAAACCTTGCCCCAGAGCAGCCCCAGTGGCTCAGTGGTTTAGCGCCTGCCTTCAGCCCAGGGCATGATCCTGGAGACCCGGGATCGAGTCCCACGTCGGGCTCCCTGCATGGAGCCTGCTTCTTCCTCTGCCTGTGTCTCTGCCTCTCTCTCCTGTGTCTCTCATGAATAAATAAATAAAAAAATCTTAAAAAAAAAAACAAACATCTTGCCCCAGGTTTCACTAATGAAACCCATTTTACAATCTTTTCATTTACATTATTTCTGTGAATGGAATGTTTCTACAAGAAAGTTTAGCTTCTGTCCCCCTTACATCTTATCTGACTTCCAAAAGAAAAATACAAGTGTTTCTTAAGCACTGTTGGGTATTTTAACAGAGATCCTTTGAAATTTAGTTTTTAGACGGGCGCCTGGGTGGCTTAGTTGGTAGATTTCGGCTCCAGTCATGATCCCAGGGTGCTGGGATAGAGCACCCCCACTTGCCACAGCTGCTGCTCAGCTCATGGTCTGTTGGTCCTTCTCCCCACTTGTGCACAACCTCTCTTTTTCAAATAAAGAAAATCTTAAAAACAAAACCAAAAAAAAAAAAAAAAAAAACCCTGTTTTAGAGATTCAAATAATTATAGAGATGGAAGCGGTTTTAAATGTCACTTAGCAAGATCTTATTTTACAGATTCAAAAGTTAATTTCGTTAAGTGGCTAAGCCATTAGGGTCAAGGTTCCAAAGCAGTATTAGAACCCAGGTCATCGGGCAGCCCGGGTGGCTCAACCGTTGAGCACCACCTTCAGCCCGGGGTGTGATCCTGGAGACCTGGGATCGAGTCCCGCGTTGGGCTCCCTGCATGGAGCCTGCTTCTCCTTCTGCCTGTGTCTCTGCCTCTCTCTCTCTCTGTGTCTCTCATGAATAAATAAATAAAATCTTTAGGAAAAAAAAAAAAAAAAAGAACCCAGGTCATCTAACTCCTTAAGTAGTGCTCATTCTGATAAATCTTAAGGCTATCATGTCCCAGTTATCTGAGCTCACTAACTCAAGCCAAGCCATAGTAGTACTAATATGAAAAGGCCAAGGCCACAACCGGGCCTGCTAAACTTAAATATTCCTTATGCTTTATGATCCAACGGTCTTTTCCCATCTTATTGAAGATGTTTACAAGTCATCGGTATTTGTCCCACACTTTGATCACGTTTGAAGTTGGCTGCTGTTGCACTGATCTAACCTGAGGACGGGGAGCTGAAGGGTGACGTGGGTACAAGTAAGAGGTGGAAAGATTCCCACGCAAATTTCTTTGGCCCAAATCCTATTGTCAAATAGTTCAGGGGACACCTGGATGGCTCAGTGGTTTAGCATCACCTTCAGCCCAGGGCCTGATCCTGGGGTCCTGGGATTGAGTCCTGCATCGGGCTCCCTGCATGGAGCCTACTTCTCCCTCTGCCTGGGTCTCTGCCTCTCTCTGTGTGTCTCTCATGAATAAATAAGAAAAAAAAAATCTTAAAAAAAAAAAAAAGTTCAGGGGATCCCTGGGTGGCTCAGCGGTTTAGCACCACCTTCGGCCCAGAGTGCGATCCTGGAGACCTGGGGTCAAGTCCCACGTGGGGCTCCCTGCATGGAGCCTGCTTCTCCCTCTGCCTGTGTCTCTGCCTCTCTCTCTCTCTCTCTCTACGTCTATCATGAATAAATAAAATCTCTAAAATAAAAATAAAATTAAAATAAATAGTTCAGCCTGTTGAGGTCATCTTCAAGAATGCCACTCCCTACAAAACGGGTCATAGCACAAAGCTTCCTACAGATAAGATTGGTGACGCCTGAAATTACTTTTCCCTGTCTTTGATTAAAACGTACATTTGTAAGGTCCTGTTTTTTTTGTTTTGTTTTGTTTTCAAGACTCCACTCTTTACCTAGACAGGACCATGTCTATGTCTAGGGTTGAAACAGATCCCTTTCATAGCAACTTAAGTCATAGAATCCGGACCCCTGTTAATTGACAGGCTGATAGCAGCCCTGGACCTCTGGTCTCTCTCCACGTATAAAAGGTACGGGCTGGGCTGTTCCTTAAATGTCACATTCCCTCTAATAGGAAGGCAGAAGCACCACAACAGGTCCTAAAACCAATCGCCCCCATCGTAAGAGCCAAGCCTGTACCGGGTTTGTTTGTTTACTTTATCAAGGAAGTAAGCTCTCCTCCACTTTCTTCTCTCCTACTAATGCTCGACTCTAAGTATAGGAAGGGGAACCGCAGAGGTTATAGGAGCTGCGTCCGGGGCGGGGGGGAGGGTACTTAAAAGGTGGTTGCGATCCCCACCACCCGGCCCCAGCTCGGTGTTAACCAGAGGTTCCCCGGGAGGTGACCCGAGGTCTGGGCGCCGCCGACACGGGCATGACCCCCCGCCGGCGCTGCCTCGCTCTCCGCGGCCGAGCCCGCGCCCCCGTGACCTCCAATGGCTGGGGGGGGGGGGGTGGGGCGGGGGAAAGGAGCCTTGACCCGCCCGCTTCTTCCACAACCGGCCCGTACCCCCTCCCAGGCCACAGCAGAGAACAGGGCGCGGGGACCAAGGGAGGCACACGCCTGCCACGCGAGGAAAACCCCATCACCTGGAACTCGGCGAACTCCTCACAGTTCACACCGCCACTGGGCGCCGCCATATTGGACACACGCGAGGCCCCCGCCGCGAGCCAATCACCGCGGAGCAAGGGTGTCCGCGTCGCCGCCTGAACGGAACTGAGACCGCAGGGAATCCGCGGGGAGCCCAAGCGGGACCTGGCGCTGGTTTCCATCCAAACCCGGAACCCTGTATCCTTTTCGCGTACCCCCGTCTCGCTCTCGCAGAGCCTCCTGGAACAGGCCTCGATGGGTCGGAGACTACCGAAACTGGAAGGGGTCTTTTTTACTCCAATCTCTTAAAAAAAATATATATATATATTTATATTTATTAATTATATATAATATGTATTTATTATATATTTATATATATTCCATATATTATATATTTTTATATATTATGTATATATTATATATTTATATATATTACAGAACGGGAAACAGTTTCTTGGTCGCACCAACCTGGTCGTTCGAGTAGGAAATCTAGCCTAAAAGTCGTGTTTTTCTTAACCTCCCATTTCATCATTGACCTCCTGGCCCTTGGGGCTGCTAAGGAACAGTCTTTAAAAAGACTTTGCTGGGGATGCCTGGGTGGCTCAGTGGTTTAGCGCCTGCCTTCGATCCAGGGCATGACCCTGGAGACCCGGGGTCGAGACCCGAGATCGAGTCCCGCATCGGGCTCCCTGCATGGAGCCTGCTTCTCTCTGTTTCTCATGAATAAATAAAATCTTAAAAAAAAAAAGACTTTACTGACCCTGTGGGGTAAGGGTTGACAAAGGTGGTTCGGGCGTGGGAATACAATGTTAGGTGTTATTAAAATAGACAAACCAAAGGAATAGGAAGCACACATGTGATTTCCTAAGTAGGCTGGGAATACTCCCAAATAGTAAGATGTGGGGGCCCATCAGTCACCAGGAGCCCAATTACGTGTTTTTGAAGGAAAGAAAAATATACGTATTCGTTAAAAATGCTGGAAAAACAGTTTTGAAACACTTGTCTATCTAGGCAGTGTGATTTCAGGGTGTGCAGTTCACAGAAGTTCTGCAGCGAGCACACCTGTATTTTAGCGAGTCCTTGCACAGACGCAGGGAATAGGCTGCAAAGGCCTGCGACACCCAGATGCCACAAAGCATCCTTTAAAACGCGTCCTGGGACGGCCCGGGTGGCTCAGCGGTTTGGCGCCTGCCTTGGGCCCAGGGTGTGACCCTGGAGACCCGGGATCGGGTCCCACGTCGGGCTCCCTGCGTGGAGCCTGCTTCTCCCTCTGCCTGGGTGTCTCTCTTTCTCTCTCAGGAACTAAAAACTAAAAACAAAACAAAACAAAAAACACAACCGCGCCTTGCACGCTGCACGGGGTGGGGGGGGAGGGGAGCACCGCCCGCAGAGTCTGCGCGTCAGGCACGTCCCACACGCTCCGCACGCAGGCCCCGCCCCGCGCATCACGCAGGCCCCGCCCCCTCGCCCCGCCCCGCGCATCACGCAGGCCCCGCCCCCGGCCTCGGGTCGCCCAGGCCCTCCCGCCCCGCCCGCGCAGTCAGGCTCTTTCCCGTCCCGGGCGCTTGGTGACATTGAATGCGGTCGCGCCGTCACCGGCCGGGAGGCGCTGTCGGGTCGGCGGAGTAGGCGGCCATGGGGAGCCTGCGCGGCCTGCGCCAGGTGGCGGGTGAGACGCGGGCCGGGCTGGGGGCGGTTGGAGGTCGGGGAGTCCTCCTGCCCGCCGGGTCTGGCGGTTGCTCGGTTGCATCACGCAGCCCCAGGTGGCTCGGAATCCCACCCCAGTGACCACAGAGCGAAGGCTGAGCGCGCAGCGGCCGAGCAGGTAGTCGGGGTTGGCCCACAGTGACCGCCGCGCCTGGCCCTCCCGCCAACTTAACGGGCCCTTGCTCCCAGACCCTTATCGCCCCCATATCCCCGGTTCCTAATGCGCCTGCCATCCCCGGGACTCCCCCATTGCCTGGTGGGTTCAGCCTTCTGCTCCAGCCTCTCCTGTCCACAGCTCTGAGTCTCCCCAGCCTCCCCACAGTTTCAAGAGTTTATCCCTGCTCTCAGAGAAAATCTCAATCTGAGTCTAGGGTTTCCCACGCACTTAGTGTCTGATTAGCAAAGGAATTTAAGGTCTTACAGGATAATGGGGGGGGGGGTGTTGCCTAAGATAGGGGGTACGTTTCTTACAAGCAGATCTGCAGTTAAGTGCTTTGAATTTTGTTGAGGAAAGTGTTCAATAGAATCTGCAGTTTATTTTTCTAGTAGGCATCTGCGAAATGGGTATTTGAAGTCAGAATTTAAGTTGTCGTCTTGGGGAACCAGCGGAGCCTTTGCTTAGTAGGGACTGAGAAATCAGAGTATTTGCTGCTTGACTTTTTTCTAGGCACCAGGGCAAATCACTTTTAAGTCACCTTTGATAAGGTATAATGACTGATCTTTTATTCCGTGGTGACAAATTACGAAAAAGGTATTTATTTCCAATTTTAAAGGAAGAATCGCCCCCAAATTTGCCTATTGAAATAGTGTAAATACACATTGCAAGTGTACATGAAGTAACGTAAAAAAAAAAAAATTTATCTTTTGTGTGCTTATTTTGTGTTCCAATGGAGAATGGACTGGAAAACATGTCTCAAACTGAAGAATATTATTTACTTCCTTTAAAGTAAACGTTCCCTCCACTAAAAGAGATTGATTTAATTGATTTATTTAGCTTTGTGGAAGTAATTTACCTAAAATCTTTTGTGTACATCCTACTGACCTGTTAGCTGTTACAAGGTAAGTGAAAGAATCATTGCTCCGTAAAAAAGCTAAAATAGACGGAGTGACAGAGACTTTGACTACATCAGAACTAAGACCTTAGAGTTTTAAGCAGTTTTATCTTCCTGCATTGAAAATATATTTATGCATTATAAAGATTCCAAAGCCTCTCTGCAGACTTCTGATATTTAAGAACTTCACTATTGGGCACTCAAAACAAAATTCCTTGAGCAATTAAAGAACAATGTATTGTATTCCAGATAGATCCACTTGAATGTTATATGAAGAACTCTTAACAAAAGATCTTCTTTGAATGTCTGATGTTTTGTGAGCAACTAAGCAATCTGCCCTTTCACCCACTTGTGGCCGTTTTATAGTTACATACTTTGACATACATTATTTTACTGGATTGATTTCTTATAGTACCCTTCTTAGGTAAATCTTATCATCCATCCTCCAATGTACAAGTGAATAAACATAGGTCAGATGGTTAAATGACTTGTTCAAGATCATATAGCCATAAAATGTTAGAGCCAGGAGATGAGTAAGTACCATCTAATTCAGGAACTTGTGCTCTTTGTTTCAGTCAAGCGGTTTATTCAGGATATGTGTGTGCCGTATATGTGTTTGTCATGGCTAATTGAGTCTCTTTGATGTGAAATGGGAGAGTCATGAAATGCAGATTTACTTGTGAAGTGGAAGCACACATTTATGTGCAAATAGGTTTTCAAGTAAGAAGAATGATTTATCAGGCGATCTTAACCAAAGGAATGGCAGATCAAATAGAAACCATCTATGCATGCATCACTTATCCAGGATATTATTTGGAATAAGGTACTCACTCCAGGTGAGGGAAATATCAAATAGCTAAAGTGGGCTTTAAACAGTGTCCTTTAAACAGTGGGCCTTTTTAAAATTGTTTGTTGGAAATCTTTGCTGTACTTTCTTAGTAAACAGAATATAGATTTTGATGAGCTTGAATTTATCATTTTGCAAATGTAGGTATAGATATAGGTCAGAGTTATTAACTTGTAAAGGTTCTTGGATCCCTTCACAGATAAGCGGTCCTGTGAACCTCTGCAATTATGTTCATATTTTTATGACTATATCCTTGTTTTGGGAAGAGAGGATCCATAGCTTGCATACATTCCTTAGAGCAGTCTGTGCTCTTTAAGTTAAAAGGCACTGATACAGGGTGCCTGGGTGGCTCAGTCGGTTGGGTGTCTGCCTTCAGCTCAGGTCATGATCCCAGGGTCTTGGGATAAGCCTCACATCAGGCTCCCTGCTCAGCTGGGAGTCAATTTCTCCCTCTCCCACTGCCTGCTGCTCTCTCTGCTTGTGTTCTCTCTCTCTCTGTCGAATAAATAAATTTTTTTTTTTTTTTTTTTAAAAAGGACACTGATACAGTGATTTGGAACTAAATGGCTACTGACCCGTACTCCTGTGGGTTTCATGAGGGTAAAGACTAAATTGTTTTTACTAAACCTTAGCACTTATCAGTGTCCAGCTCAGAGTAGGCAGACAGTAGATATTCTTTGGAATAATTATTTTTAATTATTTTAAATAATTATAATTTTTTTAAATTAAAAACTTAAAATTATTTTTAATAACACTTATTACATTCTACAGAATAGTTATCAGGTCAAAGGAATGGAATGGCTTTACAAGAATGTTTCTTCACACCTTCAGAAAAATTTTTGTTGTCCTAAACTTCGACTCGGCAGATTTTAAAATGATTTTATTATCATCATTATTATTCCAATACAATGGATCATGGATAGCAGCCTCTTTGTCAGTTTAACTGACATTCTACAGCATTAGAATCCAGAGATAATGTGGGACTCATGTAGTCTAGTCCTCTAATTTTATTGGTGAGGAAACTTAAGGCCTCAGAAGGGAATTGACTTGGCTCCAGAAGAGTCACCAATATCTCCTGGCTCCTATTCTGATTTTATTTCTCTTACATTCTGTTCCTTCATTTTCCTGTTTGTTCTTGCTAACCAACCCTAAATAAGTACATGCCCATTTTTACTGTTCTTTGGCTTTGCTTACCAGTCCCTCCAGGTCTTCTCAGAAGGTTTTTATTGAGCACACACTGTGTGCCCTGTATACTATGAAAGCTCTAAAGTTAATGGACTCCCACTCTTCTAGGGCTGGAGTTTGTTGCAGTGAACAAGTATATAATACATCGGGAGAACTTATGTAAGACAGTATATATTAAGTTCTAGATTACAGAACAGATTTTAAGTGCTGCTATGGTGCCATGGAGCCAGGTCCTCTTGGCTTTGTACAAATATTTTCCCAATTAGTTATGTTAACATTGGTAGCTTAAAATCTGCTATGGTGAGGGTTATTGGCAAACACTACAAAATCAGGGCTTTTCCCCGTTGACTTCCTCCCAAGAACCAACATACCACTGGCTTTAGGGAAGAAATAGAAGTATAGGTTAAAATTACTGAAAGCTCCGTTGAAACAGAAGGCATGGGAGATAGACAAGAGCAGAGGTAGGGGCAGTAATGAGTCTGCAGGGGATATGAGGGGAGAAAGGGTAGTAGGGAGAAAGGATTACCTTGGATTTCATCAGGAGGTAATAGATAAGGTGTGGCCTTTTGAGGGTTTTGAACCACTTGAATTTGGGCAAAAAGGAAGCCTTCCAGCAGAAGTCATTAAGGAAACATTTTTGGAAAATGTACATGGTTGCTGCATACAACATGAATAGTTACTACCTGTGAAGATATCCATGTGTAAGATGTTGATGGAAATGACAACAAAGGAATATATCTAGGAAGTGTCTTAAAGAAATTAGTGGCTCTGTGTAAATCAACCTCTGGACAGGTTGATTTAAAGAAGATGCAGTTTTTGAGTGTAGAGGACTGAAGGAGTGTTGCCCTGTTGTCTGAAATAAGAAAGTTAAGGGATACTGCTGTGGCAGAGAGGGTCATGCACTACTGAGTGGTAGGTGGCATGGATTTACAGGTGAGTGTGGGGCCTCTTAGTCAAAGACCAGGGGACAAAGAGGGAGTCCTCCCTGAGACAGACAAATGTGGGATAGAGGCAAAGACTAAAGACTGAATCTTGGAGGCCTGACACAGTGTAAGGAATAGGAAGTGGCAAAGGACATTAAAGATGTACATCATGGCAGTCAGAGATGAAGGCAGAGAATGTGGCAGTATAATGTAAGGAGGGAAAGAGGCCTTGTAGGGGGCTGAGATCAGTAGAGTCAAACGGCTTCAAAGACGGAAAGAGTAGAATCAACTGAGCTAATGATGAGATTCTAAAAAACACAGTCATGGGACTATAAAGAGATCACTAATGTTAGAGCAATTTTAGTAAAACGAGTGGGGGAAGAAACATTATAGTAAAATGTGTGGGTGGTGAGGCTAAGGTAGTAAATTGAATATATGGCACTTATTCAGTCATTCGAACAATGAAACGAAGATTAGTATTTTATTTATAGAACTGTTGAGAACAAGTGATTGTTTTGTACAAAATAGTGTACCCTCAGAACGAATGTGGTATGAGGAGACAAGGACTTGCATCAACTGGTAGAAGTGCAAATCAGTTCTGCCTCTAGAAAGCAACTGTTCTGTTTAAAATGGCTCATCTTCTCTAACTCTGCACTATCTAGAAAGCAACTGTTCTGTTCTTAAAAGGGCTCATCTTCTCTAACTCTGCACTATCAGGATTCTACAAAAGAAAATAATCAGAAATGCCCTCAAAGGTTTATGTAGAAAACTGTTCATTTAGTGAAATTGGGAAACAAATCCAGCCAAGGGAATGGTTGAATTCAGGTTATATTCAGGTGTTAGATGTTATATAGCCATCAAAAGTATTTTTTAATTTATATGTTGGAAAAGTGTTTTGACATAAGATGCAGTATTTTTTGATTATGAAAAATGTATATGTTACGTACAAGCATAGGAAAAATCTGGGGAGGACATACCGGGATGTTATCTCTGGATGATATGGTTATAGGTGTTTTTATTTTTCTTCATACTTTTTTTAAGCTTCCAAATTTTTTTGTAATGAGCAAGTGTTACTTTTATAATTTAAAGCTTATTTTTTTAAGAGCAGGGAAAGAGCAATGTCTGAGTGGCTTAGTAGATTGAGCTTCCAATTCTTGGTTTCAGCTCAGGTCATGATCTCACGGTTGTGGGATCGAGTTCCACTTCTGGCTCTGTGCTCAGTGCAGAGATGCTTCAGATTCTCTCCCTCTCCAGTAAATAAATCAAATCTTAAAAATCAATCAGACATTAGGTGAGAAAGGGGCAAAGGGAAGGATCTAGAGATGGTGAGGTAAGTTTAGTACAACATCCCTTCCTTCACTAGTTTAAAGTGCAGGAAAGCCCAGTGTTCTTGCAAGCCTGCGGGGAAGGATGAGAAAACAGATGGAAAAATAGGGAATTTGTTTGTGTCACAAAGATTTAGGTCAACAGCTAAAGCCAACAGAGTTTCAGATAACCACTGCTGGGAATGGGCTGGAATGTTGATAGAGGGGGGAAAAATCACCAAGAAATGGCCCCATCTCACTAAAATTTGGGCACCAGATTCATAGAATCGCAAGACTTTTTCCATTGAATTTCCTCCCCACTTAAAAACTGGCCAGGTTTCAAAGGTTTATTTATAAATCTATTTTTTGAACTCAAAAAATTTTTTCCCATAGAAGCAATGTTACAAATAGTGATTAGAGTTCTAGCCAGCCCACAAAAGTCCATAATGTCAATCTCTCTTGCCATTTTTCCTTCCGTTTGTCAGGTCGTGCTCTTCATTGGGTCCTGTCTTATTTTCTTTTCACAATCCCCTTGAACTACAGTGTTACGACACTGTCCAAAAGGAGGATTCCATATATATGTCTTTCTACTCCCTTTACCCCTACTTATCCCTCAGCCCTGGCCCATCCTGCATTCTGGACTCCTATTTACTTACGAAATCACCATTGTTATTGTTGTTTTCCTGCTTGAATCTTCTCTACCTGTCCCCAAATCCTTGTGGGAGTTTTTCAGACAAAAGGATTCTCACTGTGGGAAAGCATGGGTAGGTACAGTAACCAGAGACAGAGTGAGTTAGGACAGTGTCTTAAGTTCCAAGCTCTAGAACATCAGCATGGACCTTATTAAGAAGGCAGTTAGGTTTGTGAGCAATGGGAGCCTGGCAGGCAGATTTGGAAGTCTTTGTTGCATATAAGAGCTGGGCAAATCAGAGTTTGAAACCAAAAAATTCCATCCTTTTTAGAATAATTGCAGGAAATATCAAGCCTAATTATTGGGAAAGCTCAGGGTAAGTTAGTTATCTCAGGTTCATTCATTTGTTTTGTTGTGGCCAGCCTTTAGAGTAGCCCAGCTTTGCTTCTAATGTGGAAACTAAATCAGTGGTTCTCTAATTTAAATGAGCTCTGAGTGGGAATAAAATATCTAAGTGGGATAATTACCGTAATTAAGTCATTCTTCCTTCTAGGTCTACTGAGCAGTTATAAACATTCGACATATAATTTCATCATAATTTTTAAATACAGTATTGATTAAAAGGTGAATGTGTATGAGCTTTGCAGTGGTCAGGATAAGCATACATTTAGCTTTGTCTTCCTGAGACTTAAAATTGATCTGATTCTCAACACAAAAATAAAAATGCAGACTCAGATTCTGTAGGTCTGGGGTGGGAGCCAAGAATCTGCATTTCTAACAGGCTCCCAGGTGATGTCGACTACATTTGAGAATAGCAAGGTGTGACAAGATACATACCAACATGTATAATTTTCTCATCTCATTTCCACCAACATAGTCAGATGCCTTTATTTTTAGTCCACCCTGAATTGGGCGCATTTCCTACTGTGCCCTTTCTTTTTCTGTCTCATGCCAAAAGCATATTGGAGTGCAAGTGAGTGAGAGTGACAGTTTTATAGGGATAATATCATATTTTTAAAATACTGGGATGCCTGGGTAGCTTAGTGGTTGAGTGTCTGCCTTTGGCTCAGGTCATGATCCCCAGATCCTGGGATCAAGTCCCTCATCGGGCTCCCTACAGGGAGCCTACTTCTCTCTCTGCCTGTGTCTCTGCCTCTCTCTTTATAAATAAATAAATAAAATAAATAAATAAAATCTTTATAAATAAATAAACTAAATATCAAGTAAAAAAATAAAAAGTAAAAAATTGTGGATAAAATATCCACAAAACATGTATAAAGTAAAAACAAGACATAATTAATACCCGGGATCCCTGGGTGGCGCAGCGGTTTGGCGCCTGCCTTTGGCCCAGGGCGCGATCCTGGAGACTCGGGATCGAATCCCACGTTGGGCTCCCGGTGCATGGAGCCTGCTTCTCCCTCTGCCTGTGTCTCTGCCTCTCTTTCTCTCTCTGTGACTATCATGAATAAATAAATAAAAATCTTAAAAAAAAAAAGATATAATTAATACCCAGGTACTATGTTTTAGAAATATTATTTTGGAATAACTTTAATTTATAGAAAACTTGCAAAGATAGTATGAGAGTTCTGTTTACCTCTCACCCAATTGCCCCTAATGTTAACATCTTATATAACTATAGTATATTTGTCAGAACTAAAAAATTAACATTGGTCTATTACTATCAACTAAAGGACAAACTTTATTTGGATCTCAGCAATTATTCTACTGATGTCCCATTTTCTGTTACAGGAGGTCACATCATGTTTCGTTGTCATGTCTCTGACAATTTCACATTCTTTGATTTTGGTGATCTTGATAATTTTGAAGAATACTAGTCAGATATTTTGTAGAATGTCTTTCAATTTGGGTTTATTTGATGCTTTCTCATGATGAGACTAGACTGGGTTATGGGTTTGAGGACAGAATAACTAGCACAGAGGTCAAGTATCCTTCTGACGGTACATGATATCCATATGACCTGTGACTGATGATTTTAACCTTGGTCACTTTGTTTCTTCCTTAAAAAGTTACTGTTTTTCCCTTCCCATACTCTGTTCTTTGGAAACAAGTCACTGAGTCCAACTCACACTTTCCCACAAGGGGAGGGGCAATCCAGGAAGGAAGATTATCTACATATATTTGGGATTTTTTTTTTTGTATAAGGAAGATTTGTCCCTTATCCCTCATTTATTCATTTGTTATTTATATTAATATGGATTCATATATTTTATACCCTAAATTGTAATCTATTACTACATTATTTTGTTGTTCAAATTATTCTAGGTTAGGCTCTATGAGATCAGCTCCTGTGTCCCTTTGTATGGCCCCTATCCAAAAACATCCTTGTGTTTTTTTGAATACTTCCTCACTTTCTGGCACTACAGGGTATTCCAGACTCATCTTGTATTTTCTCTTCTCCAGTATAAAATCAGACTTTCCTTAAAGAGCTTACATTTTTCTTAAAGGAACCCTAGTTCCTTTTATTAGATAATGGTATTTAGAAATCATTATCTGGGCACTGAGTGTGTTTGTTCCTACTGAAGATTGTAGGCCCTCCCACTGGGTAGAGCTAGGAAACATATGCATGTATAGTGACCCATGTGCACACATGTACTTAGGAATATGTCCATATCTCATGTCTGTCATCTCATACACATAAATATATACAAATAACATATAAATAAATATGTTAATAAATAGCTATGTAAAGAAAGGAGTTAATACTGAATTCTTTGACTGATCCATTCGTTCTAGCCTTCCACCCTTGCTTTTGGAACTCCTTTCTCTGGGGTCTCATTATCTACCATTTATTTACTTATTTGTTCAATCCCAGTACAGTTGTAAAGTAGTTTCGGGATTGCTAACCCATGCTCCTCTAAGAAACAAGTTTGCCAACTAGAGTACAGTGTTTAATGTATAGTTCTTTTTGTCTTGAGTCTTACAGTTTCCAGTCAAAATGATGTTTTTCAAAGTTACTTAGGTCAGCTGCTTTTTCCTTACCTTGAAGGTTGTGAGGCTAGGTCATGTCATACATTTCTGATACACTTTGATACATTTGTCACAGTCTGCATTCCATTCTGGGATTCTCCAGCATCCTGGTTGATAATTTTAAAATTTGAATTTATTAAAGCTCTTTGTGATGTAGTTTTATGGGTTTTGACAAATGCCTTTATTTATTTATTTATTTATTCATTCATTCATTCATTCATTCATTCCATTCATGAGAGACAGAGAGGGAGAGACATAGGCAGACGCAGGAGCCTGATGTGGGACTCAATCCCAGCACCCTGGGATCATGACCTGAGCTGAAGGCAGATACTTAAATAACTAAGCCACCCAGGTTCCCCATGATTTTATTTTTAAGCAGATCATTGGCAGCCTTCATAGTTACCAACATACTTGCATCACACTTGGCTACTGATCTTCATAAAGGTTAAATTCGGTAATCTAAAAACCTCTTTCTCCCCCAGCATTCTTTCAACCTTCATTTATCATGTCTAAGGTCACATCACTGATGATTCTCTCAAGGAATGTCTTGAAAGATTCTGAGGGAAAGAAAAAGGCATCTTCACCTCTCTGCACTGTCCATCATGGGGCTGGAAAGGCTTTTTAGGGAAAGGAGGGAACAACAAGACAAAAGCTAGTACTTGAGCCAGCTTCATTCCAGCTGACCCACTACAGCCTCCAGCTACTAAGGTACTGTTTTTCAATAACACAATAACTGTAGCAGCATCACCTGGAAAATTGTTAGAAATGGAAATTCTCAGCTTCCACCTGTATTCACTGGATCAAAAACTATGGAACTGGGTTCCAGTAATCTATTATAAATCTTTTGGGTAATTCTGATGCACACTTAAGTTTAAGAACCTCAACTCTAGGTTAACCAGCCGTTTGTCAGTCACATCCTTAGAGGCAGCAGTGAGGGTTCATCTTGACTTCCTGCTAGGGCCCTGGGGATCCAGAACTGGTCAGCCAGGGGCAGGCTGCAAGTGCAGCCAAAGGGTCAAAGAGCTGTTTTTCATTTGGTTTGTATGTTTGTTTTTAATTGTGATTCACCAGAGGATGGAAAACTTCTGGCTTGGATGTCTATAGGGGAATATATATTATCTCTTTGAGACAGAAAAGGAAGTCTTAATGATACTAAAACTTTTATTTGCTTTTATTTTTTTGTAATTGCAAAATAATTGAAATCATATTAAGTGCTTCACAATTTTCTTTAGTGATGCAGCTTTTTAAAATTATTTTTTACATTTGTTATTTCTAATATGTATAATATGATCACATTTGCTATGTTTTAATCAACAGTTATACTTTAGGGAGGTAAAAATTATTGGCATCCAGTATGAAGTTGTAGTAAGAAAAAATTGGGAGGGGGACACCTGGGTGGCTCAGCAGTTAAGCATCTGCCTTTGGCCTAGGGCATGATCCTGGAGTCCCAGGATCAAGTCCTGCATCAGGCTCCCTGCATGGAGCCTGTTTCTCCCTCTGCCTGTTTCTCTGCCTCTCTCTCTCTCTCTCTCTCTCTGTGTCTCATGAATAAATAAATAAAGTCTTAAAAAAAAACGGTGGGACATATTTTCTGATCTAGGTAAACCTCTCATGCCTTCACATCCCTGTTTTCCACCTGTACCCTAGATACTTCTATGATTTCAAATCTTCCCTTATTATGTTCCAACCACACTGGCCTCCTCTTTGTGGTTCCTAGAACCACCGTAGGGCCTTTGCACTTAAAATTGTTTCTGTGTGGAATATCCTGCCACTAGATATCTGCATAGCTAGCTCCCTCACTTCCTTTGAAAATGGCATTCTCAAAGAGAACTTACCCTAATAGTGTACCTAAAATCTCACACACATACCCCATTCCAAGCACACAAACATTGCACTTCATGTCATGTCCCCAGTGTTCATTTTTCCTCAGGCATTTACTAACTATATGTGTGTCTGTATATATATGAATATGTGTATATATGCGTGTGTGTGTGTGTATATATATACTTTGTCTTCAGTAGAATATAAGTTTTACTAGCATAGATTTTTATGTTTTGTATATTGTCTAGAACATTGCCTAACACATAGTAGGTACTCAGTTATTATCTGTGAAAAGAGTATCTCTAAACATGATTTATATCACTGATAGTAATTAGGGGTACATGATAACATTTTTGCCTTATTATTACCCAAACTGAGCTGAGAGGCACCTTGTCTTCTATTCTCCAAAATTGCCTCTGTTCTAATTAAGACGGAGGGGGAAGGGCAATACCTAAAGAAATAATTACTGACCTTTTTGCTTCCTGTGGACCTTGTAGCTCACTACCAGTTAACTTTGTTCCTTTCTGTCTTAGTGCCTGCAGAAAGGAATGGGGCAGGATGGTGCACATGGGGCTTATAGATTACAGTAAATAAGGGGTTCTCTGGGGAAGACAGAAAAGTCCTGGAGATGGATGGTGGTGACGGTGATACAACAGTGTGAATATACTTAATGCCACAGAACTGTACACTTAAAAATGGTAAAAATGGTAAATTTTATGTATATTTTACCACAATTAAAAAACACAGAGTGGTTCTGAAAATGTAGTTTCAAATCATTAGTAGCAGCCTCATAGGAACTTGTTAAAAATGCAGATTCCCAACCCTCACCCCAGAACTATTGATTCTAAACCAGAGGTGAGTGTCCCCAGTGCTTTATGTTTTAATAAGCCACTCACGTGGTTCTGGCGCACACTGAGTTTGAGAATCACAGCATTACAGAATTTTGTTTTAATCCCGAGAGCTATAAAAAGTTATTGTAAAGTTTTATAGAATTCTTCATGCCCTGGTAACTGCATAAAATTACCTTGGCGAGACATTTTGACTACTTTAGGGGTAAAATTGAAAAATGGTATGGAAATGTTTTGAAAAGTACTGGTTTAATTAAGTAGTGCTTCAAAAAACAAACTTAAAATTTAGAGTGCCTACTGTGTTTCAAGAATCTTGCCAGATGCTTTCACATTTGTTTTTCCATTTAACCCTCAAAGCAGTCCTGGTGCAGTAAATACTATGTTATCCACATTTAAAAGGAGGAAAGAAGAAGCAGAGATCATTTATACTGTAGTTGATCTACTTTCCTCCTGGTGCACACTTACTGCCAATAGGTGGCACTAGTGGGGTGGTTTCCCAGACCTGGGCAAGGCCTTATGGCATTACAGATTTAGAAAATGAAATAAATGTGGCCCCTTATGAAAGAAATCAGACAGCAAATAACCACAATCTTTACATAAACAGAGGTCCCAATTTCTGGTATGTAAGAGGACCTCTGAAAACCCACTCCTATATAAAAGCGATGAAAACACTGCCAAAAATTCTTAAAATCAAGTTTTTCAGAACTAGAAAATAACCAGAGGCTTGTGACAATCTGAGTAGCATTTATCCAAGAAAAATGACTTAAACATAGTGAGAACAGCAAACTTTATAATAGCTTTAACAGTTTTCTGTCTCCTGTCAGCTTCACAGTAGCCTTGAAAATGAATAGTCTCTCAATCACAGTAACTATGAAAACCCGCAGTTTCTAGCAGGCACTGAGGAAGGCAGAATGGATTTGGAGCTCCCTAAAATCCCCAGCCCCCAAGACCTGCTACAATTTGCTTGTCTGGCACTTCTCTGGAAACTCCCACTCACTGGGCTTGCCTTTTTTTCCACCTGACTCAGCGAATTCAGTGAGAACAGCTTCTCCCCACCCACCCCGAGCATACTGTAACAGGCTTGCAAAGCCCTTTGGCAAAAGCTGGCAAACTTCTTGGTGGAAGGCACTGAAGGAGGTCTCTGCCCAGTGATTAGCTAATCACTAAGCTAACACAACGTACATGGAAGACAAGGGACTATAGATTAATGGAATAGAATTGAGAGTCCAGAAATAAACCCTCACATTTATGGTCAATTGCTTTTCTATATTGTGCCAAAACAATTCAACAGGGGGAAGAAGAGTTTTTTCAACCAATGATGCTGGGAAAACTGGATATCCACCTGCAAAAGAATGGAGTTGGAGCCTTTCCACACACCATATACGAGTATTAACTCAAAATGGATCAGACCTAAATGTTAAAGCTAAACAAGAACATTCTTAGAAGATAACATAGAAATAAGTTTTATGACCTTGTATATGACACCAAAAGTTCAGGAAACAAAAGAAAAAAATAGATTGTTGGACTTCATCAAAATTTGAAACTTCTGTATTTAAAGGACTTAATCAAGATAGTGAAAAGATGGGACACCTGGGTGGCTTGGTGGTTGAGCATCTGCCTTCGGCTCAGGATGTGATCCCCGTGGGATTGAGTCCCACATCAGGCTCCTTGCATGGAGCCTGCTTCTCCCTCTATGTCTCTACCTCTCTCTCAGCCTCTCTCTGTGTGTCTCTCATAAATAAATAAATAAAATCTTTTTTAAAAAAGATAGTGAACAACCCATGAAATGGAGGAAAATATTTGCAAATCATAGATGTGGAACTTGTATCTGAAAATTATAAAGAACAGAAGGCTATTGAATAAAAAATCTTTGTTAGTTACCAAAAAGGGGGGGGGTGGATAAAGAATTCTCACAACTCAATAATAAAAAGACAGCCCAGTTAAGAAATAAGGAGGGGAGCTGAATAAATATTTCTCCAAGAAGATACACAATTAGCCAATAAGCAGGTGAAAAGATTCTCATCGTCATTACTCCTCTGTAGAAAAATCCAAATCAAAACCATAGTGGGATAGACTGCTTCACACATGCTAGGATGGCTTCTATCAAAAAACGTAAATGTGGACCAGGATGTGGAGAAATTGGAATCCTTGTATGTTGCTGGTTGAAATGTAAAATGTTGTGGCCACTTGGAAAACAGGCTTGCAGTTCCTCAAACGATTAAACACAGAGTTACCGTACGACCCAGGAGTCTCACCTTAGTATATGCCCCAAAGAAGTGAAAATAAATGTTTACTCAAAAACTTGTACATAATTTTCCATATCAGCATTATTCTTAATATCCAAAAAGTAGAAACCACTTACATGTCTATTAGCTATGAACAAAATCTAGGATATCCATGCAATGGAATGAGATTTGTCAGTAAAAAAAAAAAGTACTAATAAGTACTACAACATGGATGAACCTTGAAAACATGCTGAAAGAAGCCAGTCTTAAAAGACCACATATTACATGATTCTGTTCATACAAAACATCCAGAAATGTCTATATTTTCAGAATATGCAAATCCATAGGGACAGAGAGTAGATTAGTGATTTACTAGGGTTGGAGGGAGAAAGAAACAGGAAGTGACTTAAATGTATATGGGGTTTCTTTCTGGGATGATGAAAACCTTCTGGAATTAGATGGTAGTGATCAGTACACAACTCTGTGAATAAGCTAAAAATCACTGTTGGATTTTTAAAAGGTTGAATTTGGGGCACCTGGGGGCTCAGTTGGTTAAGTGTCCTACTCTTTAGTTTGGCTCGGGTCATGGTATTAAGGGTCATGGGGAGTCTGCCAGAGATTCTCTCTCCACCTCTCCCTTTGTCCCTTCCCTCCCCTCAAGTAAATAAATAAATCTTTTTTTAAAGGGTGAATTTTGTGATATAGGGTTATGTGTCAATAAGTGTTATCTTAAAAATCTTTACACAAATATAAACATAGGCCCGTATAAAATCTATAGTAATATCTTTTAATTGTTACATTAAAAATTTTTTTAACAGCAAGAGAGAAAAAGTGAATAAACCCTGCTGCTCACCAGCATTGTGAAGTCCACCTCTAACCATATTTTACTCCTATCCCCTCTTTCGCCTCCCCTTATTGCTCCAACTCTGAAGCTATAAAGATATCCAAGTTGGGAGTTAGGGACTGCAACGGTACAGACTATTTGTCTACTAACAAACAGATTTTTAAAACGACTTGAGCTTTTCTGTGAGCTTTTATCCACATAGCTGTGAGAGCACATTCTTGCTGCATTAAAGACAAGTCTTAGGCATTCCTTTTTTGGTCACCCCAGCATCACTCAGTGCCTGGTCATTAATCAGATTTATCACTGGTGGTGCCTTTCCAGTTTTCTTTTCTGTTCCATTGTGCTTAATAGCACTCATCTTTTTCTGTGTTCTAGGTAGCTAGGGATTTTCTAATTCTGAATCCGATACCAGCCTTGGTCCCTCTTGTACCATGACTCCCATACTCAGAATCACCCTCCTTTTCTCTCACCCTCATCAAAACTATTTCTGGCTGTCTCTGCTTTGAATTCTGATTATGACTGACTTAAAATTTTCATGCTAATAAGGCTGAAGGTGAAAATGGCTAACTGAAATTAAGTTTTTTTAAAAAACATTTATTGTCATTTTAGAGCATGAGCGAGAGGGGCAGAGGGAGAAGACAAGAGAATCTCAAGCAGATTGTGCTGAGTTCAGAGCCTGATGAGGGGCTGGATCTCAGGACCTTGAGGTCACCTACCTGAGGTGAAACCAAGAGTCTGGGCACTTAACCAACTAGGCACCCCCTGAAACTAAGTTCTTTAGCATACATTTGTTTTAGGAATGAATGCATTCCCTAGTTTTGTTCACTGAGAAGGCATGGAAACAATGACAATCTCAGTAACAATGAGCCTTCCCTAAGGCATCTCTAAAAATACTTCCTCTTTAAAGGAACCAGAGCACCCTAAAGGAATGTCTGATTCCAAAGCAGGGGCAGGAAGCATTCAAAATGAATCTGGACCATCATGTCAGAAAGTAAGGAAGCTGCCAATGATCACTGAGCACACGCTGAAAGTACTCAGGAGCCAACATAAAAAGGTCCCTAGTGACTAAAAATGGGAATATCTGAGCATTAAAACAAAGTGACTGAAATGGGCTGGAGTACATGTGTTAAATAAATTGCAGGGATCCCTGGGTGGCACAGCAGTTTAGCGCCTGCCTTTGGCCCAGGGTGCGATCCTGGAGACCCGGGATCGAATCCCACATCAGGCTCCCGGTGCATGGAGCCTGCTTCTCCCTCTGCCTATGTCTCTGCCTCTCTCTCTCTCTGTGTGACTATCATAAATAAATGAAAAAAAAATTTTTTTTTTAAATAAAAATAAAAATAAAATAAATTGCAAGAGTCCCTTATGTTATTTTTAATTATTTTTTAAAAAGAGTTCTCCACTTATCCTAGAGAGACAGAGTACGCGAGCACACGCACACAAGTGGGGCTAGGGGCAGAGGGAGAGACCCTTCAAGCAGACACTGTTGAGCATAGAGCCGGACATAGGGCTCAGTCCCACAACCCATGAGATCATGGCCTGAACCAAAACCAAGAGTCAACCCTAAACCAACTGAGCCACCCAGGAACCCCCCCTTATGTTATTTTTTTTCCCTTATGTTATTTTTAAACAAAATATCACTTGTGGAGGCTGCAAGGAAAACAATTTGTGAATTTGAAAACTGGTAAATGGAAAGAATCAAGCATTTATTCCACATTTCTTGTGGATTTTACCTTAGGATAATCAAATAGTTACTGTAGAATACTTCGATTTTACAATTCATATTGAAACAGCAGATCTAGGTAACAACAATGCTTAAAACATCAAAGGAAAGGTTGGTGGACAATTTTATAAGGGTTGAGTCAGAATAATAGCATCTACTGATTAATCTTAATATCACAAAAAGACAAAATTGATGTATGCCTCTTGGTGTGATACAGTAGAGAATACACAGTATCACCTATGGCCTATTCTTGCTAAAAAATCTAATTTAAATCTGCTGAAGCCTCAACAATCCGCTTACAAGAAAAAGAATTTAGAAGAGTATGTTAACGTGGGGATACAATCAGCAAAATCCTAAATGAGGGAAATTCTATAGAACTAATGACCTGTTTTTTTCAAAAAATGACAAGAAAGAAAGGAAGGGGAAACCTATACAGGATGTATCAACCATATTCAGTGTGTACCTATTTAGAATAAACCAACTATTTAAAAAAATTAGGAGCCCACTGGGGAAATACATTATTTGATCATCATATGCTATATCAAGGATATAATATTTTTTAGTTAAGCTAATGGTATTCCAGATAATGATTTTGAAAAGTTGCTGTTTTGAGATGCATACTGAAGTATTTATAGATGAACTAATTAATAGGATGTTTGGGATTTGCTTTAAAATAATTCAGTTGGGGGTCACCTGGGTGGTTCAGTCAGTTGAGTGTCCAGCTCTTGACGGTGGCTTAGGTCATGATCTTTAGGGTCATGAGATCAAGTCCTATGTTGGGCTGTGTGTCCAGTGCAGTCTGCTTGAGGATTCTGTCTCTTCCTCTCCCTCTAACCCCTCCCCCAACTTGCTCACTCTGTCTCTCTCAAGAGAGACATAATTCCTCTACTTCCTACATAATTCAGTAGGAAGTAGAGAGTGTGGGTGTTCAGATGAAACCGTATTTATTGGCCATGTATTGTTAATTGTTGACACTGGGTGGTGAGTACATGGAGATTTATAATTCTGATGCCTTTGTGTCCTTAGAATTTAAATTTTTAAAATTATATATTATATATATAATACAGTTTTATATATTTTTAAAATATATAGTTTAAAAATTTCACAAAATTCATGACTATACCTAAAGTTGATTTCCAGTTGGAAAATTTTGCCTTGGGTGGAAAAAGGCTTTCTAGAGCCCCTTGCTGGCCACTGCACCCTACCCAGAGTTTACCAGAGTAGTATTGGCAATTTGACATCTTGGTTTATTACTTGTGGGAGATTCTAATCTTTACCTAAACTGCTGGGTGCTATAATATGTAATATTTCCACCAGAACCATTGTTATAACAAGATATATGTAAGAAGTACTTTTATAAAATAGCTGAAATTAACAGCATCAAGTATCATATTTTAAATATGTGTATCCTACATAGAGAGTAGCATTTTCACTTTTAAAATGAGTTAATTTTTATAGATGAAATAATACTCTGTAGGCATTTTTCATTTTGAGACAACATTAGATTTTCTTTCTCTGAAACGTTTTTCTGTCTTTTATAGGAAGTTATTTTAGGTTATATGAAAGAGGTGCTTCTTCATCCCTAAGACTTACCAGAAACTCTGCTTTGAAGAGAATAAATGGATATTGTGCCAAACCACAAGAAAGTCCAAAAGCTCCATCCTGTAAGTTTTTATTCATTTTTCTTGTTATAGACTAAGCAGCTCCAAAGAGTGAAACTACATGGAATCAAAAGAACCTAAAAGGTTGTCCCAGGGGCTCTGACATCCTCTCCTATCTTGTAGTCCATCCCTCCTAAATTATACTTATATTGAGTCACATAAAGCAATGCTTTCTTCATTTTCCTCATCTGTCACTTTTAACCCTTGCTTCCAGGATTATGGAGTTTTTTGTTGGAGAATAGGTGCACCAAAGTAATAGTGATCTAGAAATGGTCTTTTAAGGAACCCCAAAGAGGAACCAAATCAGGAAATGATATTTTGGGTACAGTATAAATAGTGCTAGCCTTGGCTTGGGCATTAATTTCAGCCATCATTATTAGTCTTTTTACTAACTTAAATCCTGGTCACTGTCCATGTGGAAAAAAGGAGCATAATATATAAACTGTAGGGTCCCCTGAGCTATTTGCTTGTTAATTCTTAATAGGAATATACTAGGGTCAGGCAGATCTTGGTAAATAGAAAAAAACTATTCTCAAAGAATATTTATCAAGAGCTTAAAAATGTTTGTACCCTTCAACCTGATATTGCATTTCTGGTGATTGATCCTTGGAAATAATCCCTATATGTGGAAAAAGCTTTGAGTGTAAAGATATTCTCATTTTTTATATATAATAGGAAAATAAGAACTAATCTAAATGTCAGATAATCTGGGAATGATTAAGTATATATGTTAGATCTCCTTGATGAGATTGTGCAGCTGTTTGAAATGGTGCTTATAAATACCATGTACTGGCATGGGAAATGTTTGTCCTAATGTCAGTGAACAAAGCAGGATATAAAATTTTATATCCTTTATAAGCACAGCATGATACACATATAGATATATACACATATAAATCCCCATACTTACAGGGATAAGACTTCAGAAACACTACCAAAATAAGAATACAGTGATTCTGCTATGACAGGAGAATTGGAGATATCTTTTTACCTTTTTTCCATCTATGCTTTCCAAATTGTCTTTAATGTACTTAAAAACAAAAATGGAAAAACAACTATAAAGCTATGCTAGAAGGGTTAAAAGATAAAACTACAGCAATGTATTTCTATATTTCTGATCCTCTTCTTGCCTTCAGTTCTTCATGGATTTTTTTTTTCCTGAGAGACTTTGTAGTTCCTTTTGCTGCTGCCTTCTGATTAAGTGGAAAAAGCAGCACAAGCAAAGGTGTGGGGGTAGGAATGAGCGTGTCCTGTAGGCAGAGCCAAGGAGGTGGTCCTTCTGCAAGAGATGCAGGCAGTACATAGAAGTTGGATGAGGTTATCTCCAGGGTCCCTTCCAACCCTGACAGTCTGTGATTCCCTAACTTTTTCTGCTCCTTCAGTGACTTTTTTGGAAGACCCTCTCTCCCAGTCTGTGATCGTGTACCTTTTTGTTCATCTGCCTCTTTGCCGTCCTTAATCACCCTCCAGATTCTTTCAGTCATCTTGAGATGGACTTTTTTTGTCTCCGTTCTCACCATTACAGCTCCAGTTCAGACCATGTCACCTCATTCTTAGATTACAACCCCCCATTTGGACTTGCTGCCCACTCTAGCCTATCTTTCCCTTCTCTCTCCCATCTATTATGCAGATTAATCTTCTAAAACATTACCTTCTTCAAAATATACAGTGGTTCCCAAATCCGGTTTCAAAAGCTTAACCTGGCATTCAGGGTCTTTTGTAACCTTATTTTACCTTATAACCCTTTTCTTCTAGTGAAGTCAAGTAAGCTTCTCTTTGTTCCCTTTTAATTCATCTTTACCTTTATATTTTTGTTTAGGGAGTTCTTTGAACTTTCAATGCCTAGGAAATTAGGCTTTTATTTTACCTCAGTCCTCAAAGACTTTTGGAACCTCATTTGAGAAATGAGGCATCCTAAGAAATCATTCAAATAAAGCTCTAGTTAGCTTGAGGTTTTTCAATGTTTCTGTTTCGTGAATAGTTAAAAATAGTATTTTTAATTGCTAAATTTTAGTCATAACCTCAAATAAGATAACTTGTCTTGTTTTTCTCATAGACACTTACAGCCACAGAGTGCCATTACACAAACCTACACATTGGGAGAAGAAGATCCTGCTGTGGTCAGGTCGCTTCAAAAAGGAAGATGAAATCCCAGAGACTGTCTCGTGAGTGCTGAATGTAGGGGTTACAAGCAGCTTTTCTTTCTCGCTGATATATTTCAAAAGCAAAGCAGTTCCTCTGAGTCTATTTAAAACCTTTCAACCAAATTTTAGAGTAGTTTTCACTTCACTAAATGTTTCCTCTTTGGTGGGTACTTGCAGTAAAAACAGTTGGACAATCTTGTGTCTTATCATAGATACCTTATGTTGTGCCTCTCAGGTACTCTGAAGTTAACTGATTGATTCCTCTCCTAGCTACAGAAATGTGACTAAGCAGTGATGGTCACTGTTCTTAGCTTATTTCTAATCTGGGTCTATCACATACCATTGACAGTTAATAGTTATATTCTATAAAATCCACTTAAATATTTAACAATAGGCATAAAAGTATTTATGAGCAACATATCCTCTTTTCGGGATTCCAGAACGCATGCTTCCTATCCCTATCACCAACTTCCTTAAATCCAGCCCTGGTTGGGATCTTGGGACTTTATTTTAGAGTCTATGGATGAGTATAGATTTCCCAACCCCAGGCTATCAACATTTTGGGCCAGATAATTCTTTGTTGTTGGGAGCCATTGTGTACATGATAGGATATTGAGCAGCACCCTTGCTTGGCCTTTTCATCCACCAGATGCCAGTAACATTGAGTTTTAACAGTGAAAAAGGTCTCCAGACATTGCCAAATGTCCCCTAGGATGACAAAAAATTAAAAATAAATAAAACACCCCTGATTGAGAACCAGTGCTCTAGCCCAGTGTTAAAGACCCCGATTGCTTTGCATCTTGGCCAAGAGAGATTCTGAGAAGTAGGCGCCATCTCTCCTGTGGGGCATCATCCTCTTCAGAGATAAGGACTTGGGATAAAGTTTCTAGACATTCCTTTCTGGTAAGAAACTATTCTTGGACCTTCTGGCTTCTGGTTTTGAGGCATGATTTTAAAAGTTCATTCAGGGTATCTTTTCCCAGAAAAAAGAGTTATCTGCTTTTTGTTTACAACGGCTTTAACAGGGCCATTCTACTTCTGTCAAATAGCACATTATTTTCACTAAAATTATTTGAGCAGGAAAGCCCTGGTCCTTCTTAACTAAAGTGACAGTGTACTTTCCTGGGAAATAAGAGCAAGGTGGAAATATCAATGATATTAATTTCTTGGCTATGTCTTAATTTCTTCCTGAATATTCTAGCAGAAAACAAGCTGCTGTATACTCATGGCCTACCTAATAGGTGCCAGATAGACTTTGCCATGAAACACCTTCCTCAGTCTGCCTTGCAGGTCATTCCAAGATCCTCCTCAAGCCCAAAGTAGTACTTACTGAGTCACCCTAGAATGTTCTGCTCTGGGCCTAGGCAAGTGTTCATCCTTATGCTGGTAGTTCTGAACAGGTACTGCTGAACTTGCCCATTCTGATTGCTTTCTGTAGAATGGAGGGCAGCCTCATGATCTTATTTAAATGCATTTTACTTTTTTAATGTAAAATACTCAATGTATACTACTTCTTTTTAAAAAGTTTTAAATTTTTTAGGGAGCACAATGACACAAGAGCGAGGGTGGGAAGGTGCAGAAGGAGAGAGAGAATCCTAAGCAGGCTCCATGTTCAGCATGGAGCTCAATGTGGAGATGGATCTCATGACCCTGAGATCATGACCCGAGCCAAAATCAAGAGTTGGACGCTTAACTGAATGAGCCACCCAGGCATCCCAAAATGTAAAATACTTCTAATGAAAAGTAAAATATATTATTTTCATGAGTATCACAGCACTTATGTTGGACATGCCAATTCATATAACATGTTGTCAACATGGGTAGTTTGTGGTTGGCGGCCTCTCAGATGCTCTCAGTAGAGCAACTCATGGTCCTTAGCAGTTGTCCCTGGGTCTTCCCACCCCCCTGCAGGCCCAGCTTCAGTGCCTGGAGAACTCTGTTCACATTGCTGCCTCACTGGGTTCCAGCTCTCCCATCACAATGTATATGCTTTCAGGGTTCTCCTACCACCTGCAAAGCCTGGACCCTGTGCCTCCTAGATGGCAAAAAATGTACTTTTTCCCTTCTGATTTCAAAAGTAATGTGTTAAAAATTTGGGGAAAAAAGAAAGGAAAGAAGTTAGCACTTTCATCCCATCACCTAGAGATAATCAATTCCTATTTACACCCCTACTGAGTAGGCCAGTGCTCTTTCCAGGGTCCATTTGGACTCCTCCTGCCCTGCCCTGAGGATCTACTAAACTCAGAACCACACCTCACTGCCTATATAACAGAATCAAGGAGGAGTGGCCTTCTCTTTAGACTCTTCCTTGGTAGGCCTCTTAGCTTTCACACAATGTTTGGATTCAACCCTCAATTTTCTGTTAAGGTACATGGATCTGTATTCAGTAGACAGGTTCAGAGAGGTACATGCCAAAGAGCACAGTCTCAGGTTAACTGTCACGCAATTTTAGCAAAACATTAGTTAAAAGGTAAACATTAGGGGAGCATTGCTTAAAAGATTTTTGTGCTGTTCCAGATATTCTCTGGAATCTAAGTATTAGATTTAGATTATTAAGTCTATTCCTGGTTCAAGGCAGAGAGGAAAAACTTGGGTGTAAATAGCACATTGTTTAACTTCCTCTTACATTTTCTGAATTGTGATTTGTGTTGAAATGTATAAAACTCAACGAAGCTCATTGTAGCACCTGTTGCCAGGATATTGTTAGACAATCACTGTATTGTATAAGATCTTCTTAAGAACCCCAGGGAGAAACAGCTCTTGGTTTTACTTTTAGCATTGGCCGCTAATGTGAAACTTGAAAGCCAAAATTGGGGGCCACCATCACAAGCATAGATTAATATACTGTGCCTTTCCCCCGCTTTTTTTCTTGGATTAACTTTCTTATTTTTATTTTTATTTTTTAAGATTCTATTTATTTTTTCATGAGAGAGAGGCAGAGACACAGGCAGAGGGAGAAGCACACTCCATGCAGGGAGTCCGATGTGGGACTCAATCCCAGGACCTGAAGGCAGATGCTCAACTGCTGAGCCACCTAGGCATCCCTTGGATTCACTTTCTGTCTTCATGCTTTCTTCTCTTTTTTCTTACTTTTAAGTTTGTGTTATCTTATTGGATTTTATGTACAAGTTTATAGTGAATTGTGAAAATGTTTCATCTTCTCCAAAATCCTCCAAGATCTCCAGGCCCTGCATCCTTTTTTCTATTTATAGGTACCATTTCACTTCTGATTTGTGGGACACAGTTTTATTTCCTACTGGCAACTTCATAAAGGAGTTAACTTTCTCTCATGCTTTCCTTGTGCTATTAGGTTTGAGATGCTTGATGCTGCAAAGAACAAGATCCGGGTGAAGGTTAGCTATGCAATGATTGTCCTGACAGTGGCAGGATGCATCTGGATGGTTATTGAGGGCAAGAAGGTAAGAGTGGACTTCCTCTGTCTGTTTTCTACAAAGGATATAAAAGAAATCAGGGGTTGACCCTTGAATTTATTCTTTAGGAGGCTACTTTCTACATGAGAAATGGTAAGAAACAAAATGAGAAACAGTAGAGACAACCTGGGATATTATGCCTGGGGATAAATTGCAAGTTCTTAATTTTGGCAAGGTAAAGGACTAAATTAGTTTTGTATAAAGTTAAAAAAAGGGGAGGGGTAGTTATCACAGATGTCATAATATGAAACCAGAAAAATAGCACTGTATTTAATGATGACACCTGTATGTCTGTATAGCACTTCTAGGACATGGGCATATTTATCCACACTGACCCTAGTGAGCATTCTAGTCACTGTTCTTTCCTTGAAGGTCGGCCACACTGGGCCATGTGTTTAAGGATAATAGATCCTAAATAAGTACATAGGAATTTAACTCCAAAAATCTGTTTTAACCCAGATCATTATTAATAGCTATCATTCATTGAATACTCACTGTCTTCTAAGCACTTGGCTCTTTTTTTCATTTGAACCTCACAACAGTATGGCAAAATAGGTACGATTATTAGAACCTCACTGATAGATGAGGAAACATAACTTCGAAAGCTCTGCTCACTTGCCCAAGATGACACAGCTCCTAAATGGCAGAGCCACAGTTTGAACCTAGACCTAATTGAGGTGATAGTAAAATTGCTCCCACTTATCAAGTGCTCATTATATAGCAGGCATTTATTAAACTCATTCAATCACCACAATATCCTAGAACCTAAGCAGTAGGTTCTCTTATTATCTATACTTTATAAGAGGAACCTGCAGCTTAGGGATACTGAATCATTTTCCCAAAGGCACATAAGTGGCAGGATAAAAATTTAGAGCCAAGTTTGCAAGTTTTCAGACTCCTATAATACTATCTTGTGATTAAAATATAGGGTTTTTTTTAAAAAAATATGCAGCAGCACTGATCATACCCCTATTTTAATACCATGTCTAATTCTATATATTACAGCTTCCACATGCAAAGAGATGTCTTATATCTATTATGAGTTATTAAAAGGGTTTTTCTATCAACCCAGCAGTAACTGACTTCCCTTATTCCCAGTGAGTACAGAATAAAAGGAAATGAACTTCTGGCTCTCTGTAGACTTTTGGAATGGAAAATACTGACCATTTAGACTAACCTTACAGGAGCATGAAGGACAAGTGTGCAGGACTGGGTGAAGTTCTTTTGACATTTCTGTCTACCCCACTTCAGATTTTCTTCTGGCTTCCTCTTTGACTTCTCATGCATAGCTCTCAGACTGAAACCTACAGAAGCATGTGGACAGGACATAGGGGTTTCTAGAATTCCAAGAAGTCTGCGTTACTTATGTATACTTGATTATACTGAGTCTAAGTACTCGAGAAGTAAGTCACCTCCTGGGATTTCTTCTAGCCTCATCTAAGGGTATACACCATATACTCTAAAAGTTTCTCTCCCTTATATGCCAGAAAACTATCTTATTTGTTTTACATGGAACTGTCCGTTTCTTACAAGTTGGTAAATGCTACTGGAATGCTATTTAGACGAGAGAAATTACCTTGTATGCTTTATCCTATCAACTTAGCATTCCCATTCTCTCCCTTCCCATACTTAATTCTTTACACGTGAAATTACATAGGTATAAGAAAATCCCACCTTATATATAGGGTGCTAGTTTCATTTATTTGGCATAAAACTTTTGAAACTGGTCTGCTTATGTAAGCTTCACAGGCGTGTAACCGGTCACATGGAGGGAAACATGGGAGGAGGATGGTTGCCTCTCCCCCACTGCTACTTGCGGTCAAGGGATGGATAGCGGGATAGATACTGCTCAGAGTCATTAGTCTCAGTATTTGGTGAAGTCTGGGATCGCCAAAGCTCAGTATTTTTGGTAAAAGAGGAGTAAGGAGTTAGAAGGGTATGAAAGTATAAAATAAGTTGGGGAAGGAGAAATGGTAGCAACAAAGAAAAGTGGAAAGAAAAAAAGGATAGAAATGGAAATAAAAGGGCATTCAATACTAAAGAGAGGAAAAAAGAGAAAAGATAAAGGAATAAATGATAAGGGAAGAAAGCAGATTTAAAGGAACGGGCCAGAAAGAAAGGGAAGGTAGAGGGTGTGGCATTTCTCTCATGCTTGACTGGATGGCATTTCTCTCATGCTACAGGACTGTGAAGCATCAGAGGAAGCAGAAGGCACGGCAGGGGCTTCTGTGCTCAGGGTGTCCACGGTAGATCATTCTGGGCCTGCAGTGCCCTAGTTAATCTGTTGACATTGGTGCGGCGTAATGACAGCCTCCCCAAACCTGCATAAATAATCACTTACTCAAATTTGTTTTACTTTAGGCTGCCAAAAGAAACGAGTCCTTAACAAGCCTGAACTTAGAAAAAAAAGCTCGCCTGAGAGAGGAAGCAGCTGTGAAGGCCAAGACAGAGTAGCAGTGGTATCCATGCTGGCTGGACTTTGAAAATGCAGGAATAATGTTGCAGCATTAGCCTGTATTAAAAGAATATGGTATGAGGATTCATTTCATGAATCCAAAGTGTGGTTTGCACAGACTTATAATTTCCCTATTTCTGCTATAATGGTACAAATAAATTTCCTTTAAGAAATGTCAAAGAAAAAAAAAGAAATGACTTGTCTTATGTTTTTGTGGCTTTGATCCGGGTTAAATGCAGCCTTTCAGGTCTTGGAGAAAATGAAGAATGGGGCAACTGATTTAAACTTTAGTATTAACTCTCCTTTAGAGAGTCAGATACCGTATCTTACTTTACTTCCCGTATTTCCCATTTCCATTACCAAAGTGACTTCCTCTGTAGAAGCCAAAATGGCTTCTAGTTCTGTATTTCTCTCTCTTGTGTACTCATTTCTAGAGAGATAAGGAAGGCCAGCTGAGTATGCCGCCTAGGTACATCCTGGGGAGCTAACCACCCCAAATGCCAGAACCCCGCAAAGAAGCTGGATCATACTCTGCCGTCTTGGGGCATGCTGGCAGACTGAGGCTTATCAGACAGCAGTCTTGGAAAAGGTCCCAGTAGGGTGATGAGAGTCTGGCCATGAGTTTCTGAGAATTCTGAAATCCCAGCACTTGGGGCCAGCACACACCTTCTACTCTATGGCTTCGAACTCCCAATTAGTCCTTTTGCTTTTACTTTTACACTGAATTTCTCAATTACAAAAATCTATCAAATGCATTTTTCTTACAAATGTTGAGAGATAAGCATTGGCACATGGTATGTATTTCATTTACACTTTGGGATGCCAGCCTGTCTCATACTTAAGTATGGATGCTGGTTTCTATTTTAAGAATTTCTTATATTCTCACATGTCTCAGGAGTATTAATGGCTGAGAAGTCCTCATCCCAACCTGCTAATTGTCTTCAGAGGATTATTACAGATAGGAAGTAATATATGCAGCTGTATCGCACCACATGGAATTTCATAATCTGATGATGTTAATGATGTTTGTTGATATACTTTAGAGTAATCTGACCTTGGCTTTTTAGATATCAAGTTCTTTGATTTTAATCTACTTCTTTAAAAAATAAGTAGTTTTCCTTCATAGAATACTACCATTTTTAACTACTAAAGAAGTATTTTAAAGTGTTATCTTGGACATTTATTGTAAAAAAGTTTCATTAAACCAAAACTCCCACATGTTAAAATGAACAGCAAGAATTTACATGATCATTTCTCATTTTGTGTCATTCTCCTATTCAGTAACTTAGAGTAACTACCTAAGTTTACCCGTTATATGCTACTAAACTCAAAATCAATCATTTGCGTATATACCTTTTGACTTCTGTTGTTTTGTCAGGTCATACACAGAATTCTAGCACCATGGAAGAGAAAAGAAGTTTGGGGTGAGAGGCTCTTATGTTCCCAAAATATGTAACCTAAAAGCAACTTCATACCTTATTTTAAAGATGCCGGTGAGAAAGAGCCAGAAAGACTGGTCCAGCTGTGGCTATTTAAGTCTGGTCTGGGAGTTCCTGACCCAGAACATCTCCACATGACTGCTTTCTTCCAGGCACAACCTGCAGGGCTCTTTCCCACCACTGGACATTCAGCGTCTAAGGGTTGTGACCTTGGGGCAAAGTAGATTCTCCTAAGTCTTGATCTGTCACCTACATCACAGTGACAGTTCCCTCGAAGAGCAAGTTAGAGGATTACAAGAGAAAAAACGGGAGCCCTTCTCCTGGGCGGGCATCTGGCACAACACAGAGGCTCAAAGACCTAGTTGCCTTTGTGACCCATGGGAAAAGAGACTGGGGCTTTTTCTACCCTCAGCTAAAAGCAAAACTTCACCTATCCTTAATCTTTTCTTTTTGCCCCAAGCAAACAAAAAAATCCCAATTCTTCCCGTACCCTCACATAATACCTTCTTGGCAGTCATACCTTACTAATAACTCTAATACCTTATATTCCTCAGAACTTGTCAGGCAAATCAGATTTAATAAGCACTATTTTACTAAAGAATACCAAAAAATTAAGTTTTGCCCTGTTACTTTCAATTATTGTGCTAATTTCTAGATTTTTTTCCACGTTTATGTCGCTGTAGGTAAAGTTGGCAGAAACCGTTTTACACTTTATAGTATGGGGATATGATTCCAAACATTTATTGAAAAATAGGCAAGAAATGAAGTGGTGATAGTATAATTCATTGTCATTCAAACATTACCGTAGTCCCTTATATATATAAATACTGAGAAAACAAAAATGAATAAAAACCTATTTTTTTCTAGAGCTTGTAATATGCTGGAAACATGGCCGGTGAAATCATTATAAAACAAATTGGTAAAAGATATATTCTGAACTTTATAACAGAAGCTATAGAAAGAAAAAAATCTAACTTAGCTGTGTGGTGTGATTGGAGTCAGGTAGGCAGCGATGGTCCACAAAGTGGTGATTTCTGAACCGAGTTTAAAGTAGGGGTAGGAGTTACTCGTCAGACACAGTGAAAGAGAATAGCCTCACCATTTAGACATGTAGCTTGCCTGATAATCATGAGGGCACAATATGACAGGGTAGTGGAGAGGTCCCTCAGGAAAATGTCATTTATGATGTTCCAGTTTATTTTTAGTTTTTATCTTGATAAAAAACCTAAAATGTGGAGCACTCAGGTGGCTTATTTGGTTAATTGGCTGCCTTTGGCTCAGGTCATGATCCCACCTGGATCAAGCCCCACATTGGGCTCCCTGCTCAGTGGGAAGCCTGCTTCTCCCTCCGGTCCTCCTCCTGCTTGTACTCTCTCACTGGAACTCTCTCTCAAAATCATTTTTTAAAAAACCATACAACTTAAAATGTTCAGACTCTCACAACAAACCTAACCATGACTTAGTTTCCCCAGTTTATATGGACTTGGTTCCATGGAACCATTTCATGTAAGTGGCAGCTGCCATACATCTCCAATCCACCACTATCCCAGGCTTATGCTCTTATTCATCCTCCAAACCAATAACTGGAGTGATTCCAAACTCTGGCTCCCCTTATTTAATCAGTCATCCTATTTTGTGAACCTTACTTCCAAATATTTTTCAAAAATATTGAAAGACACAGAATGGCCATCTGTTCAGGGACAGACATAAGTTATTACCAGACCTGAAGATTAAGGGTGAGAAGCCCTAAGTTTTAGACTTGCTTTTCCAATTGTCTTGCTTTGTAAATTTAGGTAATAGGTCTGAAGTCTTAAGACTATTAAAAAGAAATGCAAAACCATGCCAAACTTAAGAGAAACCCATCTTCTTAAACACTTTTTTTCCAACTTGGCTCTACTACTTGATTTCTAAAGGGATAAGCAATTACTCGTCCACAGTTTAATTGTTTTGTCATTTCCTAATGCTGCTGATGCAATGATGTTTTCTGTAGGATGACAAGCTGCTGAGATTACGACGTCTGTATGACCTTGTAGTTTCTGTACGATCTCTTTAGTCTGAAGGTTCCAAATGTAAACCAGATTATCTTCTGAACCAGACACAATCCATTTTCCACCAGTTACTGAGAAATTTGCAAAAATGCAGTATTTCTCATTCTTATGACCAGTGTATGTTTTCAGGCATCTTCCTCTGCTATAATCCCACAGTTTAAGAGTATTGTCCAGAGTTGCAATTAGAAGATACTTTCCATTTGGAGAAAATGTTACAAAAGAGATGGGCGGGTTATCATCATCAACAAGTGTTTTTAAACACTGGCCTGATGCAGCATCCCAAATTCTACAGACACCATCATAGCTACCTGACACAATCAGGGACCCGCTACAATTAAAATGAACAGCAGACACCGGGTCAGAGTGAGCAGACAAAGTCTTGAGGCACTTTCCTGTTTTCACCTCCCATATTTTCACACTCTCGTCAAAAGATCCTGAAACGATGAGATTGGATGGTGGATTGAAATTACAGCAAAAAACATAATTACTATGCCCCTTCAGGGTTTTCAAACATTTTCCAGATCTCACATCCCAAACCTTCAGCGTTTTATCATCTGAGGCAGAAACAAGACGGCTGGAATCTGATGACCAGGCAACATCTGATATCTCCAGGCTGTGACCAGAGAGTGTCTTCTCATACTTCCCGTCATAGGCTCCCCAAATCCTAATTACTTTGTCAGCGGAAGAACTTGCTAGCCACTCTCCGTTAGGACTAAACTTAACTGACGACACAGCCTCCGTATGTCCCACCAGAGTGAATTTAAGAGCATAGTCTGGTTTCTCAGGCATTTGCTTGCTCCGACTGGCTGAGGAGAGGAGGCCCGACTCCGCCTTGGCCTCTCCTGCCTCCGTCGCCATGGTTCTGAAGCTCCGGGTCAGTGGGTTGGGTCAGCGTCCGGCCCGGAACCGGGCAGCCCCATACTCGGACTCTCTGCCCGGCAAAAAAATGAAGATTAAAAGCATCAGACTCAAAAATAATCGGTCTTTTGAGGATTACAATTTCCGGTCTGTGTTGACCACGTACAACGACTCAGCGGCACGGCCCGGACCCCTTTCCTGCCTCCTCGCTTCCTACTGGAGAAACAGTATTAAACGGGTCCAACGCGCCGTCGGCAAGCGTGGCGCTGGGGGTGGTTTCCGGGCGTCCACGGCCGCGCGCGGCGCTGAGGGGCGCGCGGGAGCCGCAGGAAGGGTGTTCGCCGCCCCGCCCCCACCCCGCCCCCGCACGTAGGCGGACGCTGAGCAAGCCCGCCAGACAGACGAGCACGAATCAATCTCCGCCTTACACAAAAGATTTCAGAAAGTAAAAAAAAAAAAAAAAAAAAGAACAAAACCAAACCTGCGTAAGCATCACGAATTGCGGCTCAGGCGCTTCCAAGCCGCGGATAACACGGCGCTGCGCGGCGTCGCCGCCTCACGGCCAACCCGGCGGCCCCACCGCAGAGCGCATGCGCACCCCAACTTCGCGCCGAGGGGCCCCACGCGAGAGGCCCGCCTGCGCCTGCGCAAAGGAAGGCGCCGGCGTTTCCTTCCGGTGGCCTCCGCCGGCTGCTGCCGAGCGCGAGCGCAAGCGCAGGGCGTCCTTCGGCGAGAGGATGCGGGTGTTCGGGGCTCGTCCCCGGCCTCCCTGGCTAGCGGCGACTATTTCAAGGAACGTTCATTTCTTTTTTGGAAACCGTGTCACAAGAAAGGACTGGATTTCCCGATTCCCTTTACGTTGCGGCGAGTAGGTAGCGTGGACCCCGCTCCCCCCGCCGGCGCCGGCCTGAGCCTGGGCTCCGGGGACGCCTTTGGTTCCGCAGGTCGGTGGTCGCGGCGGCCTGGGCCTGAGGCTGAGGGAGGCGAGCGGCGCTGAGCCGGGTAATGCCCCGACCGTAAAGCTGCTGGCTTAACAGCGTTGCCTGAACGTCCTGGGGAGGACAGGGTGTCGCGGGCCTCCAGAAGCCGGCGCCGGGGAGAGCGCAGACGTGCGTTCCGGCACGTCCTCCGGGCTTCTCGAACTTTCTAGGACAACAGGTGAGCCCCGCCTGGGTGCTTGAGCCCGAAGACGACCGAGAGGTCGGTGCAGCGATAAAGGCGGCTGTGAGGTTAACCGGCCATCGGCTTTAGAGAACCTCAAGTCCCCGGGAACGTCCCGCGGCCGAGTGAGTGAGACGCAAAGATACATGGTTTTCAGGTGCTGCTGTCTCGGTGCCCGCCTGGCTCAGCCCCGCAGAGCGTGCGACTCCTGATCCCCGGGTCTCCAGTTCACGCCCCCACCTTGGGCGTTAGAGCTTACTTAAAAAAAAAAAGGGGGGGGGGGATCCCTGGGTGGCGCAGCGGTTTGGCGCCCTGCCTTTGGCTCGGGGCTTGATCCTGGAGACCCGGGATCGAATCCCACATCGGGCTCCCGGTGCATGGAGCCTGCTTCTCCCTCTGCCTGTGTCTCTGCCTCTCTCTCTCTCTCTCTCTCTGTGACTGTCATAAATAAATAAAAATTAAAAAAAAAAAGTTTAAAAAAAATGCAAACCTGATGAGTTTGTACCTACTTGTAATTGGCAAATAGCTGCTGCTGCTTTTTTTTTTTTTTTTTTGGACGTCAACCCAAGAGTAGTGTGTACCTACCACGTCTCTAGCCAGGCGCCCCTGCGGCGGGTATCTCTGGATGTTTCCGGACAGCCAACAACAGTTAAGAGCATTTGGAAGCAAATAAATTCTGGCCTGTTCTTTATTAGGGATCATTGAAAGTCTGGCCTTTAAAGGAGGCACGACGGGGCAGCCCGGGGGCTCAGAGGTTTAGCGCCCCCCCTACAGCTAGGGCGTGATCCTGGAATCCCAAGATCGAGGCCCACGTCGGGCTCCCTGCATGGAGCCTGCTTCTCCCTCTGCCTGTGTCTCTGCCTCTCTCTCTGTGTTTCTCATGAATAAATAAAATCTTTAAAAAAAATTTTTTTTAAATGAGGCACGACATAATTCCATCACCTGTAATGATCGACTATATAGTTAAAAACCTCCTTACCTTAAGACCCCACTACTATGGTTTGGAATTTGGGCAGGAATTGGACAAAAGCTTAAGTCTTAGCTGGTGCAGATTAACCGAATAACGATAACGAGGTGCTGGAAATAGGAAGAGCATCTTTTTAAGTAGATTGTAACATCCATTTATATCCGTTAAATTAGGATTCTTCTTAGAAATAATTAATTAATTAATTAATTAATTATAATAATAATAATAAGGGATCCCTGGGTGGCGCAGCGGTTTAGGCGCCTGCCTTTGGCCCAGGGCGCGATCCTGGAGACCCGGGATCGAATCCCACGTTGCGCTCCCGGTGCATGGAGCCTGCTTCTCCCTCTGCCTGTGTCTCTGCCTCTCTCTCTCTCTCTCTCTCTCTGTGTGACTATCATAAATAAATAAATTAAAAATAAATAAGTAGGATTCTTCTTAGCTATTTATTAAAGCCAAGCCACCACGGACCATTCCCCTTGTAACATTTTAAAAAGAGAGCACTTCTGTTTTTTTTTTTCTTTTTTTGTCTTTTATGGATCTTAAAGTTATGATTAAACTCTGCTTCTTTCCCATTATTAGCTTTTGTATGATTTTTACTGGGAAGCTTAGAAACCCTCCAAAATTTTGCATCAGTTGAGACTATTTTCATTTTTATTAACTCCTTAAAAAATAAATTTAGGAGCGCTATAGAGAACAAAGTGTAGGCTTTGTTCCAAAGATTTTAAGTAAATTTGTATTTTTCAAATACCTGTTCTATGCACCAGGAGAGTAAAGAAGGGAAATTATAGAAGGTAAACTTGTGAGATGAAGACTAGGAAGGTGTGTTGGTGCTGGAGTATATTTTAATAACCCACTAGAAATACAAGAATGAGGGGGACAAGGGGCAGTCAAGGCGCCTAGTGATAGGGGCGCCTGTCTGGCTCAGTGAATAGAGCAAGGCCACTCGATCCCTAGGGTCATTGAGTTCAAGCCCCATATTAGGGGTAGAGTTTACTTTAAAAAAAAGTAATGTCCAGAAATAATTTTTCTTCAGATTTTCCCAGAATTTAAGGAAATTTCCACTATTAAAACCAATTCCTAGGTCTTTGGAATTTTTTGTTTACAAAGTGCATCAGAAATTTGTGTAAAGAGGGATCCCTGGGTGGCGCAGCGGTTTAGCGCCTGCCTTTGGCCCAGGGCGCGATCCTGGAGACCCGGGATCGAATCCCACATCGGGCTCCCGGTGCATGGAGCCTGCTTCTCCCTCTGCCTATGTCTCTGCCCCCCCCCTCTCTCTCTCTCTCTGTGTGTGACTATCATAAATAATAAATAAATAAATAAATAAATAAATAAATAAATAAATAAATAAATAAATAAATAAATAAAATAAATTGTGTAAAGATAATTAAAGCTACAAATGTAAGTAGTTAAGTCTTTTTACCAGTCATGTTCTAATATTAATATGTAGTCCTGATACTGTAGTCCTTATGAATTAGGCCTAAGAATTTTGTAGTTAGGTCCTTGGGAGAGGGTAGCATCAATGTGGAGTGTGTAGGAGTAAGGAATACTGATAAAGGTAAATCCAAAGTGGCAGAAATCCTAATTAGAGCTTTGCATTTGCTGCTCTCAAGCAGTTCCTCAGGTGGTCCTGTTTTTAACAATTTCTATTTTTGCAGCTCTTAATCTTCACCAGTTAGGTGATTTAGAAGTTTCCCTCTCTTTAGAAGTCAACTTGTTTACTTTAGATTTCCCATAAATGTTTTAGAACTGAGTTCCTAATGATTGATTTATTTCCCTTTTCCGCAGTCAAGTTTGCAGATATTCTAAATAGAAATGCCACGAATAGGTCATTTTTTGTTTTTTAAATAAATGTTTTGGGTATGTGTGTCAGGACTGGGATTAAGTCCTGTATTAAGGAATGTCTTGACGGACTCCCTTCACAGCAATTCCAGTTACCAAATCCTGTTCTCAAAAATCAAGCATAATAGAATTATGTAGTTTCTTAGTAGGGGTAGCAATTTAAATAAAAATTTACTTGGACTAAATATGGAGTGGCCTATAATTTATCTAAACTGAGAGCCATTTTAAAATGAAAGGGAACACTAAAAAAATCAACTGATGCTAACTGAGCTAAAACCTTGGGACTATACCTAGCAAACCAATATAGTCACTGACTTCTAGAGGACATAAATCACAACTTGATCTTGGAAAATCCTGTACTCTTTATATGGTAGGTTACACCTCAGCCTCTCCATCTCTCTCTCAAACCTGTGCTCTTTCCCCACCACTGTGGTCTGGGTTTGTGTTTTCTCCTCACCATCACTAATGCCCAAGTGGTTTAGATGAAGCAATGAAATTTGTAAACTCAGCTGTTTTGTACTATAGATGACAGTGTAGTCTGCAGGAACTAGTTCTATTTTGCTTTAAGATTCTGTTTTCAGAAAAAAATACCTGGCCAGTAGAATCACTCAGCAATACATACAGCAGTAAAAATGGAAAAACAAAAACCCTGTTTCATATCCTAAGGCAACCACAAGCTTCCAGATAAGTTGGATATAATTGGCAAAAAGTTTTTTTCTTAACTTTAAAATAGGACAGAAGAGATTAATGTGCTATTTTTGATAATACAGATACATGGGGTTATTATAAGTTACCCTGTAAAATATACCTGTAACTTTTCACAGAAGGTATAGGTTTTTTTGTTTTTATATAATGAACTGCTATGACTGTGTCTGCTTTTGTAAACTTCAGGTCAAATTAATGTCCTCCTGAAAGGTAACCACATTTAAACACTTAAAATATTGAGACATTAAGTCTTAAGAGTTGTTAATTCCTGGTTTCAAACAGCAGCATAAAAGAATTCTTTGAATTTTCTTTTATAACCAAGTACCCTTTACTAATATCACATCGATGCATATTCCTTCAGTCATTTAGTATTTATTGAATAGTCTACTATGTGCAAGGCACTCACCCATGGCCTGACAGACCACATTCAAGTACAAAGAATCATCAGATCCATTCCAAATCAAAGCGTAAGAACACTTTGAAAAACAACATAGAGTGGTCATAATGATGAAGTAAGCAGAACATACTCAACAACATAAAGAGGTGATCTATCTTTCGATACTCCTTGGGACGAGATTCCTTTAGGAAGTCAGCTGTGTTAAGTTCACGTCCATGGATACCACTGCTTTCTAAGACCGAATTCTTCATTCCAAAGCCTTTCCCTCTCTGTGTACTTCTACATTGGAGTTTGTTGAATGGAAACATGTTTCTAAGTTTACCCATTATGCTACTAAACTCAAAATCAATCATTTGCATATATATCTTTTGACTTCTGTTGTTTTGTCAGGTCATATACAGAATTATAGCACCACAGAAAGGAAAAGAAGTTTGGGCTGAGAGGCTCTTATGTTCCCAAAATATGTAACCTAAAAGCAACTTTATACCTTAGTTATTTTAAGGGTGCTGATGAGAAAGAGCCAGAAAAGACTGGTCCAGCTGTGGCTATTGTTTAAGTCTGGTCTGGGAGTTCCTGACCCAGAACACCTCCACATGACTGCTTTCTTCCAGACACAACCTACAGGCTCTTTCCCACCACTGGACATTCAGCGTCTAAGGGTTGTGACCTTGGGGCAAAGTAGATTCTCCTAAGTCTTGATTCTGTCGCCTACATCACAGTGACAGTTCCCTCGAAGAGCAAGTTGGAGGATTACAAGAGAAAAAATGGGAACCCTTATCCCGGGCAGGCACCTGGCACAAAACAGAGGCTCAAAGACCTAGTTGCCTTTGTGACCCATGGGAAAAGAAAATGGGGCTTTTTCTACCCTCAGCTGAAAGCAAAACTTCATCTATCCTTAATCTTTTCTTTTTGCCCTAAATTTCCAAATTTATACCCAGTGACAATTTGATATTTTTAAAATAAGTGGATAACTTGCTTCATCCCACATTTTTGTGATGTCCTGGTACCCACTGTTAGTACCTATCCTTTTCTGACAATAAAGTATGTTATAGGATACTCTCCATATTAGAGCAGACTTACTGTACTAGTGCCCCATCTGGCCTTCAGTTACTTTAACTTAAAAAAAAAAAAAAAATTTAGTTTTTTTTTTTAAAGGAATCTCTACTCCCAACATGGGGCTCAAACTCATGACCCTGAGATCAAGAGCCAGCCAGATGCCCCATGAGGAAGCAGATTTTTTTTTATTTGTAAAATTTCTTTAAGATAAACTTTTTTTTTAAAAGTAGGCTCCATGTGCAACGTGGGGCTTAAATTGACCACCCTGAGATCAGGAGTCACATGCTCTACCTACTGAGCCAGCCAGGTGCCCAATCCCAATAATGAACTTTTGATAAAGGTAGCTAAAAATATTTTCCAACTTGGCAGATACCTTATTTATTCTGCTCACCCAACAATGAAGACAGAAGAAAGTGGCTCTGTTAATTTCAGATGGCAAAAAGTCCAGATTTGAGACTTCATATATAGATAGGTACACCTATTTCTCAAATGAGCAAATTTTGGAATGTAGGAGGTAGAACATAATATATAAATATGAAAAGCAAACAATGCCCTTCTAAAAGTGGATCCCTTTTCTTTACTGAAAAACATCCTTACACATCAAGATTTCATTGCAATATATATGAAAAGCCCCAAGCTCTAAAATACTAATATGCAAAGACTTGCCTACTGATATAAAATATGTTCACAAAACCAATCAGCAAGAAAGAAAAATCTTTCAAATTGAGGAAAACCCTTTCATAATGCAACCCCAAATTAGGGGATTATAAATAACTGAAATGTTTAGCACTAGAGAAGTAAATTAAAAGTTGCCTGTGAGTGGCCATGTACAACAGGATTTAATTGACAAAGTTTGGTTTATAAAATATATTACATTTTTTTCCTCAGGCAAAATTAGCAACAATCTGGAATAATTCAGATTTATTATGGGATAACTGTCATTGTTTAAATTTGTGGCTATATGAAAAAATGGCCCAGAGCCCATTTGGCTTTATCTGGCAGATGGAAGAAACCATCCTAGGGCAATAGTTTTCAAAAACAGTGTAGCTGACAAAGGTTTAAAAGGGCCCTACTTAGTAACAATTACACGAATTAAAGTGTTCCATAGAAAACTCTCATCTGTTTTCCTTTCCTGGTTTTTCTCAATCCAACCATATCTACTTCTTGGTCCTTCAAATGCAGGGTGCCTTTATATCCCAAATGCTGTCAGTGTTTTTCCCCCACCTAAGTTTTCATTTCAAAGAACATACTTTGAAAGTCTGGAGGTAAAAGGGGGGGGGAGAGGGATAATCATGCCACTTCCCCCCCCCCAATTAGTATATATTGCAGAAGAGTTTTCCTGTGTTGAAATTAACATGCTTTTGTAATGAGTAACATCTTAGTGATAGGGTTTCAATAAATTCAACGTACATTAATACAATCTGGCAGGCAGAGAACTGAAATTAGGACTTAGTTACCTCCTAAAGTCTCATTTCTATAACCAAAAAGGCTGCTTTATCAGTTCTAACAGTTATGCTGGGAATTTATCCTTCAGTTAATTCCAATTTTTATGTTAAAAACATTTTATTCAAAAAAAAAATTTAGCTCATCTCATGGCTCATGAACTTGTAGAACAGGAGCAAGATAAATTCCTGTTTTAGACAGAAAATAGACCACAATAGTTAAATGGACTTTGTTTAATTCATTCACTGAGACACCTGCAATTGCAAATCTCCCAGTGTATGCCGATTTTCCTACTAACCTGGGGAAACAACTTTGTGTGCTTTATCTTTTTTCCACTCAAATTGGCTCATCAAAAATGAAATTTGTAAAATTATCTCATAGAAGGTACATAATTGAAAACATCCTAGAGAAATGATGTGTTACCAGTGATGTACAGTTTTAAAAAACTCAGCCACAAAAAAAGTCAAAGCTAAAAACAAGATTTTTACTATGAATCAGTGCTTCTATTACCCTTCTGAAAGAAGTTAATATTTTAATGTGATGTAAAGGCAAAATTGAAGTTTTTTCTTTAAATTAAACACCTAATTTGTCCCTAAAATTACAAAGAATCAAAGTCTTTTACAGGTCAAGTGCAGTAAACTAAAATGTCCTTTCAGCACAAAGCAGCACTAGAGAAAGTTATAGATGGGAGTTGACTAGTTTTGCAGTGGCTGCTCCATCAAGTAACAGACAGACATCAGACGGTATCCATCCAGAGCACAGACACAACTACAGAGTGGATGCGAAGAATGTGTCACACACTTGGCTGATATATGTCCTTTGTATCTTTCTATTTTGAAGTGGACTTTTTAAAAGTTTAAACCAGGTTACATAAGTTGACTGCTTAAATAACAACATGATGAGGTATGAAAGCTCTGAATATCCCTAACATTCAGCAGGATTTACCAGAGATGTATGATAACCTGTCAGGGGAACTTCCAAATAGTTACATTTTGGGATTATAATGAATTCTAGAAGAGGACAAGATTAAAGAGGTTTAAAAGGGTATTCTTTAAAACAGAAGTGAGCAACTTTTCTTTCAGAATTCATTTTGAACAGTATATCAACAAAAAAATCTTCTCTGATAGTGTGTCCCAACATTGAGTCAAGATGGCCAACTAGCACCAAGAAGTTGTATTGAACTCAGTTGCAGTTCTCTTGGCAATTAAGCTTATTTTTTCATTCCGGTCCAAGCACAAATGTGGATCACTGAAGACAGTACTGGAAGCGCCAGTTGCAGGTACATTGCAGTTATCATTAAATGAGCCAGAAGGTAGAAACTTTTTATTTTATGGGGAGTTGACTGGGCAGTACTAGTAGGAGATGAAATGATTAGGGAACAATGAGGTTATTAAAAAAAAAAAAATCACTGCCCTTATTTGGGTTGAACAGGTTATGTTGAGAAGATGATTATTTAAGATAAGGATGCTACATTAAAGGGATCATATATGCAGCATGAATACATTAGAATCAAGCTGCACCTGGCTAAGAAAAAAAAGTTTCCCTAAGTAACCTTTATTTAGTAAAAGTATGTGTTGTCTGCCAGTCACAGAGGGGAAAAGCACCTAGGGTAAACTCCAATTTAATGAGGACCTTGGTCAGGACCACAAAGCCTGAAACATTTGTTTTAATGCAGAAACACAGCCTCTAGTCACACTGGTTGAGTCTGGGAAAATTGGAGGGATTTTTTGTGTTTTCTTTTTTTACTTTTTTATTGAATTACAGGATATTGTTTCGATTACTAAGGATTCTAAATCTTCATACCAGCATTAGAATCGAACCACTTCCAAATCCTAAGACACATAAGACCAAAGAGAAGCAATAGCCATACAAATTAATATGTGCCCCTCTCCTTTCTGCTCTAAGGGAATCTTCAAACCAGTATCACATTTAAGAGTCAAAGTGTTAATTCTTCAGCATTCCTGACAACTAGAAAGCACATTCACTGAAGGCTGAAGGTGAGGGAGCGGATGGTTTAACTTTAATATCTGTGAAGAATGGCGCCAATAGAGGAAAGAAAACCATCCAGTCTCAGTAAGGATTAATGCAAATTTGGCTAGAAAAGCCACCAGGTAATCCAAGGGTTCACTGTGGAAGAACTCATGAGAAGTACTCTGAAGTGTACACAACAGGTCTAAACATCTCCCTTGTTGCAAGTAGTTGTGTGAAATTCAAGATAAAGGTTTAGTCTCATCTTTTAATATCAGTGTTTTTCCCCACTTTAAAGGGAATGAGGAGGAGTCCTCTTTTTCCCCCACAAAGAAAGGGAGCCACATTAATATGTGTATAATCCCATGACTCTTATAATATATAAGTGCGGATCTCCAAAGCCTAGGGATTTTCCATAAGAGTGGGCCGTTCTGGTTACCCTTTTTATTAGAAGGGTATTCCACCACAGAGAGCCAGAGGTTTTCCAGATGTGTGTAAGAGAGCAGGTGCGCAAGGCAAGCAAATGAGCGCAAACAGTATTATGGAAAACATTTGAGAAGTTAGCTCCATGAGGACTGTGGGCTCCACAAGAGGACTTGACTGGGTAGCCTGGTCTGACACAGGAACATGAAAGCAGAGTATTGCTTCAAAGCTGGAAACCTTCCATAGGAGCCTCACACTGCTGGAAGATGTACTGCTGCTGGCTAAGGTCAACCTGGGGTGCAATGCTGCTGTCCTCATCCTCGGTCCCGAAGTAATGCTCGATAAGATCAAAGGCCTTCTGGTAGATCTCCTGGTTTTCATGACTCTGTAAGAACTCAATTTTATCCAGACCTAGAATGGAATAAAAAAAAATCTGTGTGTGAATACATATATGTTTTTTTGTATGTATCTGTTGGAAATGCCAACGAAATTGTATTGTGCCATCTCTCCTTTCCTACTGTAAAGGAAGATTTTCTCTACTTCTATCTTTAGTATTTTGTAACAGCACAGAAAATATCACTGGGATTACATCTGAATGCTAGTATTACAAACTGACATCTTAAATACATATGCAAGCAACAACCAGTCCCCAGATGCAACTTCCATAACAGTCTTCACATCATTCAGTGTCCGAGGCCAGTAGCAGAAGTATTCCTTTTGAACTGTATCTATGACCTAATTAATTCTTGGCTCTGATCCAAGTTCAGAGCTTTTGAATATGTCAACAAACGAATATGACATCCTTAAAATAACAGCCAGAATCAATTTCTACTGCATAATCTAAGAAATCCAACTGAAACAATTAGCCAACATATTCCCTTTACTAAGTTTGAGCCCATCAGAGCTAGGTTTTGCTTTTACTTGCAGGCATAAGCAAGCTGACTGCTATAGCAATACTGGAAATAAATGTTACTATTGCTCAAAGGAAAAAAAAATACATATTCTTATATATCACCACATTAAAATACATATACATAAAAAAATTAACAAGTTACTTCTGTGGAGAAAGATCTCCAGGTACAGGAACATTTTCCTTTTTTATACATTTCAAAATATACTAAGTAGGTATAGCTTTTTTTTTTTTTTTTTTAAGATTTTATTTATTTATTCATGAGAAACACAGAGAGAGAGGCAGAGGAAGAAGCAGGTTCCCCATGGAAGCCTGCTGCAGGACTCGATCCCAGGATCCCGGGATCACAACCTGAGCTGAAGGCAGACGTTCAACCACTGAGCCACTCAGGTGCCCCAGGTGTAGCTTTTATAATCAGATTTTTTTTAAATGGTAAATTGTTAAAATCATTTTGGAAAACAGTTCTGCATTATCTGGTAAACGAAGAACATACCCTGTGATCCCTAATTCCAATCCTAGGAATAAGCAAACCCTAGAGTAGTGGTTGAAAACCACTATGGTTTTGGCTATGCATTAAAATCACTTAGGAAACTAAAAGGTTAATATACATTAGTAATCTAATGATGAAGAGTACAGTTAACACTGAGATTGGAAGAATGAAGAAAACAAAAGGCACATATTGAACCTTCAAGATGAAACTTTTAGAGTCAGGAACACTTTAAGAACACAAGAATTGGGAGACACAATCCAAAATGCAAACTCTAAATCTTACAAGAGAAAAGGAATAGAATCTGGCATCGTCTACAGTAGATACAGATATTCTTAAGGCTCAGATGGAGTAGTAAAAATTCAAGAGTACCCACGTGGGCAAGCAAGCAGAGTCCAGGAACTGGGAAGATCCTTAGGGTCCAATGGCTAAATTGAAGGGTACTCACTTCCCTTCACAATTAATGCATATTCTTTTCCACTTCTGCCTATTAAACAGTATTATTCATAAGAGAACAAATTTTTCAAATGAGTTTGCACTCACTGACAGATGTAGACAAGTCAGAAAAGCAAGAGGAAAATAATTTCAGGATATCTATTAAATACACTATCTTACCATATGCTTCTTCAATCAAAGCGCAGTAAGGGTTAATGCCAGTGCCATTCCTTTTGGCTTCTTGTTCTCCAAGCCTCAGGATATTTTCCAAGCCATTTAGGGCAACCTGTACAATCTTAGAGTCCATGACTGTGAGGAGATCACAAAGTGGCTTGATACAACCGAGTTCTACGAGGTACCTAAATTAATACAAGGAATAATTTAGTTAAAGCTTTCAATTTCATAAAACTTTTATGAGATAAGTGGGTCATCCTCCAACTGTAGAGATAAAAATAAGCACCCATTCAACCTAACTGGCTACACCTTCTTACAAAGCTACAAATACATGAAACAAAACCAATTCTCTAATACCATCTCCATTTATCCCCCTCCAACGTTAACTGGACTCCAAGAAACTGAATACTCTTACTCTGAATACGAGCAACTCATCAAAACAGTATACTTTTGGCTAATTTCATTTTTGTTTCTGTAGGTAGCCACACCTCTGAAACAGGTGCTAAAGCCACCATAGACCCAAAAGGCCAATTCTATTTTGTACAAAGAACTCTTAAAATCCCCAAAAAACAAATAATTTAAAAATGGTCAAAAGATCTCATGGCAAATAAAATATGAAGAGATACACAACGTTAATATATATCATCAGGGGATTGCAAATTAAAACAGCTTCTTAACCGACCTGGGTGGCTCGGTTGTTTAAGAAGCTGCCTTCATCCCAGGTCATGATCCTGGGGTCCTAGGACTGAGCCCTGAGTCAGGCTCCCTCCTCAGTGTGGAGTCTGCTTCTCCTCCTGCACCGTCCTCCGCCAACATCCCCGCTCATGCGCATGCTCCATCTCTCTCACTCTCAAATAAATAAAAATCTTAAAAAAAAATGCCACATCTATTAAGATGCAAAACACAACAATACCAAATGCTGACAAGAATGAGGGCCAAAAAAAAAAAAAAAAAAAAAAAAGAATGAGGGCCAACAGGACTCTCTTTTTTTTTGCTAATGGGACTACAACACAAGATAATCACTTTGGAAGGTGGTTGGCAGTTTTTTGCATAGCTTTCCATACAATCCAACAATCACGCTGTGGACATTTACCCAACTGAGATGAAAACTTAGGTCCATGCCAAAACCTGTACACATTTATAGCAGCTTTATCCATAATTCCAAAAAACCCCGTAAGTAACCAAGATGTTCTTAAATAGGTAAATGGATAAACTGTAGTGTATCCAGACAATGGGCTATATTCAGTGATAAAAAGAAATAAGCTGTGAAAAGACATGAAGGCAATTTAAACATACTAAGTCAAAGAAGCCAGTCTGAAAAGACTCCATGCTATGTGATTCCAAACATGACATTCTAGAAAAGACAAAACTTTTATAAAGACAATAAAAAGTGGGTGCCTAGGTGGCTCAGTTGGTTAAATGTCTAACACTTGATTTTGGCTCATGTCATGATCTCAGGGTCATGAGATTGAGCCCTGTACAGATCAGGTTCTGTGGTTCTGTGGTGGGTGTGGAGCCTGCTTAAGATTCTTCCCGTCTGCTCTTCTCCCCTCCCCCCTAAAAAAAAAAAAGAAAGACAATAAAAAAATATAGTGGCTGCCAGGGATTTGAGGGGTGGGGGTAAAAGAGTAGTAATGAGGATTTTTTAGGGCAGTAGAACTATCCTGTATATCACAACAGTGGTAGAAATAGGACATGCATTCACGAAAACCTACAGGATTATACAATACAAAAAGCTTTCAGCTCAGGAACACCTGGGTGGCTCAGCGGTTGAGCGCCTGCCTTTGGCCCAGGTCGTGATCCTGGAGTCCCGGGATTGAGTCCCACATCAAGTTCCTTGCATGGAGCCTGCTTCTCTCTCTGCATATGTTTCTGCCCCAACATCCCCCTCCCCCCACCCGTGTGTGTGTCTGTCATGAATAAATAAAATCTTTAAAAAAATAAAAATAAAAAGCTTTCAGCTCAGCTCATGATCTCAGGACACTGGGATCAAGCCCTGCACTGGACTCCTCACTCAGTGGGGAATCTGCTTTTCTGCCTCTATCCCTCTGCTCCTCCTCCACTTGCACTTTCTCTCTCTCTCTCAAATAAATTAATCTTTAAAAACAAAAACCAAGCTTTATTTATTTGTTTGTTTATTTGTTTATTTATTTATTATGTATTTATTTTTTATGATAGTCGGGGGGGGGGGGGGGGGGCAGAGGCACAGGCAGAGGGAGAAGCAGGCTCCATGCACCGGGAGCCCGACGTGGGATTCAATCCTGGGTCTCCAGGATCGCGCCCTGGGCCAAAGGCAGGCGCCAAACCGCTGCGCCACCCAGGGATCCCCCCAAGCTTTATTTATGATTATAAACATTAGTTGCAAATTTGGAAAACACAGAAAAGTATAAAGAAAAAATACACAGAGATTAACCACCACTATTATATCCCACTATTCCTTCCTGTGTTTCTCATTTTTAAAATTTTTTTATTTTTATTTATTTATTTATTTATTCATTCATTCATTCATTCATTCATTCATGAGAGACAGAGAGAGGCATAGACACAGGCAGAGGGAGAAGCAGGCTTCATGCAGGGAACATGATGTGGGACTCGATCCCGTGACTCCAGGATTCATTCATTCATTCATTCATTCATTCATGAGAGACAGAGAGAGGCATAGACACAGGCAGAGGGAGAAGCAGGCTTCATGCAGGGAACATGATGTGGGACTCGATCCCGTGACTCCAGGATTACGCCCCAGGCCAAAGGCAAGCGCCAAACCACTAAGCCACCCAGGGATTCCCTGTGTCCTCATTTTTATGAAGGGTACCCACCTACCATCTTCCCCAGTTACCTCTGACTCTTCCCTTTCCTTGCTACTTAAAGCCTGCCAGCAAGTCCTACAGAACCTTCCTTCCCCTCCTGAGATCCATATCTCATGCTACCATCTTAATCCGGGCTGTATACTAACTACTGCAATGGCATCTTAATTGCTCTTTCCTCCTCAAAATATTATGTTCTTATACTACTCTCAAAGTTAAAGACAATGAGTCTAATCAATACTCACGACTGAGGCCTTCATCCCAGTTTCCAAAACCCACCAATTCTTAATTCCTCATCTTGCAAAAGCATAACCTATAGCAATATTGGTTGCCTTTTCCAATAACATTACCTGTGCACATTCCCTCACACCCTCATACTATTTGCTCTCCTCCACAATAACCAAACTTCTACCCAATGGCAAGTTTCATCTCTTCCATGAAACTTTCTCTAATTCAAGGCAATATTCTTCCTAAAAACCTATGTATTAGCATTTGATTATATTTAACCTAAAAATTATGGGTATTTCCTAAGTTACTCTAATTGATTCTTGCATCTAAATCTTCTCTACTGAATAAGAATAAGCAAAATCACACAGATGCCTTTTGTCAGTGATAAAGTCAGTTTATTTTCTGTGATTTGGACTGTAATAATTTTTCAACTCTTCATCTGGTTAAGAAGAAACTGCTAGGAGATTGATCATGAACTTCATTTATATAAGTAGCTATACTGAATTTTAAAAAGGAATAGTAAGTAGCCTTTCCACTCTTCTCTAAACAGAGCAAAATACCCTTGAATACTTTCTGATGAAATCTACCACAGTATTTTAGGAATGTTTTAAAAATATGTATACAAGTTTAAATATTACAATTAAGAAACCGTATTATAACTTCTACATTACTGCCATTACTGGGATAAATGCCATTATCAGTGGTGGCATATTTATAATTATAATACCCCAGAACCAGAACTAGAATCTTGGGAGGTTGAAAAAGACTTTAATCTCATACAAACTGCTTCTGAAGACCACTAGAAATCTTCCTTGAAAAGCTGTCCATGATGTTTACCAAAATAGCTATTTGCAGTGTTAATCTATTTTTAAATTATATTATTTTAGGTACAGAGTTATCTTCTGTACAGAGTTATCTTCTGTACCTAATCAACTTCTGAAATGTTAGGACTACCTTTTACATTTTTAAACTCCAAACAGAGCACTAAAAACTAATATTGGTTAAGTGCTGACATTTAACCCACAAAGCAACAATATGAGAAATTGCTTTATTTTTCTGATATTATATATAAGGAAGGCGTTACTATTGCAACACTCGTGTAACCCCTCATCTGAATTCCCCATAAAGAAAGTTAAGGCAGGCTAGGAAGAGTCTAAGTTCCATTTATCTTTTCATCATTGATCTTTTATTTTTTAAATCTGAAATACTGAATGTCCATAATTTAGCATTTAATTTTATGATGTTCCTTTAAGGAACTGATTCCTGTCCATCTTTTTGCCTTCTATAGCTATTAAAATTATAAGCCACCCAAGAGGCCATTTAAGTCTCAAGCTAATACAGCTTCCTTTGCAGAGTATTAATAGGACTTTCGGGAGACACTGTCTCTAGTGAATTTGGCATTTTATTCTAAGATAAACCTCTTTTAAGTCTGATCAAATTCTATTAAAATACCTAAACTAAAAATAGCAAGAGTTAGATGCTAAAGTTGGACTCCAAGGATTCTACAAGTAACCTTCTACACTAAGATTTTTCTGACCAAAAACTCCAGAGTAGGCCAAACAACTGGTTATAAATAACTTCTTTCAAACTTTAACTGTGCTTTCTATTATCCTGGAATTATTTCAGCAAGAAGGAATGGGAGAATTAAATACACATTTGAGTCTAGTTATGAAACTCAGAACAATCTTCTAAGAGGTTAGAATTGAGCACTCATAACTAGTAGACATAATTTTTTTTTAATTTACTAGATGCTACCTGGCTAGTACTTACTTGATCTGTTCAGCTGACCCTCCAGAAGTTGCATTTGTGATGGCCCAAGCTGCTTCTTTCCTTGTCCGAAACTCGGCAGTTTGTAATATACTAATGAGGGCTGGGAAAATGTTGGCATCTATCACAGTCTGAAATTAAGTAAAAAATTAAATGAAAAAGGAAATTACAAAATTTGTAAAAGTGTTCATGATACTAATTATAACTTTTCAGGTAGCTTTCCTAATGATACCTCTCCCCTGTGTTAAAAATTAACTGGAAGGAGTTTAAGTCCTCTTACCGCTAACCTTTCAACCATACTTGATTATCACTGGTAACACCCCCCCTGGAGTCTGGGATTTTATAATCTCCTAATTTTTTCCCTGAGTTCTTTTCTTTGTTGTCTCTTGTTTCATTCACAGTAACAAATTACAAAAGTTCTATTTTGTATTCTCTGTTAGTCTCCTTTCTTTCACAGCACCTAACTCTGACTTGTGTATTGTAACCATCCAGTCCTCACTTCTGGGTGCTCCACCCCAAGATCTAAAGCTTGCTTTAGATCTGCTATCCACTTCAAACATCATCCACCCTCTCTATATAAGTTCTCCTTCTCAAACCTCTCTTTATGTATATTTACTTATTTATTCTAAATTTCATCAGTCACTAAGTCTCCTTTACATTCTCAATTTAAAACATCCCGAGCCACCTTTTCCCTTCCCCTTTTAGCATTGCCTTGATCCAATTCCAACCCACCACCTCCCACCAGATTACCAGCATAGCCTGTAGTTGGACAGAGTACTTTTACTCACTCCTCATATATGAACACTAAAACAGTCTGCCTCAAATTATGTCCCTCATTTTTCTCCTTAGCTCAAAAACCTAAAATGAATTCATATCATTTCCTAAATCCAGAAACCGACAAATTCTACATAGGAGCCTGACAGCAGGCAATCAACTATAGCTGAAATCACCTCATATGAACCGTTATAGCTATCAATCTTAGTCCCTGGCAGCATTCTGGCTTTTTGTTTTATTTGTTTCAAGTTTTTATTTAAATTCTAATTAGTTAACATGCAGTGTAATATTGGTTTCATGAGCAGAAGTTAGTGATTCATCAACCATGCTTTCCTGATCAAGAACTCTATCATACTAGGTGAAGGAAGCCAACAAAGTCTAGTAGAAAGACATGTCCTCTTGATCCTGTCATTTACTAGGGCTGCCCTTGAGCAAATCACTTTATTTCTCTCATCCTTAGTTTCATCAAATGAGAATATTAGATGAGATAACCTCTATGTTCCACTCCGCTCAAAGTCCCATAGGTCTGTGTTTTATTTTTTTATAACCAGTTGTTTAGCCTTTCTCATGGCCTATGCTGAACGCTTTGGCCCACTGCTTGCTTTTATCTTCCATTTGGGTTACCCTCCCATGTAATGTAAGAACAAAATTAAAGGGCGGATAACCATTTAGAGAAATATGGGTCCCCAAAGGTTTTATGAAAAACTAAAGTTATCTAATACATGGGTCCACTAGAAAAAAAATATTTTACTTGGCAAGAATAAAGCCAATCTGTTTAGTATAAAGATCATCAAAACATTTTGAAAATTTAAGACCCTCTGTCTTGTCTTAGCAAATCATCAAATATTAAAGGCAGAGGGAAAAACCAAGACCAAAGTGTAAGTTTCAAAAATCTGAACTTCTGTAAGGTAGGATTAAAAAAAAAACAACAAAAAATAGTAAACTAAACAAGATAAGAACGTTGGAAGTTAATGATCTCCAAGGCAATAATGAAAAACAAATTTAAGGCTAACTGAAAAAAAAAACTAAAACTTGCCAATAAAAAAAATAGAAGAAAAAAGGACATGCTATGGGATTACCTGGATCTGTGCTCTATTTCCAGCTGTGATATTAGATATTGTCCAACATGCTTCCTTTTTGATAGATTCCTTTGGGCTACTCAGCAAATGCAATAAACTCTGCAAAGCTGAGCAATTCAAAATTACCTAAAAGGAAAAGTTTCAAACTTAATCTCTTTTGATCCAAAAAGAAGTAAATGTTTTTAACATGAGTTAAATATAAGCAAAGAAATAAGGTCTGTCCTTGAAATTTTAGAAATAAATAACTTTATATATGTAGAAAAGTACTCAGTGCCCATAAGAATTAATTTCTAAGATTATTAAAGTTTTGTGATACATATTACAACTGTATAACTGCTCCTTCATAAGGCATAATAATGTGTCCCTTCATCTTCCTTTCCCTACAGAATATTAAAGGTCTTTTGAATGGGTAAATATATCAAGTGGCCAGAAATTCAAAAGTGGTCTCAGATTTTTTAAGTCTCTGATAACATTCTACCCAGTAGTCAATCAACAAATACATACTTAAAGAAGTATACCAGGTGCTTTAGAGGACACAAGGATAAAAAGGATATGCCCTCAGTATCAAACAGCTTACGAAGATGAGGGAGAACGTGACAAATACACACGAAGGAGATCTACTCTACCAAAACTAAGATCATAAAGTTATAATGATTGAAATAATATGTGGTGGCTCAAGAATCAATCACTGAATAACAGAACAGATATCTCATCCAGAAATAAATGCAGGTAATTATAAGTAATTAAATATATAATAAAGTTCTATCAGAGATTAACTAGTTGAAAAACTTTTATTTTTTTTAGTTTTTTTAGTTTTGTGAGAGAGCAAGTGAGCGCGCATGAAGTGGGGGGCAGAGGGAGAAACTGAGCTTGTGAGACTCCCCACAAGCTGAGCAAGGAGCCCCGTAAGTGACTTGATCCCAGGACCCTGGGATCATGACCTAAGTCCAAGGCAGACGCTTAAACGACTGAGCCACCCAGGCACCCAACTTTTTATTTTTGAAAAGTATTTTTTTCAGAGTCAATTCTGAATAAACCCACAACCAATTTAAAGAGTAAACCTAAAAACCACACAATAAAAACAGAAGACAGTATCAATAAATAGCTGGTTTTGGGATAGTGAAGGACTTTCCAAGCATAAAAACAATGGAATAAATTACAGGGAGACAATAATAGAAATATTTGCACGTCAAAAAAATAAAAAATTAAAATGCACACTACATAGTATTAAAAAAATTGCAACAGGTAAGATGGTTGCTGTCTTTAATATGTAAACTGTTAAAAGAAACTAAAATTTTAATACATTACCTACCTCACAAATAAAAGAAATACACATTAAAATGAAGCCATTTTTTGCCTATTTAATTCATACAGCTCAAAAATTAAACGTGGTTAAAGAAACACAATCTTAACAGTATTCAAAGATACTACAAAGCAATTTTTAAAAGCCAAAGGTGTGATCTAGAAAATAAACATGTCAAAAAATAATTTAAAAAAACCACTGTCTTTAACTTGTGACTTGGTATGGAGTAGTCAGGAAAAAAGACTGCGGCGGTGAGGGGAATGCCTTAAAACACGGATAGGATTTTACAAGCAAAGAGGGAGGACATAGCAGATAAAGGCTAGAAATGAAAAAGTGCTGAGACAAGCTACCACAAAATACCAAAATATGGAAGAGTTCTGTACCCCCAAAATTAACAGTAGGCTACAAGAAAGAATGCAACTAAAATCTTCTTGAAGTACAAATTCTTTAGTTTTTCAAAGTTCTTTATCTCAGTCATTAAAGAACTTCATTGTTTCTGAGAACAATGTTTCTGAGAACAGTAGCATGAACAAGGTTGTTTTAGGAAATATTAAGCTGTAATTAGGAGGAGTCAACTGAGGGAGTAAAATGCTGGGGAGAAGAGGAAGACAAATTAGGTGGATACAGCAACAGCCCTTCTGCGAGAGAAAACATGTGCCAACTAAGGGTAAGCAGATAAGGATACCAAAACACTGAAAGTCAAGAGCTGGTGACTGTGCTATACAAGGTGTGAGAGATGGAAACACCAAATATGACTGCAAAGTTTCAATAGGGAGTGAATAGTTACCTCATTAATTGAAATGGGGGAAAAAAAGACTTGGAAGCAGCTTTCTGGGGGAAAGAAGATAAACTGTGAGAGACACAAATGTGAGACATGCAAGCAGACTATTGGAGATCCAGGAATAGAACTTAAGGGACATCAGAACTAGATGTAGACAGAACTTCATTCATTCAGTAGTTTTTGAGTCCTTACACATTGTGCCAGAACTCCTAAGACTACAGAAGGACAAAAATGAAAAACATTGACTCCGGTCTCCCACTAGAAGCTGGCAATCTCATAATTAGACAGTTACGGTACAGTGTGATCCGTGCTATGACAGATGAAACAAAAGGCAGCACTTAACGTAAGAGTGTGGTAGCAACAAGGCTTCTCAGAAAAAATAATATTAACAGGATATTATATGATTAATTAACACCTGAAGAATGAGGCGACATTCAAAGCAGAGTATGGATCCGTATAAGGAGTGGTTAGAGCAGGGATGGGGACGTGGGAGTTACGTTCGGTACAGAGGGAAGCAAGAGTGTGTTAAAACTTAGGGATGAGTGTGGTCACAGAGAATCCAAGGAATAAACATAGAAAAACCACAGAGCATAGCATAGGGAAAGACAGAAACTTTTTTTTTTTAATTTAAAAATTTAGAAAGTATAAAGGACTATATTAAAACAAACAAACAAACAAAAACACCTCCTTTCCATTCCTGTATCCCAGCAACCCAGGTCTCTACAGAGACAACCAATGTTACTAGTTTCCTGTGTCTCCTTCCAGATAAATTTTATGCAAATATAATTAAGCATATATGTTGTTTTCTTCTCCTCTCCTCCCTGCCTCCTTTTATATAAATAGTAAAGATCCTACACACTATTCCGCCCGCCCTTGTTTTCCTTTTTAAATGATAGAACCTGGAGATATTTCTGTAGCAGTGCTCAACAGTTCTTCATTCTGGTGCATAGCATTCCATTAAACAGGTGCCAGATTTTAAAGGATCTTAAACACCCTCTATGGACAATAGGAGACCATAAAAAATTATAGGTAAGAGAATGACATGATAAAATTTGCATTTTACAAGCATCCTTCTGGTGACACAGGAATGCAACAAGAAATGTCTAAACTAAGCACTACAAGGGATGATTAGAGACAGCACCTAGTGACTGATGAGAAAGGTGGAAGAGGAATAATCCAGCTAATGTCCAAGTTTTTGCTGTGGTCAACTGTTGGTGTTGTTCACTGAGGTAAAATAAATAAGCAGAGGTGCAAGCATATCAAGGAAAATAATGAATACCATTCTGGACAGCATATATTTAAAGTAAGTATTAGAGCTGGAAGACACCTTCAAGTACAAATCCAAATTTTAGAAATTAGAAAAGTGAAGACATTAAATGCCTTCCTGCAGGTCAGGGCTGGTTAAGCAAGAACTAAGGGGAAAACCTAATTCTCAATTTCAATCAGGCTGCCCCAGGGTGATGGTTGAAGTTACACATAATATCAGTGAATAATTATCCCCTCCAGGGCATAATCCCACAAACAAGAAAGAACAGGAAGAGGAACTTGCTAAGGAGAAATGATCAGTGAAGCAGAAGACCAAAAATACTTCAATACCATGGAAGCCTAGGAAACGAATTTTATTTTATTTATTTATTTTTTTTTAAGATTTTATTTATTTATTCATGAGAGACACAGAGAGATAGGCAGAGACACAGGCAGAGGGAGAAGCAGGCTCCATGCAGGGAGCCCAATGCGGGACTTGATCCTGGGATTCCAGGATCACGTCCTGGGCCAAAGGCAGGTGGCAAACCACTGAGCAACCCAGGGATCCCGGAAATGAATTTTAAAGACAATGCCAGTATATCTGAGAGATAAAGAAAAATAGCTAGAACAGTCCACTGTGAATGATATATCTTGATATAGAAGCTGAATGGGGGGGGGGGGGGTGACATTAAGAATAAGAGAGAATCCTCTTCACATAGGAGACTAACCATGTACAAAAAAGGGGAAGTTACTAGAAATGAGACAAAGATGACAGAGAAGGATGCTACCGGAGGCTTCCGGTGCTCACAAGAACCACTTCAAGTAAAAGGAGTAGTGGGAAATAAACTTGACTAACAAAGGGTAAGTTCTATCCAGGGGAAGCCAAAATTGCTATAAACAACAGGTCAAGAGAGAGCCAGTGAAGGTACTGAATAGTAGCTGCTAAGGCAACATTTTTAACAAACATTAATGAAACAAAGTGACAATTCTCCCTAGTAACACAGAGTTAAATACTGTAATAGAAACAATCACAGGGTTCAATGTACTGTGTCTTACTGAAAAAAATAGTTACATTTACTCATACCTGCGTCTGAATATCATCTCCTGTGACAATGTTTCCCACAGCCCGCAAAGCAGGAGAAACCACTTTATAATCATTATGCCTGCAACCATGAAAAGAAATGTTAATCCAACAGTTTTATCCCTAGTCTCTCTTCCTTAGGACTGAAATCCAAACCAAATAATGTGATGGGACTTTAGAGCACAAAGGTATCTATGGTGGTTTTTAAGGAAATGCTATGAGGTCGTGTTTGGTATCCCCTGGAAGACCTATCTTACTCTTTATTTAGTATCTCTGGATAAAGACTACAAATCTTTCTTATTAATCTTTCCCAGGTATTCCATCACCTGGATTCCAAGATCTCCCTCTCGTTCTTTTTTTTTTTTTTTTTCTTTTTTTATGATAGTCACACGTGGGCGGGGGGGGGGGGCAGAGAGATAGGCAGAGGGAGAAGCAGACTCCATACACCAGGAGCCCGACGTGGGATTCGATCCCGGGTCTCCAGGATCGCGCCCTGGGCCAAAGGCAGGCGCCAAACCGCTGCGCCACCCAGGGATCCCCCTCTCGTTCTTTAATATAGTTTTCACTTCCTCTTTATGACTTATTTTTAAAGAGAGGTGGGGGGGGGGGCGCATGGGGTAGAGGGAGAGAGAATCTTAAGCAGGCTCCATGCCCAGCAGAAAGCCTGATGCAGGGCTCCATCTCATGACCCTGAGGTTCATGACCTGAGCCAAAAATCAAGAGTTGGATGCTCAAATGATTGAGCCACCCAGGCACCTTAGGAATGACTATTTTTAGTGGCAATATGCCTTCTGCTCTCTATCCAGTGGTTGGTCTAAGGTCATTAATCATTAGCTGAATTACACAGAGCTTTCCAAATGTTCCTGCTGAAGGACTGCTCACAGCAAAAGAATAAGCAGTTCTTTATAGAAGCCTCACAATAAACAGATCTGACATCAATATAAGTAACAAAAGAGAGCCGCCCAAAGCACATTAAGTCAGTATCACGTATTAAAATATTTATCAGCATCTAGAAAACAAACTAATATAGGGACAAAAGAACAGACACACTTTAAGATATCTTACATCAACAGCTCCACAAGTCTCCTACATACTCCTGCATCAATGACGGCTTGAATTTTGTCATTAGGGGCCATCTGACAGATATGAGAGGGCCCAGCAGGCATCAGCCAGGACATCAGTGTCACTGACAAATAACAACCAGGAAAGCACATTCAGACAGGGGGAAACCTGTAAAGGGAAGATGATACAATAATGAAATTCAACAGAATAAAAGCCAAAGTGAGGTGAGAAACTCATACACATGTGGTTAACTTTGGGAGTGATTAATACTTCTAGAAACGGAGTAGCAAGTGGCCAAGTGGCATCTCCATCTTTGGGAATGCGGTCAGTGCCTTGCAGTTTACTTTAATGAGGTGGTCATAGACCAAGGAAAATAATTTCAGAGACTGAAGAATATACCAGTTCTCAGAGTGAGATTCCTTGTTGAAACAAACTTTCACAGGTGGTAAAGCTAAGAAATTCTGTGTTTTAGATACTTTGCTATGAACAAAAAATGCTAGGTTTTAAGATTCATTCAGAGCTTTGTACACAGTCGGTGAATATTTATCCCAAATTACACAAAAACAAACAACGAAAAACCCTATTTCTCTAGATAAAATTAAACATTAAACAGTTAAAATCCTAACATTTTAAATTTTATGAAAAATTATAATCCTTCTGTTCACATTAATATTTATCGAGTTCTACCTTGTCTGCCCATTTCCCACAGCATTATCCTTACCTTTGCAAATTCTGGAGGTGGACTTTTCCCTCTACAGAGATTAGACAAAGCCCATACTGCATTCCGGGTCATGGTCAGGCGGTTTTGCTTTGAAAATAACCTGTAAGCATGATGATACAATGGTAAACTCTGTAATGGATATTAATTATCTCATAGCATATGATAAATACTAAACCTAATGTTACTGATAAACATGTCTTTAAATAGCTTTTCTCCAGAATAATAAAGCTTGAATTAATTCTAACAGCACCAATTCAGAATTTTGGCCCTAGAGTAAGATAGAGTCCCTGAAGAAATGATCTGAACAAGTTAGTAGGAAAATATCTGTAATGAAAAATAACAGAAAATCCAAAACAATTTCTAAAGATGTACTGCTTTCTGAGGAACTTTCTATATTTCTACTACTCAAAAAATAGTAGTAATAATAGAAACAAACTTACTGCAGAAGTGGGGGAAGAATATTGCAGTCTAAGACATAGTCCCTGCACATGGTACTATCTCCAGCAATGTTGCCAAGAGCCCAGACTGCCTGTGAAAGAATTATTCATTAATGATAGGCTGTGTAGTGTAATTCTCTCATAATTCTTTCAGGAAAGATGCCAAAATACCACAATAACTCTTAACAAAATTATATAGCAATTAATCAACATATACAGGCATGAACTATTAACACTTCTAAGTTCATTATCAGGGAATCAAATGCAGTAGTTGTAGGACTGGGGAAAGACTTAAAATATTATAACGTGGACATATGAACACTCATGGTATAAGCTTATTAAAGGTAGGAACCAGTTCTTATACATATTCTTTACCTCAGGGGACTCCACCCCTAAGTAACATTCCATACACCCCTTGGTACAGAGCAGAGATTCAAATGGCTTATCAGTCTCTGATAAAAATGTATTCTAAGCTTGCTTACAAAAGAAAACAGTGAACAAAGAATTTAAGAGCAATCAAAATGCAGAAAGCTGTTAAACTTCTGGGGGTAACGGATATATTATCTTGACTGTGATGGTTTCACAGGTAAATACATATGTCAAAACTTATCAAATGGTACATTTTAAATATATGCAGTTTTCTGTATGTAAATTATACCTCATTTAAGCAGAAGAAAATCCTGCTCATTTAGCATTGACTTCTATTTATGAATTTTATAAAGTCTGCAGTAATAAAAAATTCACGTTTTCTAGCTCTTTTTCTGCATAAAAGTAGCAAAGACCTATTACTTCAGTCAATGCTAGAGATCCCACAAGTAAAAGCTCCGTAACTACTTACGTGGTCTACTACTAAGGCTGGGGCACCTGGCTGGCTTATTTGGTTAAGCGTCCAGCTCTGATTTTGGCTTAGGTCATGATCTCAGGGTCATGCCCCTTGTCAGGCTCCACACTCAGCGGGGAGTCGGCCTGATATTCTTTCTCTCTCTTCTCTCTCCCCCTTCCTATTATCCCCTCCCCCTGCTCATATGCACTCTCCAAAATAAATAAATAAATATTAAAATTTAAAAAGTATATAGGGCTTGGGGCACCTAGCTGGCTCAGTTGGTGGAGCATGCAAGTCTTGATCTCAGGGTTCTAAGTTCAAGACCCACACTGGGTATACAGATTACCTAAAAAATAAAATCTTTAAAAAATAATAATAAAATAAAAATAAAATGTATATATAGCACTTAAAAAAATTTCAGGGTTACAAGGGGAAAATGGTTTTATGTTTCCAGAAGAGATGCTGCCTACATTCACTATGAAATATTCCCTTCTGGTTAGATTTCTATAACACTCTCTGTGATGAACCACGGATCACCACGGCCAGGTGGTGAAACTGAGGCCCTAAATGTAGGACCAAAGGAAAAAATGGTATTCTTTCACCTGTTTCTCTTTGCTTCATTTTTTTTTTTTACCTGCTCCTGGACATCTTCAAATTCTGAGCTGAGCAACTCTATGAAGATAGGCACAGCTCCTGCCTGAATCACAATCCGGGTCTGAAGAGAATTCCCTGAAGCAATATTTGTCAATACCCAAGCTGATTCAAACTATAAAAATAAAAATAATTTTATTATCTTATTAGCATTTAATAGCTTGTTTTTAGCTATAACAATAAGGTTTTCTGTATATGAAGAAAAGAATATGAAATCATTATTTGCACATAATTATCAGATGGATTCTGGTATCAATTTTAAATGGAGAATTCCCAGTAGAAATACCTCAATCTAGAAGAATATTCTGGATGTCTCAAATTTCAGACCGAAGTAGAACTGACATTAAGACCAAAAAAGAATGAGGGACTGCTTCATATGCTGATATAGTGATCTCCCAAAAAAACAAATTAAAAAAAAGCCTAACTCTACATTAAGATAACTTCATATATTTTCTAAAAAGGCTAAGAAGGAATATATGCATTAATTTACTTATGGTATAGAATATCTCTGGAAGGCGTCACAAAAAATCATAAATAGTCGTTACCTATATAGAGAGGTAGGGGTGAATGGGAAACCTCTCATCATAAAACCTTATGTACTATCCTTTGGCCTTAAACCATATTATCTAATACAAAATACTTCTATAGGGTGAAGTAAAAAGCAGAGAGGATGTTAATGTAAAATGTTTAAGACACAAGCACACTGAAAAAGGTAACAGATATTTTAAATAACTGAGCCAAAAGGAGTTAACTCGCATTCAATTAATAGAAATGGCAACTTCAGAGCATAAGAGCTTCTGACAAAATGAGAGGGCTCCAAATTAAGGTGCAGAGGTTAAGACTTTTTTTTTAAGAACATTCTTAAAGGTTGATAAACTGGTAAACAGAAGGTATGAAGGAAATCATGGCCAACAAAAAGTATACTATTTTAGTAATCTGCCCATCTCTACAATAATTTGACTCTGTAGCCTAAAATGAAGAAATCCAAGAATGAACTCTTAAAGTTCTATTTACTTAGGAGTTCTTATTAAACTATAATTTGTCACATGACAGCTGCCTTTCAGTTAACCCAAAAGCTTTCTGAGTCATGTGACAAACTAAATCATTAATCACTGGAGTTGCAGGGAGGAAGGCAGAGGACATGGGATGACCATATGATTAGCATAGTCTAAAGCCATGTGAATGACAGCAAATTCACAGAAGACACTTAAAGAAAGGGATGTTCCAAGAAACCTATAAATGTGACATACACAAATGAGATACAGTACAGCCTAAATGGACAATGATATTATGGCAACCAGGAGGACCAGACCAGGAGCACCACTGTTAAAGGGAAAATATTTTCTTTTAGGTAACTTTGTTAAGAGTTCAAGAGACTTCTAAATCTGAGGATCACAAAATAAAAACTCCATCTCATATCTCCATAATTAAATCACTCCTGAAACCAGCGCTCTAATCCTTTTCAATCTGTCTGAACTGAAACTTTACATTTATTCAGTACTTTATATCTTCAAAGCATTACTCACATATGTTCCTCACAACATCCCAGAGAAGTGTGGCTTTTGCAGTTTATGACTGAGGAAACCATGAGAAAAATATCCAACAATCTAATAATTTATGTATTGCAGCCATTCAAAGAGACCTAGATTACAGCGTCCCAGTCGAGTATACTTAGAAGTCCAGCCAGTCTCCTCTCAGACACACACCTGTAACACTGACAAGAATCTTTCAATTGCTTGGAGTTTTGCTATTTAGGGCAAAAAATTTCAAATAATGATATGCCAAAGATATGCCAGATTATTTAGAAGATGCTAAAAACAGTTCACCTATAATGTAGCTTCCTTTGCTTTCTAGGAAAACTAACTAGCAGAGTTAAAATTGATTAACAGAGATAGATAATATAAATACAAAAGCAAACCTTTCTGCCAGAGGACAGGCTCCAAGCTGAACAAAGAGTCATCAGATACCAAAGACACCAAGCCAAAGGAATGAGAACTATGAAGAATGAGTGAGATGGGTATACATACCAGTCTACATCTAAGAGAAAATAGACTGTGGTGAGATTTTGATGTAAATAAAATGGTAACAATGACCTGTGTAGGTGAAGGCTTGTTAAAGAATTATCAATGAGAAAAAATTATAATACTCATTGCTGCCAGAGTTCAAACTGCTCTTTATCTGATGAGGTTTAATACAGGGGTCTCACAGGAAACGAGAAGGAATTCCAGATGCTACTGAAGAGAATGAAATGGCAAAACAAAGTGACAATGAATAGGAAAATATAATAAGCTAAACATGGATGGAAAAAAATTGGAAATTAGGATATCTGAAAAAAGAAGAATGTACCAGAGTTATGTTTATTACTAAGAAGTACACAGTGATGACAACCTCTGAAAACAAGATTCAGGGCCTCACTTGGTAAGAACAGAAATCAGAAAGCATCAGAGACAGAGACAGATAAGTAACTTATAACCAGAGAGCTGCTGAAATTCATAATCTGCATGGACAAGGCATTCTCTCTCTCTCTCTCTCACACACACACACACACACATACTGATTACTTTGATGTTTACCTTATAAAAACTCATCAGATGCCCATCTGTGTATTGTGTGAAATGTACATATGTAGGTAGGAGGGAGGGAGGAAGGAAGGGAGGGAGGGAGAGAGGGAGGGAGGGAGGGAGGAAACTTCCCCTCATACAGGCCCCTGTTAAAGTGCTAAAAGAAACAACTTTCAAATGTGTTTAATATGTATGTTTTTAAGAAACTGATGGTACTTCAAACTATGTAACCTCTCTTTCACTGAGTTTTGCTTTCAGTGTTGTAATGTTTCAGCCTTGGGTCCCAGATTAGAATTTAACATGCAAGAGAGCTATGAAATGTGAAAGTCCAGAGTTGACAGCAAAAACAAATGGCCAGAAAAAGTAATTTAAGTAACCACGAGATTCAAAAAAATCAGTAATACGATGGGTAAAATCTAAGAAATGCTATCACTTGAAAATAAATGGTAGCCAGAATAATTATAATCCTTTCTCCCTCTATTTTGTTTTAAACTACCATATTCTGAATGTTCTAAGAATGGTACCATGCGAGGAAAACAACCTGTCATGCTGTGATTGCTTATAAATTGTAATTCCACTATTACTTTTCACTGTCCAGACTTGCTAAATAAGGCTGGAGTTGAAATCTGAAGGTCACACTGAAGATTTGGTATTTTCTCTCTTCCCTTTCTCAGTCTCTACCTTCTGGTGCTCAGTTCCTTAAGTAAGGAAAATGAGAATCCAAAGCTGAAGTACTTCTGACCTCCTATCAAGTTTCCCACTCCAGGTTGAGGTACGCCTGGTTCCCTTTCTCCATTTGGATCAGGACTCTGTTGCTGGCCACTTTGCCGGGTCCACTCTGGTTCCTAGCAAATGCCAGGCTCACCTGGAGAGCAAGTGAAAAGAGAGGCTCACATCAGAAAAATAAACCCAGATATCAAACTCTGCAGAGAACAGTGCCTGAGTCATCTGAGCAACCTTTCAAGAAAGGTAGAGGGATCAATGAGGATGGGAAAAGACACAAGAGGATGAAGGCTTACTGCAGTTTATCCCATTAAGCTTTTCTATGGGACAAGAAGGGCAAGAATGGGGAAACTAAACCAATTTAATTTAAATTTACAGTTTTAAGAGTACTTAATGAATGGAACTAGGGTGCAATTTACTTATTTCTAGCTATTTTCATAAAAAGCTTCTATAAGAAGTTTGAGAATGCATCTCAGCACTGCAAAGGACAGTACAATTGTACATGCTGGGCCTAGACTCAAAAAACCAAACAAAGTAGGCCCACAGAATATACCATAAGGCAGACCAATCTTGTATCAAAGGTTCAGATATGACTGAGGCCTTCATGTCACTGAGCTGGAGAATGCTCTTAGTTAGAGGACACTGTTGCCAAAATCCTAGATTCCATCCCTGTTCATCTTATTTGAAGGGAGATGAGTATCTGGGTAGCACTGCCCAAAGCAGACATTGTTATCTCCTTGGCATGAGGTACCTCACTGATTTGGGCACAAGGAGAGTCAGAAAGTAAGTCAAGAGACCCTTCACTAGGATTCATAGTTCTTTATGAAATGAAGGGATTAAGTTTGTCCACAGAATTTATCAGTGAGTTGAGCTATTATTATGACTATATATTATTACTCTCTTTCCAGAAGAGAAATGGCAAAAGCCCCATTCCAAAAACACACTATTCAAATTTCTAGGAAGCAGGCAGGAGTATCAGGGACAACTTACATCCTAATGCTCTCTAAGAAGATAGAGGAAGGAGTACCCTCCAAGCTTCCCAGAGCATGTCTAATTATAAGAGCACGAAGTCTCCCGGCTCTAGTGTCTCCCTCAATATAGTTGCTTCTCCTGCTTCTGGACTGGTTGATGTTACCCACTAGCCACATTAGAGAGAGAACAACACCATGCTTAAAATGTACACAGAAGAAAAGCTGGGGATGATGACCTTTAAATAATAAACAGGGTGGTTATTTCTCAGTCTTTGGATAGCTAAGTTGAAAATCATGAGATGGTCGCTTCTAGAGGAATCATTTCTCAATCTTCCAGCCTGATTGTTTGCACAAGGGTGGAAACCTCAGAATTTAGATAGAAGCATATTAGAGATTTCCAAAGGCTTTCATCTTCAGAAGATCAAGCTCTAGGATTACAGAATCAAAAATGATGTAGAATTTACACATGGGAGCCAGGAGAGGGCACTGTCTGAGAGAACACACTGCACTCTTTAGGGAGTATTGGAAAATGTGGAGATGGGGAAAGATCCGTTTCTCTTTTTTCATTTTAGGCCTAGGAGGTTATACCATTATTCTTTAATACATTAAGGAACCGGACCTCTGTGACCACCTATTTAAAATGGCTAGATCCAGGAGAAAATTCAGTATCTCTCAACCACTCTCATTGTCAGAAATAGGACAAAAACATATGTTCACATAAACAATGATAATTTTCCCTACCTCCCTCTTCCTACAAAGCTTTTCAAATGATAAACTGCAGTAAGGCTCTTCATTTGGTCCCTCTGGTTCTCTTGGCAGGTTGCTTAGGGCTCAGGCTTGGTACTCTGCAGTGTTGGTTGTCTGGATTTCCTTTTTTTTTTTTTTTTTTTTTTTTCTGATAAAAGTCTCTTTCCTTGCTCTCTAGGTGAACCTGATTATTTTTCAGGTGTCCGATGATCCTGGCCTTAGACGGGGACCAGAATTACAATCCAAGAGGCAGCTAGCAAAACAGAATCTTAATTCAAATGAACTTGGGGATTAGTAAATTTCAAACTGGAGAAGAAAAACTGATGGGACATTGAAGTACTCTACCTTTTCTGGATTTCTTGTTTTTCTTCTGGAAAGAACTCATCACCGCAACAAAGAGAGTAAAAGGAGGAGAAAGATGGGGTGGGAGGAAAGGAGAGAAAATATCAAGACAAAGCATCAAGTCTTATGAATTGTCTACAATCCTCTGGACAGTAAAGAGCCTGGGGGCAGGGGTTATCATCACTTATAAAAATTGCCCCACTCTCCATAGCCTTAGAAAGTAAGGCAAAAACAAACAGGAGGGTGAAAATTACTTTACACTTAACTTGTTATTGGCAAATGTACTTGGAAAACTAACCTCATGTGTGATCTACTTTGCACCTAACCCATTTTTATAGTTATGGAATCTCTCGAAAGGGCCAGAGCCCTTCAGATTAGATACTACAGAAAACAATTTAGATACTAAAGGTACTAGTTAAAAGAGTAATGCAGAAACTGATTCAGTGGGTTACTACCAAGGAAATACAGCTACTAAAAAATTACCAGTTTACTAAAAATCCAACTTTATTCAGAAAGAAAAAGAAACCCAAAACAGTATTTTAAAACTTCCAGGTAACTACCAGAATGAGTAGTTGACAGCTATTTCTTTCCACTGTGAAAACTGTCCAATCGGGGCAGCCCCGGTGGCGCAGCGGTTTAGCGCCGCCTGCAGCCCGGGGTGTGATCCTGGAGACCCAGGATCGAGTCCCACATCGGGCTTCCTGCATGGAGCCTGCTTCTCCCTCTGCCTGTGTCTGCCTCTCTCTTTCGCTCTCTCTGAATGAATAAGTAAATAAATCGTAAAAAAAAAAAAAAAAAGAAAAAAAAAAAGAAAGAAAGAAAACTGTCAATCTAGAAGGTGAAGAATTTCCTCTTGGAACCTCTACATAATACAGTACCTGAGATAAACTAAATTAACCTAGTACCAAGCACCAACATTCATGACAAGGCTATCTCCTTGTCAGCTCTTGAGGATAAAGGGAAGGATTTAACTAGGATCAGGTTTGGGGATTAGTGAGTCTCTAATCTAGCCTCTGTTATACAGTCCTGCAAAGCCAACAAATATAATCTAAAAATCCTTCAAAACCAAATTTTACATAGCTCACCCTTAAATTCTATTTATAATGACTCCTCTACCACAGACAATTCCCTATCAAATAAGTATTATCCACAATCACCATAAAATAGTCCTTTTCATGACTAAAAATAACAAGAATTCTAAAGAGTAAAGCCAAGGGCCTTAGATGTTAACAGAGCTATCACAGCAGCTTGTAATGTGGTTGTCAGGAACAATGTACCAAAAACGAACCCCTTGTGTAAATTAACAGAAGTAACAAATCTGTATATAAAATTTAAGTTTGCAAAGGGAATTAAAATATGAGGCAAGAAATGAAAATGATTCGCACCTGCAGTGTACAGTTCTCTTTTCGTTTGAGGAACTCCACAAACCTGGCCACCACTCCCGGTGTGCTGATGACTTCATCAATAGGAGGATTAGGTTCTGTCTCCCCGTAAGATAAAAGGAAAGAAGAAAAATAATCCTTTCATTTCAATGCAAGGACTTTATTATCTCAAATTTACTTCATAATATCCCTCCCTCCATTTTAGCATCTCTTTCATGTTGAAAATCTAAAAAAAAAAAAAAAAATGTAAAATTTAAAATGTAAAATTGAGTTCAATCACTTTGAGAGTAGGGTAGCTCACTTTGAGACTATTGTACCTTACCTTACAATAAGGTAAGCTTTAATGTGGAAATGATGAGCAGACTTCTCAAAAATTAACGTTATCGCCTCTACAACTTTAGAAAACTTAGGAAGTGGGGGAAAACCAAACACAACCATATTATTATTTCGGTACACTTCATTTAGCCCCATCTCTGTATATGGGTTTTTAGTCTTTCTGTTTAACAATAAGTTGCTTTAAGAAACTGCATTAGGTGACTGCATGTGCTTGCAGGATTTAATTTTACAGCAGTAGTGGTAAGTAGGAGCCAGCAAGAATTCATTAAAGATTATTTGCCAAATTAATCTCGTTTTTCATTTATGACAACAGAGTATCTTATAAATGAAATCATTCTAAGAATCTGTTGGGTAAATAGATAGAAAATGTCCTGAAAAATCGTATGGTAATTTCAGTGACAGATCTGACGAAGTTCTTGATGACATTCATAGAGTGATGTAAGAAAAATGGCAGATGGATTACAGTACTTATTACCAGGGATTCTTAGCCAAGTCCATGGCTTTACTGAAAAACAAAAACAAAAACAAAAAAGGTGACTAATAGTTCAGTATTATTTGGAGCAAGCTCTGATGACATGATCTTTGCCTGGTTCAACATTTTTATCAACCATTCAGATAACAATGATGATCATAATAAAGATTAGTTAAAATGACAGATTACAGAGCATGTAGGAAAAACAGTAAGCTGAAGTTAACAAGAAAACAACAGGGTTTAAAGCAGGATTTAGCAACTGAGTTTTTTAAAAAGCAACTTAAAAAAATTCTACATGAGGGACGACTGGGTGGCTCTGCCGCTGAGCATCTGCCTTCGGCTCAGATCATGATCCTGGGATCCCAGATCTTGTCCTACATTGGACTCCTGTGAAGAGCCTGCTTCTCCCTCTGCCTAGGTCTCTCCCTCTCTCTTTCTCTGTTACTCATGAATAAATAAACCTTAAAAACAAAAAAAAAGCTACATGATTTTAGAGACAAAACCTAAAAACAGTGCATGGAGAAAAGTTCTATGGAGTTTAGATGGCTACAAATACAGTGAAGCATTACTGTATTGTGACTACCAAAATAACTGATGCTATCTTGGAGTACATTATTGGAATGTGTAGTCTCAGGACAAGGAAGGCAATCTCTTCCCACACCTTAGGGTAATAAGAACACATCTAAAGTATTGTATTCCAGTTATCACATTTTTAAGAGGGATGGACAGCAAACTAGAATCCAGGCAGGAAAATAGTAGAGAGCAATGAAAGGTCCTAAAATGCCCCATAGTGTGAGCAAGCTGAAAAGAGACGGGAAAAGGGAAGCTATACATGATAATGGCCTTCAAATATTAATAAACTGTCATACAAAAACTGTAACTTTTGCTATGTCACACATTTTGTTATGTCTATATGTTAACAGAGCTTTCTATGCCAGGTACCTCAAAAGGGATATATTATCACTCATGACTCCAAAAAACTACACCTTACACATCTCCTGGGGGAGAGGGAGTCTGCTGTTTATTTAATGTCAGTGTTTATTATCGACATTTTAATGAGGTTCAGAGGTCCAGTTCTTTTCGCTTGTACAGAATTGGCAAAGGCCTAGTCTACTCTAATTATAGATAATTACCATGCCACCAATAAACTCATACTTAAATTTCAGTCATAAAATGATAATATTAAAACCAATAATCACTGATCTTTCAACTAATATTTTTTTTTTTAATTTTTATTTATTTATGATAGTCACAGAGAGAGAAAGAGAGGCAGAGACACAGAGAGAAGCAGGCTCCATGCACCGGGAGCCGACGTGGGAATCGATCCCGGGTCTCCAGAATCGCGCCCTGGGCCAAAGGCAGGCGCCAAACCGCTGCGCCACCCAGGGATCCCTCAACTAATATTTTAAAAGATTTTCTTAGGGCACCTGTACCTGGCTGGTTCAGTCCATAGCATGTGACCCTTGATCTCAGGGTTGTGAGTTGAAGCCCCACACTGGTTGTAGAGATTACTTAAAAATAATAAAATCTTTTAAAAAACAACAAAAAGGCACCTGGATGGCTCCATTTTTTAGACATCTACCTTCAGCTCTGGTCATGATCCCAAGATCCTGGGAACGAGCCCTCTACCCCTCCTCCCTGCTCATGCTCTCTCTTTCTCACGCTCATTCTCTCTCTCAAATAAATAAATAAAACCTTTAAAATATATAAAATTAAATTTAAAAACAACAAAAAAACATTTTTCTTAAAAAAGAGTGGAGTTTCTCAATTTGAATTAACACGAATTACTGACTACTGTTCTTATCATTTTAAGGTCTTTTATCCGTGATCTGAAAAATAGATTATGGGAAAGTACTATTTTTTAAACTAAATGAAAAAATATACATTTGGCCCTTAAGCAATACAAAGGTTTGGGGGTGCCAATCCCCACACAGCTGAAAATCCTTGGGTAACTTTTGACTTCCCCAAAACCTAATTACTAATAGCCTACTGTTGACAGGAAACTTCACCAATAACAAACAGGCAATTAGCACATATTTTGTTATGTTACATGTATTATAAACTGTATTCTTACAATAAAGCTAGAGAAAAGAAAATACTAAGAAAATTATTAGGAAGAGAAAATACATTTATAGTACTGTACTGTATTTATTGAAAAAGATCTGCATTGTAAGTAGACCCGCACAGTTCAAGCGCTTTGTCATTTAAGGGTCAACTGTACTTTAACATATTTAGAACTTACCTTTTGTTTTTTGTTTTTTAATTTTTTTTTTTATTTATTTATGATAGTCACAGAGAGAGAAAGAGAGAGAGGCAGAGACATAGGCAGAGGGAGAAGCAGGCTCCATGCACCGGGAGACCGATGTAGGAATTCGATCCCGGGTCTCCAGGATCGCGCCCTGGGCCAAAGGCAGGCGCTAAACCGCTGCGCCACCCAGGGATCCCCAGAACTCACCTTTTGAAAGCAGTTTTCTGAATTTCTGTGTTGCTGAAAGCTGTTGCTCTGGGCTATTGGAAAATATCATTTCGATCATGTCGGAAGTAATAACACCACCCTGGCAACACAAACAAAAAGCAAGTATGATAAAATTTTAACTTTAATTCAAAGGAAAACAAAGACAGTACAAGTTGTGGCCACATTATTAAATTAATCGTATTTATATCTAGAAAAGTTACACGAAAGATAATCTTTACACACAGAAGCATCTGAGATGATAAACAATGTGACAAAGACAAATACTGTCTATCGTTAAGAAGCTCATGACAACAAGAAAGTAATCTTAGTAGTAAATACTAACACAAGGAGTTCATTATTCTTCCTCCCTTCCTCATCACTTGGTTGGTTGTTCCTTGTCATTCAGACTACGTGTTAAGTTCTAGAGGAAGGCTCTTTATGACCTCCAAATCTAAAGCAGCTGCTCCATCTCTATCGCTCTATTTTGATCTATGCCAGCCCTTTCCACTATTAGATATTTTTCTCAGTTAAGTATTTACTGGCCAGGTTCCTGCAGTATAGTATAAGCTTCCTGAAAGCCAAAAACCCTGTCCATCTTACCATTCCATCATTGATGGTTGGCATACAGCAAACATTCAACAAATATTTATTGAATGAGTATAGATAGTATGAGTATACTCACAGAATCATAGATTTTAGCCATTATCAAATTCAACGGACTCCTAAATTTATCTAAAATTTCCATTTCTTTATAATAACTTTTTAGTTTTCCACTATTTTCTTGTTTTATGATAACTTTTCCATTCTCTTCAATAGAAGAGATTTCTCCTTGAAAAACACATATACGTGTATGTGTGTGTGTATGTGTGCGTATATATATGTACATATATGTGTGTGTAAATATATAATTAATTGACTACAATAAACTAGAAATCCAGAAAGGTATAATCCACATAAAGCATATTTTTATCTGCTTATGTAACCTCAAAAAAGTTGTGAAATGGGTTATAATAGAAAATTTCAACAACTGCGATGTGGAACCGATTTTGAAAATCATATAAACATGCCCACTTTGATAACTGGAATGAATAGCAAACTGGAATTTCCTTTAATGTATCCTTGTTATTTAACTTTTAAGGAATAATTTTATAATTATCTTTTTTGAAGTTTTAATCACTGATTTAATCCTTACAATTTAGTTAATTCTGTTTAACTGCATGTTCAAACTATAATAAATATCTAATGAACCATGAAATAAATTATATGGCTCCTTTTTAAAAATGAAATGGCAAGTACTTTTTATAGTATCTACTAATACCTTTTTTAAGACCCAAATAGTAAGCTACATCTCCTATCTTCCTCAGAAAAACACTAAAAAAAAAAGTTTCTTTCATTATCTTACTTACTGGTGCCATCTCCATGTTATTAATCTGAGCCTCATGGAAGCCTCCATCTGACATAACTTCTTCTTCTGTTTCTTCCTCTGCTGTAGCAACATTTCTTCGCTTGAATAACTGAAAAATAAAAAACTGTGACTCACGTATTCTAATACAAGGGAGTTCAACATGCGAACACTAGGAACCCCACTTAAAAGGCAGTAAGGAAGGATGGAGCTTTCCGAAAATGATTTAAAACATTCTAAAGGTTGTGCCACCTTCAACCTTTCCTGATGAGGAACTATTTCAGAATTCTCCAGTGTTATAATCTGATGCAATTAACTATCACAACATGCTGTTAACACTTGATGTGGTAAAACTTACTAAGAGAAGCCTGACAGGACATGACACATAAAAAAAGGAAGGTTGAAAAAGGAGCTAGGGCATACTTGGCCACTCCCCTCTTTCCTCTATGTTAAATTGGTGATCTTATAGTCTTACCAATGCACTAGAGGAAATGATAAAAATGATGTCAGAATAAGTTAATATTTCCCCCTTAACCTTCAAAGATAATAAACTGAGACTTCTCAACCTTTCCAACCTGTTCAGCAACCAGTTCCTGCTTGAACACTGCCTTTAAAGTATCCATTAATTTGTGAAGGTAAAGAATACTTCCTTACAAAGGTAGCCTACTAAGGTGCCTTCATTATATCTTTAATTGTCCGAAGCAGTTCATTTGTTCAAGCCACGATAGAGTAACAATAACTCATCCTCTCTCCCTATGCAACTCTAAAAGCAGACAAAATCCATGAAATAATGCATTTCAGCAAATGGATAACATGTAGCCAGGCAGTGATCCTTCAGAAAAGGGGGGAAAAAAAAAACCTGGCCCAATGATTGCCTCAGATTATTGTCTGGACAGTTTCCAGGCTGTAGCCTTGGGAGGGTGAAACCCAAACAGAGCCTAAAGGCTCCCTCAGGTAAGGAGACAGAGTTTAGAAATGAGGAGGCCAAGGCAACTAGAATCCATAGGCAAAGTAATGAAGACAAAAGATCAACAGAGAACTCAAACTTTGTAGAAAGTTCCCATTAGTCTTTAGCTTCATACTATAAGAACAGGTATATAACGAGAAAACAACTGGGAAAGGAACCACTTCCACTTCCAACAAACATGCAAATAATTTTGGAAGTTATACAAGTCAAGGAATATTCAAGTGAAAAGACTTCCTAATATACATAGGGCATTTAGCAGAATACTAAGAAGGATACTGGTTCAGAAATGAGGCTTAATTAGCTCTAGATTAAAGGGTATTAAGGGTCCAGCCCAATGAAATGTAAAAACAAACTGGTTCCAAGTAATTTACTAAATCCAAAGACAAATTCAGAATTATATATATTTAAAAAGTATAAAAGCTCCAACAATAAGGTAAACTTCATAATCCTTGGAATTCAATTGGAAACTACCAAGCACTAAAAAGAAGAAAAGACATCAGGAAGGAAAAAAAAAATCAATCTAGCAAAACCACCTAGAAATGACAGAAATGGGAGAAATGGGAAAGAACATTAAAACTGTTATAAATATATTCCACATATTCAAAAAGTAGAAGTATAAATATTAGGAAAGATAAGAGATAAACAAAGGCTAAGCAAATACCTACATATGAAAAATACAATTTTCAGATGAAAAGTACACTGGATGGAATTAACAGCACATTATATACTGCAGAAGAAAAGATTACTGAATTTAAGCACATAGCAGTATAACACTTTGAAATACAACACATGGAAAAAAGGCTGAGAAAACAGGTATAAAATATAAGTCAGCTGTGGGACATCAAGTGACCTAAAATACATGCACGGGGGTCCCTAAGGTTGGGGTGGGGGAATATATTTGGAAAATGGCCAAAAAAAATTTTTTAGTGTCATGTTTTTATTTAAATTCCAGTTAAGTAACACAGAGTATAATATGAGTTTCAGGAAAATTTGGGGATTCATCACTTACATATAACACCTAGTGTTCATCACAAGTGCCTTCATTAATGCCCATCAAGCATTTAACCCATCCGCCACTGATGTCCCTCCATCAACCCTGCTTGTTCTCTCTATAGTTAAGAGTCTATTTTATGGTTTGTCTCTCGTTTTCCTCCTATGTTCACCTGTTTCATTTCTTAAATTCCCTTTATTGGATATGTCATTTGCAAATATATTCTCCCATTCGGCAGAGTGCCTTTTAGTTTTGCTGATTGTTTCCTTTGCTGTGCAGAAGCTTTTCACCTTGATGAAGTCTCAATAGTTCATTTTTTGCTTTTGTGGGAAATGTGTCTAATAAGAACTTGCTTAACAACCAAGGTCAAAAGGTTGCTGCCTGTGTTCTCCTCTAGGATTTTGATGGTTTCCTGTCTCACATTTAGGTCCTGAATTAATTTATTAATTTATTTCGAATTTATTTTTGTGTATGGGGTAAGAAAATGGCCTTTCTTTTTGCATGCTGCTGTCCAGTTTTCCTAACACCTTTTATTGAAGAGACTTTTTTTCCATTGATATTCTTTCTTGCTTTGTTTGAAGATTAGTTGGCCGTATAGCTGTGGGTCCATTTCTGGGTTTTCTATTCTGTTTCATTGATCTATGTGTCTGTTTTTGTGCCAGTACCATACTGTCTTGTTCATTACAGCTCTGTAATATAACTTAAAGTCTGGAATTGTGATGCCTCCAGTTTTGCTTTTCTTTTTCAGGTTTGCTTTGGCTATTCAGAGTCTTTTGTGGTTCCATATAAATATTAGGATTGTTTGTTCTATTTCTGTGAGAAATGCTGGTGGTATGTTGATAGTGATTGCATTAAATGTGTAGACTGCTTTGGGTAGTATAGACATTTTAACAGTATTTGTTCTCCTAATCCAGTAGTATGGAATGTCTTTCCCTTTCTCTGTGTCCTCTTCAACTTCTTTTCTAAATGTCCTAGAGTTTTCAGAGTACAGATCTTTTACTTTTACCTCTTTGGTTGGATTTATTCCTACGTATCTTTTGGTTTTTGGTGTAATTGTAAATGGGATCAATTCCTTGATTTCTTTCTCCTGCTTCATTGCTGGTGCATAGAAATGCAACACATTTCTGTAGGCTGGATTTTGTATCCTGCAACTTTACTGAATTTGTGTATCAGTTCTAGCAATTTTTTAGTGGAGCTTTTGGGTCTTCTACATAGAGTATAGTGTCATCTGTAAATAATGGAAGTTTGACTTATTCCTTGCCAATGTGGATGCCTTTTATTTCTTTTTGTTGTCTGATTACTGAGGCGAGGACTTCCAGTCCTATATTAAGTAATTGTGGTGAGAGTGAAAGTCCCAAGGCTTGTTCCCAACTATAGAGGAAAAAGCTCTCCGTTTTACCCCACTGAGGATGTTATTAGCTAGGTCTTCTGTCTATGGTCTTTATGATATTGAGGTTATGTTCCTTCTACCCCTTACTTTGTTGAGGGTTTTTATCAAGAATGGATGTTGTACTCTGTCAAAATACTTTTCTGCATCTATTGAGAGAATCATATAGTTCTTATGCTTTATTAATGTAGTGTATCACGTTGATTTGTGAATACTGAACCACCCTTGTAAGCCCAGGAACAGATCCCACTTGATCCTGGAGAATGATTCTTTTAATGTACTATTGGGTTTGATTTGCTAGTATTTTGTTGAGAATATTTGGCCTTCATAATTTTGGCCTGTATATCTTTTTTTAGTGGGGTCTTGGTCGGGTTTTGGAATCAAGGTAATGTCGGCCTCGTAGAATGAATTTGGAAATTTCCTTCCATTTCTTTTTTTGGAAGTTTGAGAAGAATAGGTATTAACTCTTCTTTAAATGTTTGGTAGAATTCCCCTGGGAAGCCATCTGATCCTGGACTTTTGTTTGTTGGGAGATTTTGGATTACTAGTTCAATTTTTTTGCTGGTTACTGGTCTGTTGAGTTTTCTATTTCTTCCTGTTTCAATTTTGGCAATTTCTGTTTCTAACCATTTCTTCCAGATTGCCTAATTTGTTGACATATAATTTTTCAAAATATTGTCATAATTGTTTCTATTTCTGTGGTGTTGGCTGTGATCTCTTGCATTCGTGATTTTATCTGGGTCCCTTCTCTTTTCCTTTTGGTAAGTCTGGGCTAGGGGTTTATCAATTTTATTAATATTTTCAAAGAATCAGCCCCTAATTTCATTGATCTATTCTACTATTTTGTTTCTGTATCATTTATTTCTGCTCTAATATTTATTATTTCCCTTCTTCTGCTGGCTTTAGGCATCATTCTTTTCCTTGCTCCTTTAGGTAAAAGATTAGATTATGTATTTGAGATTTTTCTTGCTTCTTGAGGTAGTCCTGTATTGCTATATATTTCCCTCTTATGGTCGCTTTTACTGCATCCCAAAGTTTTTGGACTGTCATGGTTTCACTTTTGTTTCCCTGTAGTTAATTTCTTCTTTAATTTCATGGTTGACCCATTCATTCTTTAGTAGGATGTTCTTTAACCTCCATGTATTTGTGGTCTTTCCAAATTTTTCTGTTTGACTTCAAGTTTCATAGCATTGCTATGATCAGAAAATATGCATGTTATGATCTCTATCTTTTTGTACTTGTTGAGGCCTGATTTGTGACCTACTAGCATGTGATCTCTTCCAGATAATGTCTCATGTGCACTAGAAAAGAATGTGTACTATGCTGCTTTAGGATGAAATGTCCTGAATATCTGTTAAGTCCATCTGGTCCAGTGTGTTCATTCAAAGCCATTCTTTATTTCCATTTTGATTTTCTGCTTAATGATCTGTCCTTTGATGTAAGTGGAGTGTTAAAGTCCCAAACTATTTCTGTATAATTATCAATGAGTTCTTTTATGTTAATGTTTTATATATTTGGGTGCTCCCGAGTTGGGGGCATAAATACTTACAACTTCTAGGCCTTCTTATTGGATAGATCCCTTTATTATGATATAATGCTCTCTTCATTTCTTGTTATTGTCTTTTTTAAAAACTGGTTTGTCTGCTACAGATGCTGCTATTCTGGCTTTCTTTTGACATTCATTGGCATGATAAATGGTTCTCCATCCCCTTTCAATCTGCAGGCATCTTTAGGTCTAAAATGAGTCTCTTGTAGGCAGCATATAGATAGGTCTTGCTTTTTTTTTTTTTTATATTTTTTTTTTTAATATTTATTTATTTATGATAGACATAGAGAGAGAGGCAGAGACACAGGAGGAGGGAGAAGCAGGCTCCATGCTGGGAGCCCGACGTGGGACTCGATCCCGGGACTCCAGGATCGCGCCCTGGGCCAAAGGCAGGTGCTAAACCACTGAGCCACCCAGGGATCCCCGATAGGTCTTGCTTTTTAATCCATTCTGTCTTTTGATTGGACCATTTAGCCCATTTACATTCAGAGTAATTATTGATACATGTGAATTTAGTGCCATTTTATTACTTGTTTTGTCATTGTTTCTGGAGATTTTCTGTTCCTTTCTAGTCTTTGTTGCTTTTGGTCTTTCTTTCCCACTCAAAGAGTCTCCTTTAATAATTCTTGCAGAGCTTGTTTAGTAGCCACAAACTCCTTTAGTTTTTGTTTGCCTGGAAAACTATGATAACCTTGCTGGATAGAGTATTCTTGACTCCACATTTTTCCCATTCAGCATGCTGAATATATTATGCCTCTCTTCTTGCCTGCCAAGTTTCTGAGGAGAGATATGCTACTAACCTTATTTGTCTTCTCTTGGAAGTTAGGAGCTTCTTTTGTCTTACTGCTTTTAGGATTTTTTTCTTTATCTCTGTTATTTTGCAAATTTAGCTATGATATACCTTGGTATTGGCCTGCTTTTGTTGATTTCAATAGTTTGTGCCTGCTGGATTTGGATGTCTATTTCCACATTAGAGAAGTTTTCAGCTATAATTTCTTCAAATAAACTTTTTGCCCCCTTTTCTCTCTTCTTCTTCTGGGATTCTATGATATGTTATTACACTTTATGGAATCACCGAATTCCCTAAGTCTACATTTGTGATCTAATATTTTTCTCTCCCTCTTTCCTTTCAGCTTCATTATTCTTTTTTTTTTTTTTTTTTTTTTTTTTATGATAGTCACAGAGAGAGAGAGACAGAGGCAGAGACATAGGCAGAGGGAGAAGCAGGCTCCATGCACCGGGAGCCCGACGTGGGATTTGATCCCGGGTCTCCAGGATCGCGCCCTGGGCCAAAGGCAGGCGTCAAACCGCTGCGCCACCCAGGGATCCCCAGCTTCATTATTCTTATCTTTTATATCACTTATTCATTCCACTGACCCTTCCATCCTTGTGGTTATTACATCCAGTTGGTTTCAAATCTCAGTTACGGTATTTTTCATTTCAGACTGACTAGTTTTTTGGTCTTTTATCTCTACAGTAAGGGACTCACTGGTGTCCTCTATGCCTTTCTCAAGCCCAACTAGTATCCTTAATGATTGCTACTTTAAATTCTAGATCAGGCATATTACTTATATCTGCTTTGATTAGATCTCTGGCCATGACTCTTCTTGTTCTTTCTTTAAGGATGAATTCCTCTGTCTTGACATATTGTGTAAGTCTCTCTGTCTTCTTCTGTGTGCTAAGAAAGCCTGTTATGTTTCCTGCTCCTGAGAATAATGGCTTTAAGAAGAAGACGTCATCTATTGTCCAGAGGTGGGCACTTCAGAAGTGTCTCTGGTGATGCTTTGTGCACTCTGCTGCTATGCTTTGGCTGCTCTTTCTCTCAGGTCAGTCCTCTGCAGTTTCTTCTTGCCTGCAGTGGGAAGTGTTTGGACCCTGGCCAGAGTATGGTGAGTTTTAATTAGGTGTCTCTGGTCTGCCTTTATAGAGACTTGATGCTATTTCCACTAGAGCTGAAGCTTTGCAGAACTCTATGGTCAGCAGATATGGTGCATGCAGGGTCTGTGCTGGTCTTCTGGGGGGAGGGGTCCACTGCTCTGGTTCTCAAATACAACTACGCTAGTGAAATAGCACAGGGGGCAGGGCTTGGTGTAAACAGTTTAAGCCACTATTGTTGGCACTGTGCTGCTTACTGAAGTTAGTTTATGGTAAAGAGTGGGGGGGAGAAAAATGTGAGTCAGCTCCCTAGTCCCCAGAGGGGGGAGTTTGTACATGCCATGGTGCAGGAAGCCCTCCCAGAAGAGCCAACAATCTCCCCTCATGGGTCCTAGGAATCCCTCAGCTCGCTGCCTTCACCCGTCTGTGTCCTGGCCATCTGCCTGCCTGGTAGCACCTTGGGGTCTATCCCAAGCAGGCACACTGAATTTTAAAACTCCCAACTTTAAGGACCTGATATGCTGTGGACATGTGCTGGCCCTCTGACGGTGGATCTCACTGCACTAGGACTGATGCAGGTTTGTCCCAGAAGGGCAGTCACCAAAGTGCAGGGGTATGGAGTTTGAAGTGAAGTACAGCAAAGAGCCAGTATCCAAGTTAGCCACCCTCAGCAGGTATCTCTGCACCTATGCTGAGGAGCAGGGGAAGGAAATGTTCACTGGCTTTTTGTCCCTGAGAGTCAGTGCCACCCTTCCCAGATATGCTTCAAAATGGAGGAATCACCTCTCCCAGTGAGTCCCAGGGGTCTCTAAATATTAGCAATGAACAATCAAAAACTGAAATTCAAAACATACCACTGACAAACAGCATCAAAACTACACAACACATAGGGAAAAATGTAACCAAAACAAAACAATAACAACTACAAATCAGGGCCACCTGGGTGGCGCAGTCGGTTAAGTGATCCAACTCTTGCTTTTGGCTCAGGTCCTGATCTGTATCATGATATTGAGCCCCACGTCAGGCTCCATGCTCAGCAAAGAGTCTGTCTGAGCATCTGTCTCACCCTCTGTGCCTCCCACTCAGGCTCTCTTTCCTCTCTCAAATAAATAAATTAAAAAAAAAAAAAACCGGGATCCCTTGGTGGCACAGCAGTTTGGCACCTGCCTTTGGCCCAGGGCGCGATCCTGGAGATCCGGGATCGAATCCCATGTCGGGTTCCCGGTGCATGGAGCCTGCTTCTCCCTCTGCCTATGTCTCTGCCTCTCTCTCTCTCTCTCTCTCTCTGTGACTATCAAAAGTAAATAAAAAATTAAAAAAAAAAAAACAAAAACCTACAAATCACTGAGAGCTATTATATACCTAAATAAATGGAGATACGGGGTTTATGAGTCAGAAGTCTCATTGTTATGATATCCATTCTCCCCAAGCTGATCTACAGATCTAATATAATCACAATCAAATCCTCAGAGCAGACTTTTGTGCACAAATTGACAAGCTGATTCTAAAGTTCATATAAAAATGCAAAGGACCGGGGATCCCTGGGTGGCGCAGCGGTTTAGCGCCTGCCTTTGGCCCAGGGCGCGATCCTGGAGTCCCGGGATCGAGTCCCACGTCGGGCTCCCGGCATGGAGCCTGCCTCTCCCTCCTCCTGTGTCTCTGCCTCTCTCTCTCTCTATGTCTATCATAAATAAATAAATCTTAAAAAAAAAAGATTTTATTAAAAAAAAAAATGCAAAGGACCAAAACAAAAAAAAATGCATAGGACCTATAATAGAACAATTTTTGTAAAGAACAAGGTTAGAGGGCTAGTAATATGATTTCAAGACTTATTATAAAAGCTACAGTAATCAAGACAGTGTGATATATAAGACAGATGAATAAACCAATGGAACAGAGTAAACTTCAGAAGCCAGACCCACACAGAGATGGCCAACTGAATGTAATGGTTCTAAGGCAGTTCATGAGGGGAAACAATCATTTCAATAAATGACACTTGAATAACTGGAGAAGCATATGTAAAAAAATGTCCCCTTTCCCCTTACCTTACATTATGTACAAAAACTAAATGTAAACAGTCACAGACCTGAATTTAAACTAGTAACAATAAAACTTACTGAAAACAGAAGAAAATCTTCAGCGACCTTTGGCTTTGACAAAGATTCTTAGATTTGACACACAAAAGCACAATCCGTAAAAGAAAAAAAACTGATATATGGAATTCCAAAATCAAAACCTTCTGCTCTTTAAACAGCGCTTCTTAAAATGAAAAGGCAAGCCACTGACTGGAAGAAAATGTTTAAAAATCATATATCTAGCAATATATCTTGGATCCAGAAAACAATTTTAAAAACTAAACAGACTTCACCTAAAGTAGATATACAGATGGCAAATAAGCACATGAAAAGATGCTCTCGCCTTCAGTCATTAGGGAACCGTAAAATAAAACCATAATGGCATACTACTATGCACACCTTAGAATAGATAAAATGAAAAAGACCTACCATAACAAATGTTCACAAAGACGTGGTAGAGCAAATGAAACTCTCATAAAACTACTGACGTGAAAGTAAAGTAGTACAACCCATTTTAGCAAACAGCTGACAGCTTCTTAAGAACACATCTACTATACAACCCAGCCATTCTTAGATACCTATCCCCGAGAAATGGAAATATATGTCCATACAAAGAGCTGTCCACGAACGTGGAGCTTTATGAGTAGCAGCTTTTTTGTAATCATCTAAAACTGGAAACAATCCAAACTGCCACCAACAGGTGAATGGATAAACCAATTGTGGTTTTATCTTTACAAAAGAATGCTACTCATCAATAAAATGAATGAACTGATACACACAACAGAAATGAATCTCAAAATGATTAAGCTGACTGAAAGAAGCCAGACAGAAGAGAACACATATTGTATCAAGTCATTTATGCAAAGTAATCAGTGGTGACTGAAAAAAAAAGATTAGAAGTTGCTTGGAGATAGGTGAGGGGTGGGGAAAAGTAATACAAAGGTATACCAGGTAACAATATGTTCACTATTTTAAGTATGGTGATGGTTTCACAGATATATACATATGTCAAAACTTAAATTGTATACTCTATGTCAACTATATAGTCAAAGTTTTTTAAAAGACATAGAAAACATAGCTGAAAAAACCGAAATACGTCTATCTCAACAGTATGAGTTCTTAATAATATTAAAACACATTCCTGTTCCCTCCAGAGGATGCTAAGAAACCAACTCATTATTCTGAAAAAGAAGAATAAGTGTAATTACTAACTCAGAAACACCAAAGTGTGCAGTTTGATCCTCTTGGATCTTGCTTTTATGATTTGTTAGGGAGGTCTGGAGCAGTACTAAGTCTATGGCTAATTAATCTCCACTACTGAGGCAAGACTCTCCTGAATACTCTACCTAATGCCCTGCAAATGATGAGTTTTTCCAGTCTGGCTAGAGGAACAGGTGCTATTCTCAGCACTGTGTAAGGGCCACACACTCTTCCCTCTAATCTTTTTGGATGATAGTTTCTCTAGCCTTGAGTAGTCTCCTCAAGCACATATGCTGATCAGTACTCTGCTGAATACTCAAAGAAACACAGTGAAGACCTCTAGGCTTCTTTCTCCATACATAGTCTCTTCCTTTTATTATTTGTTCCTAGATGGCTTAATCTCCCCAGACTCTCAGCTCTGTCTCCTCAATTCAGGAAGGCGGTGGCCTTTAGTTCCCTCTCCCTATTGTAACTTGAAAACTCTCTTGTTGAAGCAATCATAGAGGTCACCTCTTTGGTTTCCTATCTCTAGAGATCACTGTCCTTCACTGGTTAATGTCTGGTATCTTGAACTACTGTTTCATGTATTTTATCTGTTTATTCTTGGTTTGTTTCAGGTAGAAGGGTACATCTGGGCCCTGCTATTTCACTTTGGCTGGAAGCAGGAGTCCTCAAAGTGCCCTATCTAATTCAAAATGTCCCACTTATGGCTAAAGGGAGCCTGTTCAAGCTATCTCCTGAGTCTTTTCAACACAAGTTTCGACAGTCTTAAACCTCCTCGCTCTATGTTATGAAAAAATACTACACATTCACTTTGAATATTCCCTATCTCTAAAACAAGAATCAGGTGTTTCTTCTAAGAAGCCTATTTGTTTAAGAGAAAAATTCTCTAATGACCGCAATCTCAGGGTGCTAGAGGTGCTCACTGATATAAGGTATTTCACTATCTCGAAGCCTTACTAGGACAAAACTGGGTTTGTGTGTATATCTGTGTTATACATCATGAAATCCTACTAATATTACCTATTCAAATTTATATAACTTCTTTGATTTTATACTTCTATCTCAACCTTAAAAATCCAGGTTCCTAATATTAACATAGTTATCTGGAATATCCACATATAAATATATATAGTTTCAGGATCTATCCTATATGATCACTGAAGCAGTTCAAGATTTGTTTATACTTCTTTTTGTCCTTAAGACACAGCCCAACAGAGAAAATTAATCACTGTGCCATATATTAAGCTGTATTATTTTTTAAGATTTTATTTATTTATTCATGAGACACGGGGGGGGGGGGGGGGGGGGGGAGACACAGGTAGAAGGAGAAGCAGGCTCCATGCAGGGAGCCTGATGTGGGACTTGGTCTCGGGTCTCCAGGATCAGGCCCTGGGCTAAAGGCAGCTCTAAACCACTGAGCCACTGTGGGTGCCCAGCTGTATTTCCTGTGTGGTTTAGCCACAAACATGACACACAGGACCATTTAATTCCTCTTATTTTTAAGGATTTCTTCCTTCATTAGGATTTCATTTTGTTTCACAATTACTTAAAGCATCTACATGACTCCAAAATCACACCTAATCACTAAAATAACATTTCTTGGTACTGCAAAATTTACATCCACATGTAGTCATTATTAAAATGGAATGGCAGGGTACTGTTATGATCTTTAATACAACTGATTGATAAGTAGAATTTGAAATTAAAAACATCATACCATTTACATCACAAGGATGATGACAAGGTAAGATATGAGAAATTCTCAGCAAAGGGAAGTCCCCTAAGCCTACAGCTAAACATCAAGAACACAGGATAAACAATTCTGACTGGTGCAGGAAGACAGAAAATATAGGGTGGAGATCTCCAGTGGAAAAAAACATGGAACTGATAAATTATTTGGTTTTTTTTTCTGATAAATTATTTGTGAAGTTTAACCACATAGAGAATCAGATAAAAATAATTTTAAAGCAGCTGTAGAAGAGAATGAAAAGACAGCCAGAAATCTGAAACCAAGCAAAAAAAAAAAAAAAAAAAAAAAAAATCAGACAACTCCAGGAAAAACAAAGTATAAAGAAAGGAAATCACCATATACTATTCAGCTCAGCAATAAATAATACATACTGTAGTATGACTGTATTAGGAGAATAGGCACAAGGGAAAAGCAGTATAAGAGCTTAAATATTTACTTACCGTAACAGAACATCAAAAGGTGACATTTTAAATTATTAGTTAAGAGGACTGAAAATGGTTTACTTGGGAATGAGACCAGGAACACTGGTAGTTTAATTTCAAGTACTGTAGTGCTATTTAATTATTTCAACTGTGCATGTCTTACTCAGAGAAAGGTTTTAAAAAAGAAAAAACTGTCAAACAATCAAGATTTATATACCTTATCTACAGATTACATGTTGACTGAACTTGTCAACCAAGTTAATCAACGGGAAAAGTTGCCTGTCCACAAGTTTATCAACTTGCTCACTTCTCAAGATATTTCTTACAACTAAAAACATCAAGCAAACCTCCATTCTGCATCATGATGGGGCTTATGAACTTTTAAGCAGTACAAGCTAACCTATTCACATTGAATTAACAAAAGTCTACTTAATTCAAATTTACAAGGACTGGCTCAATCAGAATGACACCAACTAGTAAAACTTTTTGCCAAAAATGAGTTTTAGTTTGGTCTGTGTCAAGTGGACAGATGTCATTTATAAAGTGCTGCCTAGATATAACAAAAATTAAGTGTTTGTCTTCTAAAAAGATAGCTCTTTAAAGATGCAGTTAGTATCTTCTGCACACTTGCCAACATCAACTCCTGTGCTACCCTTACATCTAGCTCTTCAAACTAGCTTCAACCTGTGCCTTTCCTGATGACAAAGCAACTGTGGAAAGATAAACAGTACCTAAATGAATCTGTATTTTACTGATATTTATTATTTTACAAATTAGGCATGAAGTACTGTTTTGATATTAAGAAGCCTGATTGGCTTTACTAGTTTTCTCTTTATAATAGAGCACATATGAAATTTAAAAATTAAGACTGTAAATAGAGGGCAGCCCGGTGGGGCTCAGCAGTTTAGCGCCGCCTTTGGCCCAGGGCCTGATCCTGGAGACCCAGGATCGAGTCCCATATCGGGCTCCCTGCATGGAGCCTGCTTCTCCCTCTGCCTGTGTCTCTGCCTCTCTCTCTCTCTCTCTGTGTTTCTCATGAATAAATAAAGTATTTTTTAAAAAAAGACTGTAAATAGAGCAATATTCCAAAAACTTATCACAGAAACTTATTAAAGCCAGGGGCATAATTTGAGATCTCCTACAATGAACCTCATAGGATTACAACTACAAATATTTTTAGTCCAATATATGGGGCCATACTTGCCATTTGGTATGTTAAGCATTCAGAGCACTTGTCTTCAGGCAGTTAATATGAAAAATTAATTTTATTTATATAAACTTTACAATGAAGTCTAATTACATGAAATCACCCATCACCAAGAGAGAATAAAATGAATGCTGTCAATGGCAGAGCATCATTACTACATCTTCAAATGGCTTTATGCCAAATATGATGCATAAGCTGGTGGTTATACTGAGACCTATACTTGGGCTCATGTGTATATTTTTATGTATTCATATGGGAATATAAATATGTAACAATGCTATTATGATTTCTAAAATTTATCCCCAAAATAGAAGCTAATCCAAAGGAAAGATTCCACTTCAAATAAGATGCAGAGATGAATAAAGAGATACAAGAAACCCAAAGAAACTCATTCTTTTATGAATAAATTGTAACTCATACTTAATTTACCACACTTTATAAAGTCTATTATAGGGGTGCCTAGGTGGCTCAGTTGGTAAAGCGTCTGCCTTTGGTTCAGGTCATGATCCCAGGGTCCTGGAATCGAGCCCATGTCAGGTTCCCTGCTCAGCGGGGAGTCTGCTTCTCCCTCTCTCTCTGCTGCTCTCTCACAGTCTCCCTCAAATAAATAAATAAAATCTTTAAGAAAAAAAAATATATATATATAAACTCTACTGTAAGACTAGACAGTAGAGTCTAGTCTTTGCCCAAAAAACTCTCTTTGCCCAAAAAATAATAGTAATAATGACTGTTTGATTCAAACATCTACAGCCCTAACAAAAAAACACTGAGGTTGTAATATACTCTTGGACTTTAACTGGATGTTCCAGTGCAATATTACTCAAAAGAACAGTGTTATTTTGAGACTAGCTCACTATAACTGCAAAATATTTATGACAGATTACCTTATTTCTAAGGTATGAAAGATTGTGACTCATTTATTTGCCTTTTATGGAGCTTTTGCAGCATGGGGGTCAAAAGGTACTTCCAAGCTCAAAAGTCTCTAATTAGCAAAAAAAAAAGTTACCTGTCTTTAAATTTCTTTGCCTTTGAGATGTACCATTTATTCTAAGCATTTTTAGAAGGTAAAGTGAGAGTGAGTCCCAAATTCTCCTGTAAATATTCATTCTGTTAAAAAGGACCAATTAAAAAAAAAAAAAAAAAGATCCAAACCAATGTCCTAATGAATCATACCAAATTAATTTAGGGGTTAGAAGACATATTCCTTGAGATTTTTGCTAGATTAAAATAGCAAGATATTTTGCTAGATAGATTAAAATAGTACATAATAAATAAACATAAAGATAGACATGAAGTATGGCAAATTACTAACAATTACTGAACGCAAAAGAGTATGAGGCTCACCTATTTTTTAATTTTGTATGTTTACAGGTTTTCAAATTAAAGATTATAACGAAAAGCAGTATTTTACTGGTCACTTGAGAATTCATTAACAAACATGCACATAAAATCTTAAGTTGCAACTTGAGAAAAACATAAAATACACTAAAAAAAATTGGCCAAAATAGTAAACAGTAGTTATACTGGGAATATGAGAACTAGATTTGATTCTTATATTCCACTTTTCATTACTTCCTCTCCCCTACTCCCAAAACACGTTGATTTTATGAAGGAAGGGCTATGTATTTACACACATAAATATGTAGCATTGTTAAAACTAAAATAGAGTGGTTTCAGACTTAAAACAGAAGTTCTTTAAAATAAATAAGAGTAAAGGATTTACCTGCTCTTCTCTTTTCTGCTTGCGTAACTGCAGTCCCTCTTCCTCCCTTCTTCTGCGCATCTCATCAGGATTCAGGGACTTATTTTTGTAACTTTTCAGGCGAAAGTTCTCTTTTCCTGGAGTAGTCATGATTTCTACAAAAATGAGAGAGAGGAAGAGAACAAATGAGCTTCGCTTATGGTAAAGAGCTCTGTTACGCTAATAGCCTAGCCTTACTACATAGAGACACCAGAAATAGCTACTTTTTAAAACACCTTTACTAAAGTGTACAAGTCAACAGCTTTATGTCTTTTCACAGCTACGCACAAATCACCACCAGTCAATTTTTTAATATTTTCATCACCTCAAAAAGATTCTGTTTGGCTATCACTTCTAATCAAAACAATTCATATGAAGAGAATCATATGTGTGATGATTGGCTTCTTTACTTAGCATATTTTCTTTTTTTTTTTTTTCCAAAGGAAAAAGGTTTAATATACAGATTGAAGATTCACATCATGATAAAGGATATAAAGTTGAATAACTTCTTGTAATAAAAGTTCAACTTTTGCATCTTTTCCTACTTATACTGTTATCTTTTTTTCCTGTGCTTTTCTATTGCTTTCACCCCACCTCTTCCTGTCTGTTTACAGGGATTCTCTCCCTCTCCCCAGTAGTTTGGAAAGCCTACTCCTACAGACGCTAACATGATTAACACTAATTTTAATATACCCTTTAACTTCACCAACATCTAAGTAGCATCTGTAAAGTTCCTTTCCCCTTCTCCCCAAAGTATACGGCTGTTCAGGACCCATCCTCCTGGTAGGATTGTGGCATTTTATTTTTGTTTTCCTTTTTGACTTTTGCTGTGAGAGGAAGGTAATATATATATATATATATATATATATATATATATGTACTGTGTGTACAGGTTTATTATACTCATCCTAGATGGCTAAAGTATATCCTCCAGTAATTCTTTCAAAGAGGGTGTGCAAGAAACAAACTTTGTGAACTCTTCAGTATCAAAAAATGTCTTCATACTTAGCATATTTTCAAAGTTCATCTATGTTGCAACATATATCAGTACTTTATTCCTTTTTATGGCTGAGTAATATCCCATCATATGGATATACCCCATTATATATCAACTCATCAAGTGATAGAGATTTGAGTTCTTTCTACTTTTTGGTTATTTTGAGTAATGTTTCCATAAACATCTGTAGGCAAGTTTTTATTCAGACATGTGTTTTCATTTTTCTTTGGAATATACCTAGAAATCAAATTGCTAGGTCACAGGGTAACACTCTTTAATTGAGGAAATGCCAAATTATTTTTCCAAAGTGCTACACTATTTTACATTCCCACCAGCAGTGTATGAGGGTTGACAATTTCTCCACTATCACAATTTTTGGTGTCTGCTGTTCTTTCACATACTTCTTTTCCAAATGTATATCCTCCATTAAAAAAAAAAAAAACATCTGAATGATTCTTTGCCCATTTTTAAATTCTTTACCGCTCTCACATGCTTAAAAAAAAAAAAAAAAGTCCCTTATCAGATATACGGTTTTTAAATATTTTCCTTCACTCTATAGGTTTTTTTTTTTTTCCACTTTAAGATTTTTATTTATTTATTCTTGAGAGACACACACACAGAGAGGCAAAGACACAGACACAGAGAGAGACACAGAGAGGCAGGCTCCATACAGGGAGCCTAATGTGGGACTTGATCCCAGGACTCCAAGATCACACCCTGGGCCAAAGGCAGGCACTTAACCGCTGAGCCACCCAGGTGTCCCTTCTTTTCACTTTCTTAATGGTGTTTTTTGAAGCACAAAAGTTTGTATTCTTAATCCTAAATTTCCTTCCTTTATCCTAAATTAAAGTTTTAGCTCTTACATTTAGGTCATCCTCTTTGAGTTAATTATTATTTGTGGTATAAGGTAAGGGTCCAACTATATTATTTCACATATGGCTACCCATTTGTTCCAGGCACCGTTTGTTGAAAAGACTATTCTTTTTCCACTTTTCCACTGAATGGTCTTGACACCCTTGCTGAAAGACAAATTTTGTAGTTTCCAATGTTTTATATTTCTTTTGTTAAATTTATTCCTATTTTAATTTTTTGATTCTTTTGAAATTTTTCATTTCATTTTTGAATTGTTAGTCTATAAAAGTGTTCAGTTTTCCCCATTAGGTATGATGTTATCTTTCAATTTTTTCATAGGTGCCTTTATTCATGTTAAGGAAGTTCCCTTCTATTCCTTGTTTTTTTAGTGTTTTTATCATTTAAAGTGTGATGGATTTTATCAAAAAATTTTTCTGTATTTATTGTGAGAACAAATGTGGCTTTTGCTTTTTATTTCCTGATATATTAATTGGTTTGTGAATTTTACACTAATCTTGCATTTCTGGGATAAATGCCACTTGGTCATGGTGCAAAATTCTTTTTATATGCTGGTGAATTAGCTTTGCTAACAATTTGAGGATTTTTGTCTCCATCTTCATAAGACATAATGGTCTGTAGTTTTCTTGTGATGTCTTTGCTATCAGGATAATACTAATACTAGCTTCATAAAATAAATTGCAAAGTGTTCCCCCTCTCAATTTCTAGGAAGAGTTAGCATTAATTTTTCTTTAAGTGTTTGACAGAATTCAGCAGTGAAGCCATACAGGCCTGGGCTTTTCTTTGTGGGTAGCTTTACGATTAATTCAATCTATTCACTTGCTATAAGTCTATTCAATTTGTCTATGTAAGTTAATTTCAGTATCTTTCTAAAAATCTGTCCAATTTAGGGATACCTGGTGGCTCAGTTGGTTGGGCATCTGACACTTGATTTTGGCTCAGATCAAGATCTCGTGATCTTAGAATCTCATGAGATTGAATCCTGTTATCAGGCTCCACACTTACTGGGGAGTCTGCTAGAGATTCTCTCTCCCCTTCTCCCACTGCCCCTCCTTCCATCGCATGCGTGCGCTAAAATAAATCTTTTTAAATGTCCATTTTATCTAAGCTATTTAACTTACTGGCATACAGTTCACAGTATTCCTTTATCATCCTTTCCATTTTGTAATCCCAGTAGTAATGTTCTCTCTTTTATTTCTGATTCTAGTAATTTAAGTCCTCTTTTTTTTCTATGTCAATCTGGCTAAAGGTCTGCTAATTTTATTGATCTTTTCAAAGAACCAGTTTTTCATTGCTTTACTCTTTTCTATTGTTTTTCTATTTTCTAGTTCATTAATTTCTACTCTCATCTTCATTATTTCCCTCCTTCTGTTTTAACTTTACTTTGCTCTTTTTCTAGTGACTTAAGGTGGAAAGATAGTTCTTGATTTGAGATCTTTCTTCTTTTTAACAGCATTTATTACTAAAAGTTTCCCTATAAGCACTCTTTAACTATATCCCATAAGTTTTCTTAGGTGGTAACTTCATTTTCATTTAGCTCAAAGTATTTTCTGATGTCTCTTTTCATTTGTTTTTTGACCTACTGGTTATTCAGAAGTATGTTAATTTCCATATATTTGTGAGTTCCCCAACTTTCTGTCAGTGATTTCTAATTTCTTTCCACTGTGGTCAGAGGACAACCTTTGTACTATTTCAATCCTTTTAAGATTTGTTTTGTGGCCTAGCATATGGCTTATCCTTGAAAATGTCTCACATTCACTTGAGAAAAATATATATTCTATTGCTGCTGGGTGGTGGTTTGCTCTACAGATACCTATTAGCACTAGTTGGTTTATAGTGTGGTTTCTTTGTTGATCTTATGCCTGGTTGTTTTATATGCATTACTAAAAGTGGGATATTGCAGTCACCGAACCATTATTGCTAAATTGTCTATTTTTCTCTTCATTTCTGTCAGGTTTTGTTTCTTGTATTTTGGTGCTGTTATTAGATACATATATATTTATAATTTTTATCTTTCTAGTAGATGGACTCTTTCATCCCTCTATATTTCTAGTAACATTTTTTGTTTTAATATCTATTTTTTCTGATATTCGTGTAGCCACTCCTTTCTTTTGGTTGTTGTTTGCATAATAGATCTTTTTCCATCCTTATACTTTCAATGTATTTGTATCTTTAAACTTAAAGTAAACCTCTTATAGAGAGCATATAGTTGGGATACCCTGACAATCTCTGCCTTATTATATATATACTTTAATCAATTCATGTTTAATGTTATTATTGATATATTTGATTTGTACTTTTTTCATTTTCTATGTCTCATGTCTTTTTTTTATTCATTTATTATTCTTTGACTGCTATTTACTTTTTTGCATTAAGTGAGTATTTTCTAATGAAGCACTTAAATTTAATGACCTTTTCTCTGTATTTTTTTTTTTTTTTAGTATTTCCCCCTAGTGGCTGCTCAAGGACTTACCATACATATTTTAACTACAGACTTAAGAACAGCTTCAGACTTCTACTAGCTTAACAACTTCCAGGAAGATATAGAAATGTTACGCTTTATTGCCTTTTCCTCCATTTGATGATATTGATTGTGATACATATTCTATTTAATATTACAAATCCACCAACGCACCATATTGTAATTATGACTTTACCAGCTATAGTCACTATAGCTTTGCCTCCATCACCTCCTATGTGCTGACAGATATATTACAAATATGAATTTCTATACAGGCCCAAGAACACATTGTATACATATTATTTTACACAACTGCCTTTAAAAAAAAATAGATTGACTGATTTTAGAGAGAGCATGTGAGCACAAGTGGGAAGAGCAGAGGAAGAGAGAGAATGTGAAGTGGACTCCGCACTGAGCTCAAGTCCAATACAGGGCTCCATCTCATGACCCTGTGACTGTGACCTAAGCATAACCGAGAATCAGACGCCTAACCAACCGCACCACCCACACACCCCACAAACTGCTTTTTAAATCAGTTTTGACTAAAAAGGAAAAAGAAATATGTGGTTATATTCTTTTAAAATTACATAATTATCTTTACTGGTACTCTCTGTTCATATAGATTCAAGTGGGATCACTTGCTTTTAGCCTAAAGAACTTCCTTTGGCATTCTTGCAAGGTGGGTCTGCTAGTAATAAACTCTCTCAGTTCCTCTTTATCTGGGAAAATCTTCATTTCATTAACTTTTTTTTTTAAAAGATTTTATTGATTTGAGAGAGAGAGTATGAGCAGTGGATGAGGGGCAGAGGAAGGGAGGGAGGGCACAAGGCAGACAGAGAGAGAGAGAAGCAGACTCCCTGAAGAGCAGGAAGCCCAAGGCAGGGCTTGATCCCAGAACCCGGAGATCATGACCTGAGCCAAAGGCAAATGCTTAACCAACTGGGCCATCCAGGCATCCCATTTCATTATCATTTTTAAAAATAGCTTTGCTGGATATATAGGATTTTTGGATGACTGTATTTGTCTTTGAGTACTTAGACTATATTATTACACTGCCTCTGGCCTCCACTGTTTCTCCTGAGAAATCAGCTATTATTCTTATCAGGATTCTCTTGTAAGTCAATTTCCTGAAGAAGAGATTATAACCTGCTTCTCCCCCTAACCATCCAACCAAATCTCTGACCTTAAATCTTAAATCTTCTCCCTTAAACCGGAGTACAGACAGCACACTTCTCTGAAAGATACACCCTATAGGAGCAGAGTATTTTGTTACGGGTGAGGTTTTCCAGCAGCCTGAGGTTTTCTCAGCTGGTCTATTCTGACATGGAATCACCACCTTATAAAACAGAAAAAAATAATCTATTCCCGTGTTCCCAGCAGCTCTGCACTCAGGTAGGGTCTCTGTTCCACAACTGGGGACTGGACACAATGCAGTTCTCTGAACCCAGAACCTAGCCTCAGCAGCAAGCAGCTGGGGGTAAGATGAGAAAACTGATGTCCTGCTCCTCCCAAAAACACCTTCCCTCCAATTGGAAGCTCTTCATTTAATATGACCTAGAAGCATTTCCAGACACTTTAAACAGTTGTTTTTCAAGTTTTCCCCAATTTTACTAGGGAATGGGTCTATAGCACTCTTTGTGCTGTCAGGCTGGAATTCACAAAACAGTGATTTTTAAGATGATTTTACCGCAAGCAAATGAGAATCATTTGATTTATAATGTGCCATGCTGTAACATCTACATTACCTAAATGTCTTAACAAACATTCAAGGCAAGAAATTACTATTCTCATTCTTTACAGTTAAGGATTCAGGATGCTAAACAAGAGGTTAAGTGACACTTAATACAACATACAGCAAGGATAGGAACCTAGGTTCCTGATTATAAACCTGATGTTCTACTGTTATTGACTGAACTGTGCTCCCCCTCTACCAACTATATACTGAAGCCCTAACTTCCATAATGACTATATTTGGATACGGGGCCTTTAAGGAGGTAATTAAGGTTAAATGAGGTCATAAGAGTGGGGTCCTAATCCAGTATGGACTAGTGTCCTTACAAGAAGAGGAAGAGACACAAGAGAGCTCTTTCTCCAACCCACCCCCTATGTACACACACAAAAAAAGATTACAGCGAGAAGATGGTCATCCCCATGTCAGGAAGAGAAGCCCTACCAGAAACCAACCCTGTTGGCACCTTGATCACGGATTTCTAGCCTCCAGAACTGGGATAAAATGAATTTCTGTTGTTTAAGACGCCCAATCTGTATTTTTTATGGTGGCCCAAGCAGACTAATATATACACCCAGTGGTATTTTGTCAGATTGAGCTTTATCAGACTGAAAGGCAGAGGCAATACAGATAAGAATCTGCAAATAATTCTAAAGGAACCATTTAACACTGCTGAGAAATGATCTAGAGAAAAAAGCTGCATTCCTGAAGCAAGTAGCATTTTGGTTCTGAAATATCACAATATAGCATAATAATAGGCAGTGCTAAAATGATGACCCAAGTTCAAGAATCAGAAGCTTTAGGTCAAAGAAAGGAGAAAGCCTGTAGGATACAGGACAAGACCTGGATAAAGATTAACAATACCAAAAACCAATTAGACTTCAGTAATTGGAAGCCTGTACTCAACATGGAGCTGGAAGGGCACACAATTAAGGAAAGGCAATGTTAGGAATACACATTTACAGGGAGAAAAAATAAATGATAAAAATGGAGTAAAAGGTAAAATGAATGACTGAGGAATGGGGTTGAAGAGTAAAAAGGAGACCTTTGTACACTTCTTGAAAGGCCTGTAAGTTTGAAATTAAAGCAAAAAAATTTAAATATGAAAAAGAATCTAAAAGGAAAAAATGTTCATACAAAACTGTTATCCACTTGCTTCTTTTTATTAAAGTAACATAAGCAGCAAGTCCGGAGAAGAGGCTGGCCTTAAAGCTCTGTTTTCAAATTTACTTCCTAGCACCATGATATAGAAATACGAAAGTTCTGGGAGTCTTGGTTTCCTCAATTGCACAATGGGCATATTACCTTATAAGGTGAAGAGAAGTAAGATGAAAGCATACTCCCTCTGTCTAACCCATATATAGCTCACACCTGATATTTGTGTAATGAAGAAATGGCTATAAATAGCTCTAAAGGTTCAAAAAAAGATCTCTTCTGACTAAAGTGATGAGGTATAACTTTATAGAGAAGATGGTGTTTCAGCTATGTTGTGAAGAATAGAATTTCAGCAGTTAAGAGAGAAATACCCACAAGAGTACAAATTAAAGGACAAACATTAGAAAATACAACTGATGAAGAATAGCAGTTAAATCCTATCTGATTAGAGCAACTGCTCTTCAAAAGATAGACATGAGAAATGCCAGTGCCTGTTTTCTTTCTTTTTTGTTAAATTGTGGTATCTGAGAACTCAAATGACTCCATCTCTCAAACTAGTAATTTCTATCATCCATATAGTACACTTGTGCCTTTGAAATAGTCTTCCCTTTTAAATAATAAAAAGGCTCACATTAAAAAAACAAAAAACAAAAAACAAAAACAAAAAAAAATAAAAAATTAAAAAATAAAAAAAATAACAAATAAAATAAAATTTAAAAACCCAAACAATATGGATGGGTATAAACAGATCAATGAAAATGTACCTTCTCCTAAAGGTAACCACCATCAAGTTCTCTGCATATCCTTTCAAAAATTGTTTATACAAGTATACATATACCCTTTTGGTTTTTATAGTATACTGATGGGAAATTATACACACAATTCTGCATGTTTGCTTCAATTCTGGACAATCTTCCATATAATGCCTATAGAGTTAAGTTATTTTTAATATAGTAATTTTTATACCATAAAGACCAGACTCTAAACATCACTGACAATTAAGCTTGTCTCCAATTTTCTATCACAAACAATGCTGTAACCAATATTCTCCTTCACGTATTTGCACATATTCTGCAATTATATCCAATCATGAATAAACAGTGGAACCTAAAGGTCTAAAGTATGTGCACTTAAAATTTTGATAGTCAAAACACCCTCTAAAATACTGCACCAAAGTACACCAGTGAATATGCATGCATCAGTTCCCCACCACTATTACTGTTAACACAAGATTGATTCAAACTTTTCCATACTTACAATATTCTATGTGAAAAAAATGTTTTTCATGAAAACTATTTTCGTAACACTAAGATGTTACATGTGCTTTTTCACTTTCAAAGTTTTTCAGAAGTTTCATGATGTGATGACATCATTACTATGATGCCTAAGAGAATGTGTGCTATTTATTTCTGAGTGTTAGTTTTTTAATTTCTAATACAGTAAATAACAGATATAAAACAACAACATAAAAAGTTCCTTGGAGTCCTCAATAAGTTAAGAGTGTAAAGAAGTTCCCAGGCCAAAAAATTTAAGAACACTTAAACCAATCTTTTTTGTCTTAAGAAAAAAATAGTCATTGGATATTCAGATAACATTCTAATCATAGATTAAGGAAACTCAACATTTTTACAATACTGTCTTCCTGGTCAAGAATTAAATATATATTTCCATTTATCTTTTTTGTTGCAATCACAGATGTGAAATTTTCTTCCATCATATTCTAACTGGCTACTGTCTATATGTGAAAAAATTACTCATTACTATACATATATTAATTTTTTAAGCCAGCCAAAGAATTAAGTCTTTCAGCTGACACTCCAGATATTTAACATCTCTAAAAAATTCTAACTTTTGCCTCCTCCATTCTAATGCTTGTATTAAATTTCACTTCTTGTTTTAAAATATTGGACTAGTACTTCCAGGACAAAGTTGCAATGTTAAGCAACTAAGGTTATAGCAGGCATTTTTATCTCATTTCTGGTCTTGATCCAGGTCTAGTGTTTTGTTACTAAACATGATACTGGGGTATTTTTTTTAAGCCAGGTTTACTGAGGTATTATTTATAATTTACACACACAGTAAACTTAGCATTTAAGTAAACACCATTACAAATAGAGAACATTTTTTTTTAACCAAGAAAAGTTCTTTGAGGTCTTTTCTAGTAAATCCACTCTGTCCCCAAACTTCAGGCACTCAATGATTTATTTTCTGTCCCTACAGTTTTGCATTTTCCAGAATGTAAAATAAATGGAACTATCCAGTATGTAACCTGCTTCTTTCAGTCAGTATTAACTAATCTGAGATTCATCAATGTTGTTTCATCCATCAGTAATTCATATTCCTTCTAATGCTGAACTGTATCCCACATTTTTTCTGTTCACCAGATGACAGACATTGGAGTTGTTTGCAGTTTTTGGTGAGGACGAATAGGCCACTATATAAACATTCACATATGGATTTTTAAGATTTTATTTATTTATTCATGAGAGACACACAGAGAGAGGCAGAGACACAGGCAGAGGGAGAAGCAGGCTCCATGCAGGGAGCCCGACGTGGGACTCCATCCCGGGTCTTCAGGATTAGGCCCTGGGCTGAAGGTGGCGCTAAACCACTGAGCCACCGAGCTGCCCCATATATGGGTTTTGTATGAACAAGTATTTTCATTCTTCTTGGGCAAAAACCTAGGATGACACTGTTGGGTCATATGGTAAGAATATGTTTAACTATATAAGATCGTCAAACAGTTTTTCAAAGTGGCTGTACCATCATGCAGTCCTACCAGCAATCTACGAGCTCCAGTTGTGTTGCAGTACTGTTTTGAGATACTTTAAAAAAAATAACATCTAAGTACCAGCTATTCATATCTATTTTACTAGTTTTTAAAACCCGAAATATGTGGATTTTATCAAATGACTTTTTGGCAGTTATTAAAATGGTCCACTTTATCTACTTTAATATGGCGAGATATTAATAGATTTCTTAATATTGAATGATTCTTGGAATAAACAGTCATTGTGCTTCATCCTTTTAAACTCTATATTAACATTTTCTTTAAAATTTCTACACACGTTAATATTTTCTTAAAAATTTCTACACCACTAAATCAAAATCACAATGATAGATTACCTAACACCTGCCATAATAGCTAGTACCAGGAAGACAAGAAACAAGTGTTGTCTTGAGAAGATGTGAGGAAAAAGGAACCCTTATGCGCTGTTGGTGAAAATGCAAACTGGTGCAGCCACTGTAGAAAACAGTTTAGAGGTTCCTCAAAAAATTAAAAGAATCACCAAATAATCCAGTAATTCCACTACTGGGTATTTACCCAAAGGAAATGGAAACACTCATTCTAAAAAATACATGCACCCCTATTTTTATTGCAGCACTGTTTATAATAGCCAAGATATGGAAGGAACCTAAGTGTCCATTGATAGATGAATAGATAAAGAAGACGTGGTGTATATACATACAATGGAATATTACTCTGCCAACAAAAAAGAGAGGGAGACCTTGCCACTTACAACAACATGAATGGACCTAGAGGATATTATACTAAGTGAAAAAACTCACAGAAAGACAGTATGATTTCACTTATATGTGGAATCTAAAAAACAAACAAAACATAAAGCAAAACCAACCCATAAAGAACAAACTGGTGGTTAGCCAGAGGGGAAGGGGAGTGGAGAAATGGGCAAAAGAGGTGAAGGGGAGTGGGAGATACGACCTTCCAATTATGAAATGACTAAGTCACAGGGATGAAAGGTACAGCAACTTCTCAGGAATACAATCAACAGTATTTTAACAATGTTGTAAGGTGACAATATAGTAGCTACACTTGTGATAAGCATTGTACAGGTATAGTTATAGAATCACTAAGCTGTATACCTGAAACTAATGCAATATTGCGTCAGCTATACTTCAAATAAAAAAAAAACATAAAAATTTTTTTCCAGTATCCATAAATGAGATTGATTAGTTAATATAATACCCTCCCTCCCCACCTTTTGTGGGGGACAAGGATTTTATATCTGTTACATTGAGAACTTTTTGAAAAAACAGGTGGGTATGATTCCAATTATAGGAATCATAATTGGAATCAAAACCATGTAAACAGTTAAAAGATCAGTGGTTGTTGCCAGGGGTTTGTAGGATGGGAGGGATAAAGACAACAGCAGAAAAGATTTTTAGGGCATTTAGAAACTACTCTGTAGGATACTGTAATGGTGCATACCTGTCACCACACATGTATCAAAACACATATATGTATAACATGAAGAATGAATGTAAACTTAATGAAAACTATGGACTCTGGAATGCTAATGATATATCAGTATGGCATTATAACATTATAACAAATGTACCAATCTGATGCAAATGTTAATGGTGGGGAAGGTAGTGGGAACTCTACTTTCCATTCAATTCTGTTATGTATCTAAAATTGTTCTAAAAAATAAAGTCTATATTTAAAGATCTTAAATATTCATTCATTCATATTGATAACTGAGATTGGTTGGTTCCCCCTCTCTGTGAGTTAAATATCTGCCACAAGGGAGAGCTTTTTGAAAAACAGACACCTCAACTATCCTTCCAAAGAATTTGATTAATAAGTCTGAAGCATATACTAGGTCTCTGGTATTGTTTTTTTTTCTTCTTTCAAAGATTCCCAAATAAATTCTGATATGCATCTGCAATTGAAAAACACTATAGTAGAACAAAAGCTTTACTGGAAAATAATGCAAAATACAGCTGAAATGTAGGCTTAAGTTGGACTGAAAGAACCTTGATAACAAAGAAGTGAAACAAAATCTACAGAGGGATTATAAGAGGAATAGCAAAGTAATAGCATGAAAAATTCTGCTTATCTCAATAAAATATTTTTAGGATATTATCGCATAGACAATTAATTAAAAAACCTAGGTTACTGTCAACTTTTCAAAGTACCCTCTCAGGAACCAGAAGCCTTTAAAGTTAAAGCCATTATGCCTAATTTTCCATGTTTTCTAAGGAAAAAAAGCCAGGAAAGCAATAAAATTTGAAACCAGATGGAAAATCGGTGGTACAACAGAAAAGCATTCCACTCTTCCAAAATGAAATCTTCCACTTTCTCCTTCATGTCCATTTAATTATCAAATTTTCCTTGTTATTCTCTCCAAAGTGTTTGATTTTATCTGCTCCTGTCTATCCTCACTCCTACCAGTCTAGTCCACGTCCTTATAATCCTATACCCACATAAATACAAGAACTCTAACCCACCACCCTTCCTTAACATCAAGCTTTCTGCTTTTCAATTCATCCTTCACATAGCTCTCAGATTTATCTCCACACCTTTTTCACTGTATTACTTCAGTGCTTAAGGACCTAGAATGAATCATTAGCACATCTTAAATCAGATTTGAACTTCTTTGTTCTACAAGATCCCTTGGTCTTGATTGATTCAATACTCTTCATTCTATACCAATCTATACCCAACACACTGAATGTAGATCTTTTTATATTTTATTATATTCAAGATGGTAAGTATTTAGTGTGTGGAATCAATCCACTTAGTCAGTAAATCCCAAACACACACTAAAAGTTCTGAGTATTTAACATTCAAAATATTCTTTGTGAAACACTATAAAACATTCATATAGTTCACTTAACCATATAAAGTAAGTATAACTTTATTAGAAAATATGTATGGTATGTACTTAATATCAAAAAACCAAAACCATGAGAAAGTATGACTACAAAATAAGTTATGGATTTATAAATTTAAGCATAAATAAATTTAAATATGAAAGACAGTTCATTATAAATATTAATTATTCATGTTACCAACTTCTAACCAAGTGATAGGCCCTTTTAAAAGTTTTTAATAAAAATTAGAGAAGTAAAATTGAAAATACCCTAACTCAGGGGACACCTGGGTGGCTCAGTGGTTGAGCATCTGCCTTTGGCTCAGGTTGGGATCGCAAGGTATTGGATGGAGTCCTGCATCAGGCTCCCCATATGGAGCCTGCTTCTCCTTCTACCTACGTCTCTGCCTCTCATGAATAAGTAGTTAAATCTAAAAAGAAGGAAGAGAAGAGAAGAGAAGAGAAGAGAAGAGAAGAGAAGAGAAGAGAAGAGAAGAGAAGAGAAAAAGAAAAAGAAAAAGAAAAAGAAAAAGAAAAAGAAAAAGAAAAGAAAAGAAAAAGAAAAAGAAAAAGAAAAAGAAAAAGAAGAAAAAAAAGGAAAAAGAAAAAGAAAATACCTATTCAGGGTACCTGGTGGCACAGTCGGTTAAGTGTCCAACTCTTGATTTCAGCTCAGGTCATGATTTTGTGGTCCTGGATGGATGGTGCCCCCTGGTCAGGCTCCCTGCTGAGCAGAGTCTGCTGTCTCTCTCTCTCTCTGCCCCTCCCCCTGCTTGTGTGCTCTCTTTTCATTTTTTTAAAAAATGAAGATATCCTACTCATTTTTTTCCTATAAAATAATTCAAATAGTTCCTTTATTTTAGTGACAACATTCTAGTGGGGTCAAAGTCTGAAAAATACTGCCCTAAATCTCTCCTACGAGAAGTCAATACTGCAAACGTGATTTGTTGTGCTCATCTCTAGTTATATATTACAGCTCTAACCCCATAAATCTAATAGAAATCCTTACTTTCTTTCATGTCCCAGCTTCAAACTTTCTTCCATTGAGAAGTTGACTATAACCTTTGACCCTGAATTCTGACCTCAGCTTCTAGTATCTACAGGGTCACAGCTTGTAATGTTCCCCAAAGACCTTCACAATAGCTAAACATTTAAAGGAAAATATTTACTAAAGATTTAGAAACCCGTACCTCAAGATTCAGTAATTCCACTTCCGGAATATACCCAAAGGAAATAAAATTAGTATGTATAAGACTGTTCACTGCAGTGTGATTGTTACAGTGAAAATTTGTAAACCTAAAAACTCCAAAATGAGGGCTTAAGTTATGGAAATTATAATATACTGAGAAATGAGAAACAATACTAACATATGAAAAATCTGGATGTTGGGAACAAAAACTCAACTTATATTATTCTCTATACCTTTAGAAATATTTCATAACTTAAAGTGGTATACAAAAATTTTAAGAACAAAGTATTATTCTTCTGTATCTTCCAAATTTTCTATAATAAGAATATACTATTTATATAATAAGTCTTTCAAAAGTAGAGCTGAAAGCATATATAGACACAGAAAGCTTCCCAGCCTATCTAAAATACTGAAAACTGCATTTCTTTACTTTCAGCTAGAATTTTATCAACTCAATGTTCTATTTCATCAAGGATCTGATTAAAAACTTTAGATTTTTATGAAAAACTGCCTCTCCTTCCTTCTATGTAGCTGGATTTTTAAAATTTATTTTTAACTCTAATTTTTCTTTAAAGATGTATGTATTTATTTATTTATTTATTTATTTATTTATTTATGAGAGAGAACCTGAATGGTTCAGTCCATTAAGAGTCTGCCTTCTGTTCAGTCATGATCACAGGACCTGGAATCTGTCTGTGTTGGGCTCCCTGCTCAGCGGTGAGTCTGCTTTTCCTTCTCCCTCCATTCATGTTCTCTCTCTCTCTCAAATAAAAATCTTTTACAAGAGAGAGAGCACTGTGCGGGTGCAACAGCACAGGCGCATGCACGAGGGGGCGGGGGGTGGGTTGGAAGAGAGAGAGGTAAAAACTCCCTGTTGAGCGCAGAGCCCAAAGCAGGGCTCAAACATATGACCCTGAAAGATGAGAACCTGAGCCAAAATCAAGAGTCCCATCCTCCACCACCTGAGCCACCCAGGGGCCCCTTGAATTTTTTTGTTGTTGTTGTTAAATCTTTCCCAAAAATGGTGTAAAGAGTTCCTTCATATTAAAAAAGAAAAACTGGAAACTTGCCTTAATCCAATTCATATTCATTACTGAAATTAATAAGTTCTGTAATGTATCTATCACATGTACACTTATGAAGGTTTTCACATTTCAAATTAAGAAACTGCACATACAAGATGTACCTTTCTTCCCAAAACAGATTAACAACTCAAAGCTCAGAACTTTTAATTTTTTTAGGATTTTATTTTTAAGTAATCCCTATACCAAAATGGGGCTTGAACCCACAACCCCAAAATCAAAAGTCAAACATTCCACCAACCAAGCTGGTCAGGACCCCTCAGAAATTTTAATTTTTATCTTCAATACTAAGCATAGCACTGAGCATACAGTAGTCCCTCAAATGAACAGACCAGAAAGTAGTTTATGAACTAATGTAATATAGTGTGTCAACTATACTCAAATTTAAAAGAGTATATAAAGAAATAAAATGGTAATTTTGATAGATAAATCAACACTAAAATTATAACCTTTTTTCTTTTAAAGGAATGAACCACAGGAAAAAGAAGAGAATCACATATGATATGTCAAAACCTTGTTAGAAGCTGTAAAACAGATGGTCAAACGACATTAAACTAGCAAAGTGGATAACTCTAAAACCTGCAAAGAAGGTGATTCACACTGCCCACAAGCAGGAGGCTTCACAGGCATCTCTGAAGGTTGAGGGGAAAAAACTACAAGGTTAGCTGAAAGTCTACAAAACAGTCATCACAGCCAGACTTCCCCCCCCCCCCCCACTGTTCAGAGCCAAGCAACCATCCCTCCTCCAACCCTATAGTTGTAGAGAGGCTTATTCTGAAAAAACCAAACCAGAGACTCCAAAATGGAGGTCTCCAATACAAGTGAGGATAGGAATGTATGCCACACAGAAAACAGGATTACATGAACACAATGAACAGTGAGAACCCCAGCCCCTTTTCTAAGATAGGTTCTCAAAATATAGCAGCCAAGTGTACATACCCTCCCCACAAGAGACTGGAGGCTCTTTCTCAAGGAAACTGACCAGCCCAAGAGAAAAGACCTAAGACCTATGAGTGTCCCCTCTTCCCATAAATGGTCACACCTTTAACAAGCCACACCTATAGACTTTTCAATTCAGTTTTTGGCACTTCACTCTTAAATATGAATGGACAGCCATATAAGGTTATAGCTGGGGAAAGCCACTATAGAGAAAAGACAGCAAAAAGAAACAAAAAAAAAAGGAACTTAGAAGAAACAGAGCGGGGGGGGGGGGGGGTGGTTAGGAAACAAAAAAAACTATCATTAACATCTTCAGAAGGATTATAGTGTCTGAAAAACATAAATAAAGATACTATACCATAAAATGAGCTCTAAGAAACTTAAAATGTGAAAGAAATTAAAAACTCAAAAGGTTAGAAGAATACCACTGAGGAAATTTCTTAGGAAGCAGAACAAAAAAGCCTAAGTGATGGAAAATGAGTGGGAAAAGGAAAGAAAATTAAAAGAACAACCTATGAATTCCAATACCCAAATAATACAAATTGCAACAGAGAACAAAAAAGTTGATGAGGAAGAGATTATCAAGCAAGGCATCAAACATAAAGTACCCATTCAATGAAAGACACTACGGACAAAATTAAGAGAAAGACAACAGGCTTAGAAAAGATATTTTCCAAACCTAAAATCAACATTCAAATTTAACCTCCACAAGGAACTTCTGCAAACCAAAAAGACAGCAACCCAAAGAAAAGAAAAACTAAGGGCAAAACAATCTTCAAAAGGGAAAACCTGAATGGATCCAAGAGATGCTCAAACTCATTGTAATCAGAGAGTGTAAACTGAAACAATGAGATACCACTTTATACCCATCAGATTGGCAAAATATTAGAAAGCTGAATAAAACCAAGTACTGACAAAGATATGGGCAAACAAGAATCCTTCTGTAGTTCTAGTAGGCACACAAGCTAGTTCTCTGATTCTATGCCCAGGAGTCCCACTCCTAGGTATATATCCCAGAGAATTTCTCACACAAGTCCATAATAAGGTACAAGTAAGAGTATATTTACCACAGTGTATTTGTGATGCCATAAAGGCAACTCAGCTGGGAAAGAAAAAAAAATGTGGTAGACAGATGTGTATTATGGGATTATACACAACTATATGTGCACACAACAAAACAGAAATGTCTCCAAAACAATCTAAAAAAAAAAAAAAGCAAGAAACAGATAAACATCTATAATAAACTAAATACATACACACCACTATTCACAATGATTCAATGTTTCATATATAATCAAGAAATACATCAATTACAATGCAATGGATACCTGCTAAAAATGGGGAAATAGGGCTCAGAAATGAAAGGAAAATTTAAAGAACCCTGTATAGTCTGATGATAGTGCATCAAGAACTGAGAAGCATAGTTAAATTCAAAACTCTTTTAACCTAAGGTCCAAAATATAATTTTAGAAAATTTTTCCAAGAACTAAAGAATGTACGTTTCCAGCTTGTAAGCATCCATGGAATGCCATTAAAAGCAAAACAAAATAAAACACACACCAAACCCTAGATAGGTATATTATCATGAAATTTCGGGGGTTAAAAATAATAACTGAAAAGTTTCTAGAGACAGGGGGAAAGATGGGAGGGTCACAAAGAAGAATCAGAATGGTTTTGGACATCAACAGCAACAATGGAATGTAAGAAAACAAGCTACGACTTCCACACTTTTTAAGCCTACGATTTTATACCCAGCCAAATTATTGATAAAATGTTAAAACAGAATAGAGATTTATTTCAATCATGCACAATCTCAAAAAGTTTTTACTTCCCAGGTATCCTTGCTCAGGAGGCTAAGAAAATATGGGAAACAGGAGACCCAACAAAGGAGAGAGGCAAAGAGAATTTAAAGAGTGACATAGAAGTTCCAGAATAAAGGTACCAAGTAGGTCTAGAAAGTAACCAGTCCAGATTGCATTAAAAGGACAGGGAGTTCCAGAACAGCTATCTCAGGAAATGAAGGGAGGCGGGGAGAGAGGTATTATTAAATCCTGGGGAAAAAAACAAAGTGGTTAACATAAGAAATGACATCATAATATACTACATGGTTCAGCTCTGAATATTAACACAGTTATAATACTTTACACTCTGAATACTGACTTAATAAAGAACTATGTCAGTTATACTGGGAGGATGCGAGAGGCAGTGTGTATTCATGGAGGAAAGTCAATAGATAATGCCTGAAATTGCTATATCAGGAAAAAGCAATGGAAGCAAATTATTAATGTAAGAGTAAACAGCTTTAAAAAATAGAGTGTAAGGGCACTTGGGTGGCTCAATCAGTTAAGCATCCAACTCTTGATCTCAGCTCAGGTCTTGATCTCAGAGTCACAAGTTCAAGCCCTGCATACGACTCCACACTGGGCGTTAAGCCTACTAAAAAAAAAAAAAAAAAAAAAAAAAAAAAAAAAGGTAGCCTCTAAAAATGCAAGGCTAGGACAGAGACAACTGTTTTTTATATATAGCATTCTAATTTAAAAATTGTATTTTTTAATGGCTTATAAAGCAAGGAACTTAGTCTTTCTTCAGCTTTTAGTAAATTAGATCTTCACAGTTATTTCATGATGCTAAAAGAACATCTAGTTTGTTCTGCTTAGGAGACTGAACTGCAAACCAAGACAAAATCAAGCTTCAATGGTTGATGTGAACATAGTACAAACAGCCCTGTACGAATTCCAGCTCTATCACCTATCATGTGAAGTAGGGCGAGTTACCTAACCACTCTGTACATGTAACCACCTCTTCAAAGTGGTTTTGCAAGGATACTTAAGTAAAAACACTTAATGTAGTGCCTGATCCATCAATAGACGTTAGTCCCTCCTGCCTTTCTGTTCCCTAGCTACAAGCCCCCACTCTGGCCCCAAGCTGCCTTGCTGGTCAGAATACAGAGACTCATGGACAACTCAGCACATATCCCTCCTCATGCTGGAAAATCAATCACGATGAGTAAGCAGACTTATCTTTGTATATGAAGGGCAGCATTATTCTTGTTATGTGAAGAAGATTATCCCCATTATCCACGTTCTGGATTATTGCCTGCTTTCAAGAACTGTCCTAATTAATCTACTACACTAGGTCAGAAACATTTTATCACTTCAATCTGTGTTTTGTGGGCTTGTTAACATCTTAAACACACACACGCACACACACACTCTCACACACACACACACACACACACACACGCGCCAGAACTGCATGTTCTATCAGTCTTCATTCCTGCTCTTTCAATTCAGGGCCTCAAAATTTTCTAATGCAGGCCCTATCTGGCCCCCCGTTGGCCTGGGGCCACCTCCTGCTTACTGCAGCAAGAACAGAACGAAATCAGCCCCAATCAGCTAATTGAATTGTTTACCATTTCCAACATTTTCTTCCATTATTATGGCTGAATTCACAATACCTGCAGAGTATGGTGATCTTAAAACAAAGACTTTGGGTAAAAGGGAATTGCCTTTATCACTAGGTCAGTCACTTTTACTTGTATGGTCCAAAGTCTTAATTGATTTTATACAAAGTATTCATATGTACTTCTAAAAACAATCTGACAGACTTAAAAACACAAACATCATAAACCAAGATAACCACTAATTTAGCAAACATAGGCTAAAACAATGGCGCTAAAAAGATAGAATCCCTAATCTCAAATATAAGGGAAAAAAGGTAGAAACGAAATTGAGAGCAACAGAAAACAAAGAAAATAGTCCCGGAAACAAATGAGAGAAATTCCAAGCTATCTGGTATAGTATATAACATAGCTGAGGCTAAGGAAAATCACAAATATTGGACACAGCTCTGAACCTCCGGACAGCCAAAGTGTAAAGAGCAACAGGATGGCTTACAAAACACAAACGACCTAATGAAAGCCCTCATTTGTTTTTTTGTTTTGTTTTGTTTTGTTTTAAGGTCTATCAATTTGTCTTAAAAAGAATTTGCCTCTAAAGTATTCATAAGGACCAGTAAATTAGAGTCTAGGATGGCCATGAAAATTCTCAAAAAAAAAAAAATTCTCTCCGTGTTCCAATCCTAGACAAAAATCAAAGCCTATAACATTAAACCACAGGTCTGTGAAGAGGGCCTAAAGTAACAAAATGCGAGTATACTGACTTCAGGTGAGGGGTTTACTTGTCATATAGTTTATTCTAGGTTTTTACAGGATGTATGTTCTGTTTCTCTACTGGACTGTAAACTTCTCAAGGCTCAGGTCTGGATTCCATTTGAATTCCCTTTGCTATTTACTAGAGTACATTACAGTTTCTGCTCAATTACAACGACTGATAAAATGCCATGCAACTCGTGTTTGTATTCCTTATTTTAGTCTTCCCCTCCTCACTGTCGATTCCATGACACAGTCAAGCGTGTTCAGTCTACATCTGCATCCCTGGTCTCAGAGCGCACACTCAGTAAGTGTTCACTCAATGAACATTAAATTTAACAAAAAACAGCGGATCCCCGGGTGGCTCGGCGGTTTGGTGCCTGCCTTCGGACTGGGGCGTGATCCTGGGGTCCCAGGATCGAGTCCCGCATCGGGCTTCCTGCATGGAGCCTGCTTCTTCATCTGCCTGTGTTTCTGCCCCTCTCTCCGTCTCATAAATAAATAAATAAATAAGTAAATAAATAAATAAATAAATAAAATCTTTTTTAAAAATTTTAACAAAAAACACAACGAAGAAGTATGAAGGAGAGGAGAAATATTTTTTTTTTCTTGGAGAAATAATTCTTAAGATGGCAGTGCTCTTGAATTCTTAGGTTCCATCCAGTAAGAGCTGGATGACTTTAGGTTAAGTTCTTAACTTCTCTGGCCTTCAAAGTTTCATGTGTAGAATCGAAAAAAAAAAAAAAAAAAATCAACACCTACTTCAGAGTTACTGTGGGGACTGCACGCTTTACTACACCAGAGGTATTCGGCGCAATACCTGGAAAAGAGATCAAATGTTCATCGCTTTCTCCCAAGTCCTCCGTCTCACAATCAGGTAGACACGGTGCCCCCCCCCCCCAAAGAATGCAGGATTTCGGTACAAATACAATAGACTTCATGATCCCTTCCCTTTGACAAGGTGCAAAATCCCATCTCCTCACGGGGGGGGGGGGGGGGGGAGGCCTTCTGATCCATATCAAAAATATGACATAACACCCAGCACGAGTTAATGGTCAAGAATGAGCCTTGAAGCGACGAGAGAGGAGGGAGGGGGAGGGGGACGGGAATCACTTACTCATCTAGCGCTGAGACCCGGGGATTTAGAAGGAACGGCTTTTTGAAGGGGGGGGGAGGGGTAAAAAAAGAAAAAGATTGAGAAAGTTACAACTATTATTGATTCGCATGGTTTAGAAAATGGGACTTCAAAAAGGCTCACGCTGTGAATCTAAACCTTAAAAAAAAAAATGCTCTGATTTGCCCCCCCCTCGCGCCCCCCCGCCCCCCCCCCCGGAAAGTGGCACCTGAAACGCTTTGCCTTCGAGCTACAACGTCGCCCCGAGGCGACCTCCCCCCGACTCCGGCCACCCTCGGCCCCCTCAGCGGACACCTCGCGGCCCCCCGCCCCCCCGCCACGCGCTCGCCGCCGGCCAAGTTGTCAGGCCTCTCCTCACCACACGCCCGGCGGCCGCCTCAGGCCCCGGCGCCCCCACATCCGTGGGCCGCAGCCGTCCGCCCCCGCCGCCGCCCCGCGGCCTCCCGACGCCCCGCGCGCCTCGGGCTGCGACCCGCGAGTCGCCGACACGCTCCCTCCCGACGCCGCTCACAGGATCTCCACCCGCGGCGCTCGCCTCCTCTCCGCCCGCTGCCTCCCCGGCGCCCCGCAGTCCCCGCCGCCGCCGCCGCCCCGCCCCGACCGGCGTTCCCGATGGCGATCACACCAGCGCTCCCCACCCCCACCCCCGCTCCGCCGGCCGCGCCGCCGTCACACCAGCCGGGCCGTGACGTGACGCACGGACGCGCCGCGAGCCCCCGGGCCCAGGAACCCGAGCTGCGCCCGGCCGGCGCCCGCCCTCGCCCCCGCCCCCGCCCTCGCCCTCGCCCTCGCCCTCGCCCCGGGGCCTGTCCGGGTCCCGCCGCGGGCTGCCGGAGCCGCCGGCGAGAGGGGGAGGGGCCGGAGCCGCGGGCCCCGCACTCACCAGGCTCGAGGCAACCGACGCTGGCGTGAGCCGCTGGCTCGCTCGCCGCCCGCCGTACCGCTCCCGCGCGCACGCTCCCGCAGCCGGCCAGCGCCGGGGCTCACCAGGCCTCGCTCTCCGCCGCCGCGCACCCAGCAGCGAGACCCAGCTCAGCGGGCGTTCGCAGTGCGCCTGCGCGCGGGGGCCGGCCCGCACGCCTGCGCGCTTCCTGCGGGCGGCCCTGCTGCAGAGGCTGCCGGGAGATGTAGTTTTCCAGCGCCTTCCCTGCACCGCCCTCGCGGTTAGCAGGAACCTAAATAGTAAGCAGTCCGGGATGGGCGAGGTCCCGCTGGGGAGGAGGAGATTCGCGGTAAACGGGCAGAGAGGTCGGAGGATCGCGGGGGAGTGACCGTGGGACCGTGCTTGGGTTGAATTGCAAAGTCATGTCTGCAAATCTGTCTTCGCGGCTCTTCCTAGGTGGATCGAACCATGCCTCCCTCACCTGTTTATAACTAGCCTCTAACGTGGTGGCTTGGACCTAATACACGTTTATTAAATGAATGATGGAACAAAAGATGAATGGATAAAGAAGATGTGGTATATGAAAATATCAGTGAGGGTGACAAAACATGAGAGACCCCTAACTCTGGGAAGTGAACGAGGGGTGGTGGAAGGGGAGGTGGGTGGGGGGTTGGGGTGACTGGGTGATGGGCACTGAGGGGGGCACTTGGCGGGATGAGCACTGGATGTTATGCTACGTGTTGGCAAATTGAACTCCAATAAAAAAAATTTTTTTAAAATGATGGAATGAGTGAAGGCCAAGGGAGTATTGCAAAAGTGTTAAAAGTGGGGGCCTCGTGTCTAAGGCGTTCCCAGGCAGCACGTGTGAAGAAGACTCTGGGTATTCCTTTTTCTTTTTCTTTTTTTTTTTTTCTTTCTTCTTTCTTTTTGTTCCTGTTGTTTGTTTTTTTGTTTCTCTCACTTCCCTTTTGCCTGATAATGTATGAGAAGTATCAAAAATAATTAAGAAATTAAATGAAACATAAATAGTTGCTTTGCTCCCACATGCTCGCAAAGGAAAGTTAGGGCAAATAATTGTTACTGTTAAATTGGATGGAATTCTTTTTGAACAGTGCCTTCAAAAGATGAAGGACAAGTCAAGCAGAGGTCACAGTAGAGAAAGTCTCACATGTGACATGGCTTATCAAATTGATTTAAAATACTGGCAGAGAAGCAACGTGAAAGACATCTGGTAGCTTAATTCATTTATAAGCATGGGAGGGAGGACCACACTCCCTGAATCCTAGACTATGCAATGTTCATTTGTCCTGGATCTCTTCCTACGGCATCAGTACTCTCCATTGCTCCATTGGTGAATGGTGTGTTTTCGTTTTTTCTGTTTTGTTTTGTTTTGTTTCGTTTTAGGATGAGTTGGGTTTGAGCAAGGGGAATGGGGAGAAGGAAGGTATTCTAAGGGGGAGACTAGGGGCAAGTATACCTGACCACAACTAAACTGAGAAGAGATCACTTTATTCCAATCGGGAGTTAAGATTGTTCAGAGCTGGACTTCAGTCTTTGTGAAAACTAGTTTCTTTGCAGTTCACCCTTACTCCTAGCTAGGGCCTTTCTTCCTTAGCCCAGCCTCTCTCCCTGGGCCCAGCTTCCTCACCCCCATGAGACAGCTAAAAACTCTACTCAGTTTTTCGGCCACTGCTTTCAGAATTAGCAATCGCCTCGGGTGGAAAAGTGATGGCAAATGTCAGTCTCACCTCTTATGGCTTTCTTTTCTTCCAGATCTTAGACCCACAAATTCTCACTGCCTTGGTGGCTCCTCCATGCCTTCATGTTTTTATATTTTGTCCAGTTATTCTCAGTGGTGGGAGGATTTGTTCGACAACAGTAGGCCATTGCTGAAGCATAATCCTTATATATGTGTTATTTTTACAAAAATGTTATCATACAACACAATGTGTTTTATTAGTGAATATCTCTCTGACCTTGTCTTTCTGTAGTTTGAGAAATTTTAAAATTGTGCAATAGTTTTGCTGTTACAAAGAATGCTGCTATGAACTTTTTTGCACACGTTTTCGTGTATACAGGGAAACTGCTAGATCCTAGGATATTGCATCTTTAATTTCACTAGCTGTGGTATGCAGAATTTTAAGATGGTCCCCATGATCTTTGCCCCCTGGACTTGCCATATTGATCCCTACACCTCAAATGTGAGTGGGACCTTTGACTTAATTCTAGCCAATAAACTGTGGCAAAGGTAATGGGATGTCAGTCCCATGATTATATTTGTCTTAGTCGACTGGAGCTAGGCATGCTCCTGCTGGGCTTGAAGAAGTGAGCCATCATACAGTGAACTGCCTAAGGAGAGGGGCACCTGGCAGGGAACCACTGATGGCTTCTAGAACCTGAATGCCTCCAGCTGACAGCCAGTAAGAAACCAGGGCCCTCAGTCCTACAACCATGAGAAAATAAATTCTACCAACAACCAGGGACAGCTTGGGAGGTGACTCTTCCCCAGTCAAGCCACCAGATGAGAAGAGAAGCTGACTTATACCTTGATTGCAGCTCTGTGAGACCCTGAGCCAATGAACCAGTCAAGCTGTACCTAGACTCCTGGACTACAGAAACCGTGAGATAATATGTTTTAAGCTCCTAGGTTTCTAGTAATTTGTTACACAACATTAGTGAACTAGATATTGCTAAATGATTTCACAAATTGGTTGTACCAATTTATACTCCACATGCAATATATAAGATTCTTTTTTGTAAACATCCTTGCTAACGTTTGGGAATGTCTGACTTTAAAAAAAACTGCCAATCTGATAGTTGTGAAAATAAATAATAATTATACACATATGTTATTACTTAAATTTAAAAAATGTATTTACTGGAAATTACATATTCTGTTATATTCTTTTCTGTTGCATTAATGCTATTACTTAAAATAGCAATAGGACTATCTGAAAATGGCAACTAGTAATAATACGTAGACTAATTATAATTAAGCAAATAATATATGTGAGAAAAATATAACATTTTTTTAAAGGAGAGAGGGGCAGAGGGAGAGAGAGAGAGAGAGAATCTTAAGCAGGCTCCACACCCAGTGCAGACCCTGACATGGGACTTGATCTCACACACTGAGATCATGACCTGAGCTGAAATTAAGAGTTGGGCATTTAATTTTTTTCATTTTTAAAAAAGATTTTATTTATTTACTTGAGAGAGAGAGAAAGCATACACAAACACGAGTTGTGGTGAGTGGTAGAGGGAGAGGGAGAAGCAGATTCCCTGCTGAGCAAGGAGCCAGATGCAGGGCTCCATCCCAGGACCCTGAGATCATGAGCTGAGCCAAAGGCAGATACTAAACCAACTGAGCCACCCAGGCGCCCCAGTATTTTTATTCTGTCCTTTGGTACAGCAATTTTTTAAAACTATTTTAACTCTTTTTTTGCATATTTAAATTTTGTGGGTTATATTACTCTATATTCTTAAGATACATAAATGTAAGAATTTTTTAAAGGAGAATGTAAATACAGTAGAACTAATTAAACAGATGTTATCTATATTAAATAGAAAATAACACTGATATGTTTCTTTTATGTTCTATAATACAGAAGGAACTTTTTATTCTTTATTTCCTTTTCCATTAATACTTCTCTGAACTACCTGGAGCCTTTAGGACATCTTTCTTTTTTTTACATAATGATTAAAGTGAATATGTATTCTCTCAACAAAAATGTTTGAGCACAGAATATTTAGAATTTTATTTACTACCACAGCACATTTCTGAATTTGTAGGGATTCATTTCCAGCTCTCCAAAGTGTCTATCTACTTTGTATCTACAGACTTGCTTTGGTAAGCCAGATATTTGTCGATTAAGCTCTTTGCATCTATAAATTAACCATGTAAACTCTTCCTATCTAAACTGCTCGTTATTTAAAAAACACTCTGAAGCATATTGTATGTCATCATAAGTTAAACCTCTCTTCCCCTTTAAAAATGGTTTTAAAACACAAAAGTAATTTAAACCTGTGAAATTGGAGTTAGCTTCCAAGTAAGTTTACAGTTTTAGTAAAGAAATTCCAAAAGTTCTGCTTAATTTGGTTGCCTTTTTTAAAGATTTGTTTATTTTAAAAACGATGTTTGGACAAGATAGAACACCCTTTGTTTTGTGTGTTTATGGTTTCATTTAAAATCTTAATAAATATTAAGAAGCCAATTTGAAACTCCCATTTTTCAGGTCAAATTGCCTTAGGAGCTAAAGGGGAGGTTTTTTGTTTTTTGGGGTTTTTTTTTTTTTTTTTTTTAATCAAGAAATGTAACATCATTCAGTTCCATGGAGCAGTCAAAGGTACCATACAGTAATGAGCACTGCTTCACGTGATAGCCCAAGCTAAAGCTAATTCAGCAGCTGCTATTTTGGGTTGAGCATTGGTGTCTTTGAAAAACTAAAAAACTTTTGATAGATTCTGAAGTACTTGTCTCTCTTATCCCAGACTTGTTAAGATTCAGTCTCCATATGTGCTGGAGATATACTCTTCTCCATCCCAAATTCTTCTCTGCAAATTATGCAGTATGCTCTGTTTTTGTTATTTGCCTTCCTAATCCAGTTATATTATCTTCCATTGGTCATCAACATTACATAGTCATTTAGCTTTCTTTTGCAGTGATGTCTGGGTCATGCTGTTGGTAGTGTTATAACCATTCTCGTCTTTATTATCTCTTCTCTTATAAAATTTGGCCACCATATTCACAATGTTAAAAAAAATTCAACTTGTATGAGGCACAGCAGTTAACCCACAGGCAAAGGCAAAGATGGACTGCTAATGCTTCCGATTACAATGCACTTAACCTGCACACTTAACTCATATCCCTTAGAATGATGCGACAGTGGATGATGATTATTGTGAACTGCAAATCATGGTTACCAATAGCAATGGCCAGAGGGGAGAAACACAGATAGTAACTACAGACATCAAAAAAATCTATGCTATATCTCTTTGACACGAAAAGCAGCATGGTTGCTTTCATCCCCTATTTTGGGGGCTGTCATATGGATGGGTTTTGTCTTTTCCCCCAATCTTCCATACCCATTGTAGACCAGGATTTTTTTGTGTGTCCTAGAAGGGTTTCCCAGGATGTGGGAATTTTGGCACCAAAACCTGGAAGGTCAGGCAAATCAGGACAATTGTCAGTCTTCCCTACCTGTACTGGCGGGGAAATGAAATGAATCTACTTCATCTATCCAGTATACCAATTCCCCAACCCGATGTGAGTGCTGGCAGATAACTTTCTACTGCCCCCTTCTCTGAAGAAGTACAGGCCTAACAGGAGCCAGCTTGCTAGACGGTGAAAAACTGACATCTCCTCAAAAGGCCAACTGTTGTTACAACATTCAACTTATTCTAATGGTATAGTTTGTGCCCCAAAGCTTTCCTTTGGAATTATACTGAAACTAGTCTTCAGCTGAGCCCATACTCCTGCTAGCTTTCCCCCTGCCCTATGCTGTCTTTATTTCCATATTCCTAAAAGGACTCACCCAATAAGTCAGTTGAACAAGAATCCCCATCTTAGGCCCTGTCTAGACCTAGAACAAGATCCAAATTGATTATTTTCCATTTCCTTAGCCAGTTGCTTAAGACCATTTATTGAGATTGGTCCATTGTTTTCCCAGTGATCCACAGTTTCACCTCTGTCATTCATATATATATATATATATACACACACACACACACACTTAGTGCTGTATACAGAGAAAAGTATGTATATAGTCACATGATACTCAGTGAATAAGAACTAGTGAGCAAAAATGCAAGCATCAAATAGCCAGTTTTGACTTGACATGGAAATTTGAATACAAATCAACTATATTCTTTATCACGTGAATTCTGGCTTTTAAATGGTACTTAGCTTCTAATTGCAAATATCTGCTGGAAAATTTTACAAATGTACCAAAAAATATTGACACCATATAATCTGCAATGTGAAAAGGTATGTCATAAATATTATAGAATATATAATTTTTATAGTATATAATAGTATATGTAGTATATAATCTTTATAATACATAAACTTGAGGGATATATTTTTCAAATACACATGTTTATAAATTTATATGTATTTTTATATGTATTAGATTCATGTAGAGATACATATATATTTGAGATATATATATGTGTATGTATATATTCAAGATACATGTGTGAGTATGTATATACTCAAGATACATACATTATCAAGTTTCTACATTGGTATAGGTCTGTTTTGGGGCTTTGTATTCTATTCAGTTGGTTTGTTTGCCTATTCCTAAACCAATAACACACTATAATTACTATAGTTATATAGTAAGTCATATGTTATAGCCAAGTCACCGTTACTTTGTTTTTCTTCTTTAAAATTACCTTGGCTAGGGATCCCTGGGTGGCTCAGCGGTTGAGCGTCTGCCTTCGGCCCACGGCATGGTCCTGGAGACCCAGGATCGGGTCCTGCATCGGGCTCCCTACATGGAGCCTGCTCTTCCTTCTGCCTGTGTCTCTGCCTCTCTCTCTGTATCTCTCATGAATAAATAAATAAAATATTTTTTAAAATAAAATAAAATTACCTTGGCTTTACTTGGGCCTTTTTATTTAATATAAATTTGATAATTACTCCATCAATTCCTGTGAAGAAAATCTGTTATGATTTTGATTGACATTGTATTGATAAGATTTGTTTTTGGAGAATAGAGATATATTGAGCCTTCTTTTTGATGACGCTATAGTGTATCTCTCCATTTATGTAGGTCTTCCCTAATGCCTTTGAATAACATTTTGTGATTTTTTTCATGAAGTTTTTATACATCTTTTGTTAAGCTTATTTACTTTAGTAACTATTTACTAATTATTTTTCTGGTGTTGCTATTGCAATGGTAAAAAAAAAACGTCATTATATTTATTCTCATGCATAAGAAGGAAATTGACTTATGTATAACTTCTATTGGGAACTTTGCAGAATGCTTTTACTCATTCTCATTATTTGTGTCCAGACTTTCTTGGACTTTCTATAGATAATCATGCTTCCTGTGATTAACAACATTTTTATTTCACCACCATTAGTCATGTTTTTCATTTTTTCTTCTTTACTGTGTTGGACAGGCATTCTAACTCACTGCAGAAGGTACATGGTGATAGAAAGCATCCATTGTCTCATTCTTGATTTTGTAGGGGAATCATTCTAATGTTTTAACATGAAATATGATGTTTGCTCTAGGTTTTTGATATCCTTTTATGAATTTATTAAGTAACTTTTCTCTTTTTTTTTGGAAATGAACATTTTAATATATTTATATGGTGAGTTACACTAATAGATTTTCTTAAATTATCCTAGCATTCTGAAATCAACCCAACTTGACCATGATTTATTTATTTATACAGAGCTGATTATACTTATTAGTAGTTTGATTAAGGTTTGTGCATCTATTTATATAAATTCAATCTGTATTTTTCCTATCTAAACTTGTCTATTTTTGGTATCAAAATTAAACTAGCCTTGAAAAATTTGTTGGGTAATATTCCCTCTTATTTAAGAAGTTCTCCAGAAGATTTTAATAAAATTGGAATTATCTGTTCTTTGAAGATTTAGTAGAACTCACTAATAAAATCACCTTAGCCTGTTGTATTTGTTTACTTGGTAGTTAAAACTTTAGCTGCTGATTCAACTTATTTAATAAATATTAGAAAATTCAGGATTTTCAGTTCTTCAATTATGGTAGATTATATTTTTATAACAAAATCTGTATTTTATATAAATATTCAACTTATTAGCACAAAATTGTTTCTCATATTACCTTGTTACTTTTAGATCTTTAATGTATTTTAGTCACATCCTCTTTTATTCCCCAAATTCTTTATTTGTACCTTTTGTTTTTTCTTTTATCAGCCTTACGAAGTATTTGTCTATTTTTTAAATCTTTACAAAGAAACAGCTAATGACTTTATTATTTCTCTCTGTTGTATGTTTTGGTGTCTATTTCATTATTTTCTGTTTTTATCCTTTCAGGTTTACTATGTTTTTCTTTTCTTACCTTTGGTTGGATGCTTAGCTGATAATTTTTGCCTTTTTTTTTCTTAATATAAGATTTAAGGTTTAATTTCATTAGTTTATAAAAGCACTATTTTAGCTTTATGTCACAAGCTCACAGGTGTGTGACCATCTCAGCCCTCACATCCAGGCCCCATCCCAGCAAATAGTCACCCTTTAGCCATTCTTGATGCAGACTGTGGCATAGTCGACCCTCAGGAGAACAGACCCAAGAAAGAGGTTCAATTTGAGTCCTGGAAATAGACATGGAGCTGTTTAGGCAAGAAAATTGGGGGATTCCAGGTACTGACTAGGTGTTTAGAAGTGAAGTATGCAGGCTTCAAATGGATACATTGTCTTGACCCTATAGACTACTCACTTTTGTAAAGATGAGAAAACCTAGAGGAAGGCCAGAGTGGGGCCTTCTGAAACTAGAGGGCCAGATCAGGGTCTCTCCTGCCCATATCCAAAGACAGTACCATATGAGACAGAAAGCATGCTTCTTTCAAGAGGAAGAATGCTGCCATAGCAATCAGGCAAGAAAAAGAAATAAAAGGCATCCAAATTGGTAAGGAAGAGGTAGAACTCACTATTCACAGAATGACAGGATACTATATCTAGAAAACCCTAAAGACTCCACTAAAAAAACTATTAGAACTGCTAAATGAATTCAATAAGGTTGCAGGATATAAACTCAATATACAGAAATTCAGTGCATATATTCTATACAATAATAATGAAGTAGCAGAAAGAGAAATCAAGAAAATAATCCCATTTATACTTGCATCAAAAAGAGTAAAATACTTAGGAATAAACTTAACCTAGGATGTGAAAGACTTGTACTCTGAAAACTATAAAACACTGATGAAAGGAATTGAGGACAACACAAACAAATGAAAAGATATTCCATGCTCATGGACTGAAAGAACAAATATTGTTAAAATGTCCATACTATCCAAAGCAACCTACACATGTAATGCAATCCCTATCAAATTACCAATAGTATTTTGCATAGAACTTGAACACTTAATCCTAAAATTTGTATGGAACAACACAAGACCCGAATACCGAAAGCAATCTTGAAAGAAAAGAACAAAACTGGAGGTATCACAATCCCAGATTTCAAGATACATTACAAAGCTGTAGTAATCAAAACAATATGGTGCTGGTATGAGAACAGACACATAGACCAATGGAACAGATTAGAGAGCCCAGAAATAAACCCACAATTATATGGTCAATCTTCAACAAAGTAGGCAAGAATATACAATGGGGAAAAATCTCTTCAAGAAATGGTAGTGGAAATACTGGACATCAATGTGCAAAAGAATAAAACTAGACCACTTTCTTATACCATACACAAAAATAAGCTCAAAATGGATTAAATGTGAGACCCAAAAAACATAAAAATCAAGAAGAGAACACAGGCAGTAATTTCTCTGACACTAGCCATAGCAACATTTTTCTAGACATCTTCCCTCAGGCAAGGGAAACAAAGGCAAAAAATAATATATTGGGGCTACATCAGAATAAGAAGCTTCTAAGGAGCTAAGATGGTGGCATAGAAGAAGGACCCTATGCTCCTTTTGTTCCTAGAGCACAACCAGATAACGATCAAATCATTCTGATCAACCTGAGTACTGATGGAACAAACTGCACAACTAGAGGGAGAGAAGAGGCTACATCAAGGAAGGAAGTGCAGAGAAATGGTTTGGGAGAAAAACAAAATAAAAAGCTTCTGCACAGCAAAGGTAACAATTGACAATTAAAGGGCAATCTAAGAATGGGAGAAGATATTTGCAAATGACATATCTGATAAAGACTCAGTATCTAAAATATATAAAGTTGTATGTATATGCGTGTGTGTGTGTGTGTGTGTGTGTATATACAACTAGTCAGCATATATATAACTCAACACCCAAATAATCCAATTTTAACATGGGCAGAAGTCATGAACGACATTTCTTTAAAGAAGACATACAAATGACCGACAGACACATGAAAAGGATGCTCAACATCACTAATAAGGGAAATGCAAATCAAAACCACAATGAGATCACACCTGTCAGAGTGGCTAAAATCAAAAACACAAGAAAGAATTATACGCCTGAAAATAATATTATACTATACCAACTGGAATTTAAATAAAAACTTAAAAAAAAATTTTAAACACCTAAAACAGCAAGTGTTGGCAAGGATGTGGGGAAAAGGTACCCTCCATTGCAAATTAATACAGCCACTGTGGAAAACAGTATGAAGACAAAAAAAATAGTATGGAGGTTCCTCAAAAAATTAAAAATAACGAAAAGATCCGGTAATTCTGCTATTGCCAAAGAACACAAAAACTAATCCAAAAAGATATATGCACCCCTGTGTTCTTTGCAGCATTATTTATATTAACCAAATTTTAGAAGTGTCCATTGATAGATGAATGGATAAAGAAGATGTGAGATATATATAGATCTAAATAGATCTATATATATAGATATATAGATATATATATATCGTGGAATATTATTCAGCCCCCCAAAATAATGAAATCTTGCCATTTGCAACAAGAGCTAAAGAGTATAATGCTAAGCAAAAAGAAGTCAGAGAAAGACAAAACCATGAGTTTACTCATATGTAGAATTTAAGAAACAAAGCCAAAAAAAAAGAGAGAAACGAAGAAACAGACTCTTAACTGTAGAGAATAAACATGGTTATCAGAGGGGAGGTGGTGGGGGTGGTAAAATAGGTGAAGGGAATTTTTTAAAAAAGAATGCTGCTTACAGTGAGATGAGGTGGAAGAAATGTTCTGTGCAAGGATATGAGGGCCAGGAAATTGGGGGAGTATAGAGAAATATGGATTTCAGAATAGGCAAGAGATACATGGTAAGATTAGCTGGCCTCTACATTGCAGAACTCTGAAGTAAAATTTGGGCGAAGTCACAGTGGATTCAGCCTTTATAAGACCTATTCTCTCTGCATAAAATACTCTTCCAACTCTGTTCCTGATTTGCTGCATCCTTCATTCACCTAACTCTTATGAATGCTCTACACCTCACCTTGAGTTTCACTTTCTCTAGAACGCCTTCCTCCCAACCTCTGATTAATTTATCCCTCTCCTTCTTAAATTTTTCCAAAGAATCTGTAATTCCTCTTTTGTTATACTCAATCACATAGCTGCCTTTCTGATTATTCAGGCTGAAAGCTTTCTGAAGACATTTGTCTTGTTCTGCATCGTATCTCCAGCACCCAGAAAATGACTGAAACACACCTGGGAATCAAGAAATATTTGGCAAATTAATAATTTGGCCTTGGGGCACCTGGGTGGTTCAGTCAGTTGAGTGTCCAACTTGATTTCGGCTCAGGTCTTGATCTCGTGGTCCTGGGACTGAGCCCCCCACATCAGGCTCTGCACTCAGTGGGGAATCTGCTTGAGATTTTTTCCTTCTGCCCTCCCTCATGTGTGCTCTCTCTTTATCTCTAAAATAAATAAATCTTAAAAAAAATAAGTCATTTGGCCTCATGATGCTTGAGTGGCATTGCTTGATATGGCTGATTCCAAACAGGATATCAGTAGAATATCAGCCTTTTGATGTCCTTCCACTTTGAATAATGTCATTTTACATAAAACTTTTCAAAGCCAGTTACTCATACAAAGGTGCTTTATTTTGAAATCTCCAACAACATATAAGATTCTCTGGAAAATCAAAAATCATCAGGCTGCTACTCTATTATTTTAGAAAATAAAAAGGTTTAGATTATATAATAGAAAAACTTCTTCATTATATGTAAGACATTTTTGCTGTTACCTATAGTAAAAGAGATGAAAGAGCATCCTGAAGGAGAGGGAGTGGTTCTGAGAGTGTTTGGATTGGGATTTACCCATCCCAATAGAGATGAAGACAAAGATGAAGACAAAGATGAAAGAATTAAGATGCTAGTTTGTATTGGGTTCCTTCAATAACCTGATAGGTCCATATGGACAACCCATATGACATTTTCAAACCAGACTTTGACTCACTGATGATCATTATTTGGATAGTTCCTCCAAAGCAAGCAAATGTCAGTTGTTAAAATGATGTGGAGCCTAATTGACAGAGCTACCCCTTGAGAATCTTGCTCCAGACTGCTGTGAAGACAGCATCCTTAGTCCTGATGAGTGATCCTGTGGCCGTACATGATCCTGGGTGCAAGTCCACAAATACTGGGGCATAGCCTGAGTATCACTAAAAATCACAAAGGTTTCAGGGCTGGAGACATCATCAACCACACTGTCATGGATATCTATGTCTCCAGGACTCAACGGTGAGGGAAGAATATTTAACTGATGACCCTGACAGAAGGAGCCTGTGAGTACTTCAGCTTCAAACACATATATCAGTTCAGTTGTAGCAGATGTTTTCTTGACCTGGTCTGCTAGGTTTTTCAGGTTCTTGGTGAAGTATATACCAATTCCATATTTTAGGTCTGATAAAAGAAAACAAGTTAAAAGATTATTATGATTATTATGAACCATATTGCCTATGTGGGTATTAATACATATTCTCTCTCTAATCCTCCAAATAATCACCACCTCCTGGTCTCAAGTCTCTGTCTATTGCAAAAACACCTAAAGTCAATCTCTTCAGACAAATCATCATTGATGATGATCAGCATAATAATAGCTTACATTTAAATATACCCACCTTCCTTTTTACTCTCCTTCTTCCCTCCCTATTTTTTTCTTTACATTTACTACAGATTTAATCGAATATTGTTGTAGGCTCAAGAGCAGCACTGAACCACAGAAGTAAGCCATATCTGCAACTTAAAATTTTCTAGTAGCCACATAAAAAGGTAAAAAGAATCAGGTAAAATTAATTTAATAGTTTTTATTTAACCTATTATATCCAATATGTTATTATTTCAACATATAGTCAATATGAAAAATTATTAAGGAGATATTTTACATTCTTTCCTTCAGGTAGTAATCTTTAAAATCAGTGTATAACATTTATAGGCCATCTCGATTCGGGGAACCACATTTTAAGTGTTCAATAGCCATGTGTGTGGCTGGTGGCTACCAACTGGACAATACAACTCTAGGGCTTCAAAGAATGACTAGGACATGATCCCTATTCTCAAAAACTCACAAAGGGAGCTTCCCACATGTAAATGGTTAAAGCACAGCACAATTTTATGCGGAGAGAAAAGTATCTTGAGATAAAAATCAAAGATTTCTTTCCTAGAAAATTCTTCTTGATCTTGGTTCCTCCACCGAGTTCTTGCTACTTATTTATCTCTATATATCTCATATATAATTTTTTTAAGATTTATTTTAGAGGGATGCCTGGGTGGCTCAGTGGTTGGGCGTCTGCCTTTGGCTCAGGATGTGATCCCAGAGTCCCGGGATCAAGTCCCGCATTGGGCTTCCTGCCTAGAGCCTGCTTCTCCCTCTGCCTATGTCTCTGCCTCTTTCTCTGTGTCTCTCATCAATAAATAAATAAAATCTTTTAAATAAAAAAGATTTATTTTAGAGAGACAGTGCGAGCAGGGGGAGGGGCAGAAGGAAGGGGAGAGAGAGGCAGAGGAGAGTCCCTGCTGAGTGTGGCACATGACTCCAGGCTGGATCCCAGGATCCTGGGATCACGACCTGAGCCAAAACCAAGAGTCAGAGGCTGAACCAACTGAGCCACCCAGGCACCCAATATAGCATATATAATTATTTTTAATCAAAGCATAGATTATGGTCTTGAAAGGTTTTCTGGGAGAGGAAAAGGGGTTTTTGAACCCTAAGTTCAAAAGCCTAAAGGAAGGATTCAGAGCATGGAGTTCATGCCATATGTAACCGAAGAGAGAAGGATAAAATATTCTTAGAACAGTTTTCACACTTCCAATTAAATAAAAGTTCTTCTGCCTGGTGGGAAGAGAAGAATCAGAGAGGACACGACTAGAACTCTTGGGGATTCTGAGAAGGGACTCACTTCGCCGCCCCACTCCCTCAAGAGAGCCCTCGGAGTTAAGATGGTGCAGAACAAGAATCTCAGAAAAATGGGGAGGGAGAGACTTCCAGAGTAGAAGGGGCCATTCATTGCCCAACTCTAGTGGATGCAGGCTCTTCATCCAGCTGGTAGCTAAGTGGAAAGCAGCAGTGCCTGGGGATGATGTCCGGAACAGGTGAGGACTGCCACACAAGACCTTGCCCTTCACCTTGAAGGATGGGCACACTCAAAAATTTCCTGTGCTGCAGGAGGGGCACCAACCATGGTCAAGAGAGGAATAACCTCGGCATGAAAAACAGTGCCCTGTGTAGACCCTGAGAGCAAGGGGCACCATAAATTTAAGCATGGGAGGGTGCCAATGACCAAGCCCAGGGTGGTTTATCTAGCAGAGGACATTGGAAGCCAGAGAACAGACAGCTGCAGAACGAGACCTCCCTCCCCACAATGCCTGTCACATCATCTACAGCACTCTCAGAAGAGAAGGAGGGGAAAAAACTTGCAGGAACTGAATTTTAATCCCAAAGGGGCTGAGACAACTCTGAAAATGACTGAGTTCCTCTTGAACCACCAAGATGGGAGTCTTTCATGTTTGTAGACCTGGGAGCCTCAAAGGCAGGTGAAGTTCCATTTTAGAGCTGTGAAGAAGACAAGCCCCATACTGGAGTTCTGGGGACCTGTGGAGTTTGTACTTTGACTTACAGATACAGTAACAAAGGAATGTAGGAAGCAGCCCCCTGGGCCTGCACGAGTGAGGGAGGGTGTCAGCCAGGAAATGCCATCTGAGCAACGTCTGGAAGAAGGAATAGGACTTTGCAGGGATAAAACGGGTAAGGAGGAAGGTATTCCACAGGCAAAGGCATAGAGGCATGAAATATCCCGCACATTTAGGAAACCCTAAGAAGTTCCTGGCTGAAGTGTGGTGGAGCACAGTGAGTGATGACGCTGAGGAGATAATGGGGCGGGGCGGGGAGGGGGGGGTAGGGCCTTACATGCTGGGCCAACCAGGCTGGAGTTCAACCCTGTAAGCAACTAGGAAGGCAGATAGTAAACAGGCACATGTGTTTTTAGCATGATAATTCTGGTAGCAGAGTAAAGGATAGGTCAACTAAAGGATAGGGCTGTGAGGCAAGGAAAGGACCTGGTCATCGTCTAGGCCCAAGGAAAGAACAGCAAAGGCAGAGGAACAGAGAGGTGAGGCTGGGCTGAGAATGACACTGAGAGGGAACCTAGAAGGACTGTGTTACTGCCTGGACCTGAGAGGAAGGATGGAACAGAAGATGGTAAAGTTTCCAGCTAGGAGACCCGGGAGATAGATAGTGATGGTATTAGCCAGGTTAGGGAGTATCAGTTGGGTGGGTGGGTGGGGCGGAATAAAAGTGCATATTTCTTAGGGAAAAGCATGGCCAAGGTAAGAGTTCAGTCTGAGGTGGCTATAGAACTTCCAGGCAGAAATAATCAAAAGACAATGGGAAATATGGACCTACAGGTCAGGAGAGAAGAAGGAGGTTAGAGATACAAATTTGTAAGTCATCCTAGAGGTAGGAGTTGAGGCTATAGGTATAGCCTCAATCACCCAGGGGGACATTGTAGAGTTAAAAAAAAAAACAGGGGGTGGGGTACCTGGGTGGCTCAGCAGTTGAGTGTCTGCCTTCACCGCAGGGTGTGATCCCAGGATCTGGGATCAAGTCCCACTTTGGGCTCCCTGTGGGGGGTCTGCTTCTCCCTCTGCCTGTGTCTCTGCCTCTCTCTCTCTCTCTCAGTCTGCGTCTCTCATGAATAAATGAATAAATCTTAAAAAAAAAAAAAACAAGGCTTTCTTTAGAACTTCAGAAAATACCCAACAGATGGACTCACAGATTATAAAGGATAAGGGCAGGAACTCTGTGTGTTTTGTTTACTGTTGTATTCCTCCCACCTAGCACAGGGCCTGACTTATAGAATGCGCTCATTGTGGAATGAATGAATGAACCCAATAAAAAAAAAAACTGCAAGCATGGAGGCTCCTTCTTGCTACATTCAGCCTAGCCCTACAAGCAAGAGATGAAATCAGAACTGGCTGGAATGCAAGTCAAGATAGAAAAATATATATATAAAGATTTGTTAATAGAAGCCCCCTTTGCCTATAGTTGGCCATCTAAATTGACCAAGAGTCCCATAATTCGGAACCTTGCAGGGAACCCCCTGCAAAAAAAAGAAAAAAGAAAAAAGGCCAAGAGCCTTTGTACTCCAAATGAAAACTGAGTGAAAAAAAAAAAGAGTTGCAAAACAATTTCAGTGGTGATAAAATGTCTCCTGGGTTTCTCAAGCACCTTTGGTTAAGCCCACTCACCAGACACGTCAATGCAAGTCACATTATGGGCACTATCTCCCCAATGAGTCTATCATCTGAATTGCCTCAGGCAGTGGCTTTAAGCCTAGAGCTAGGGATGTGGACAGAGCACAGAGGCCAGTAGGTAAAAGACCAGGATCTTGAGGCTTAAAGACTAGATGGAGACAAGACCTTTGGCTGGGTTTTAAAGACAGAAACTTGACCAAAAGTAAACAGGCTTCATGCCTGCAGAGGTTTTAAAGGAACTGTATTGCTGAAGAAACTGCAAGCCTGGCTGTCAGTAGCCTGGGAGCATTCTGGTCCTGAGGCAATCCATGGACCCCTGGTAGGGAGCCGGCCTAGAAATGACCAACAGCACCAACGCATATGGAAGATTCTTCCCAGAGTGCAAAACAAGGAAACAAGGGTCTTAATCCACTCCCAGAATAGAGTCCTCACTATCCATGTCCAGCAGCAGGTGATTAGTGGTATGGACCAGTGACTTTCCTTCTCTCCTTTAGAAATGGGAGTTTTTATTGCACTTTTCCTGCTCCTTCTCCTGGCACTATATAATGAGTGGGTTGGGGCAATTACCTTGCTTTTATGCTTTAAGAGAGGACATTTTGGACTTGAGGCTGATGATGAGACAGGGTGAGACTTTGGGGCTGTCTTCCTTGGGAAGTGGTGTATGTGTCCTTTAGGAAGAAAGCTCTGTATAGATGTCAGGCAACTAGCAGCATCTGCCACAGGACCAGAAAGAAGGCACTAGAGGAGTTGAAAAACTAGTGATGGTCTTAGAGTAGTTTAAGTAGGGGCAGGGGGTGGGGAATGCAGGAAAGCCAGTTATGATGGGTTCAGGAGCAAATAGAAGTTGTGAATTTTTAAGACTTTGTCAATAACCCTCTTCAGGTTACACTCAAAGACTTCTTGGTAGGGATTCATTTACCTATTTTTGTCCCCAGGAATTTTCCATGTTCAATTTTTACTTCAGGTATTGCTTAAGTTCTTCTGTCTGGGGCAAAGAGATGAAGATTACCAGACCCTGTGCTTTCTAGAAATCAAGACTTGGAGTTGGCTTCACAGCAAGGATCATGCTATATAGTTTGAAAGGTAAAGGTTCTTGCTCTTTAGCAGGAACATAGTCAATGGATCAGGTAAAGCCACATTGCTAGGTATTCTCCATGATTATTACTAAATTTCTTAGCCTCCTTTGGAGAGATCTAAAGGGGACAAAATGGCCATTAAGTATGCACTATTGTTGTACAACTGAAAAAAGACACAGAAGCTACACATAGTAGAACTCCCATAGCTGAAGGATCTCAATATGTCATTCACTTCACCTGCCATAAGATATCTAATTCATTCACTAGCTGTCTATAGGAAATGAAGAAGATGAAAGAGAAAAGTGCAACTTAAAAAAAAAAAAAGATTTTATTTATTTATTTATTCATGAGAGACACAGAGAGAGGCAGAGACACTGAGCAGGGAGCCCAAAGCAGGACTGGATCCCAGGACCCTGGGATAACGCCCTGGGCCAAAGGCAGGTGCTCAACCACTGAGCCACCCAGGTGCCCCAGAAAAGAGCAACTTAATACTAAGTTCAGGAAAATGCCCTTTTAATTAAGGGATGAGGTTTGGTAGTGGTGATAATAATTTTATGGAGATAACAACAGCAACAAAAAGCTTCAAAGTGTTCTCTGCAGATAAAACACATAACCACAGAAAAAACCAGTGAACTGTAGATCTTACTGCTAACGTTTTCATCAACATTAAACCCATCAGCAACAAAACATATGAAGGACAAAAAATATGACCCTTCCCAAATAACTTTATCACTATATGCCAGCTGCAAGTGATTCCCCTCACCACAGCAACAGATACTATGCGTGGTGAGTCACTTGCTGAGGTCTGCTCACCCATCCCCACCTACGGAGGCCCTGAAGATGAGGGGCCGACACCTACCGCAGGGCACCGAGTACATTCTTTGAAAGCCAACTCTGCATACTGCTTCACAGAACTGGTAAGGAACTTGCTGAAACAACCTGCAGCTCACAGGTTTCCCATGTGTTCTCTCTTCCATCACTTTCTTCTTTTTTTGGAAGACAGCCATGAGAACGGAATTGTCTATTTTCTCCACCTATGACCCAAGGATATGAAAAACTGAAAAAAACTGGGAAAAAGTAAGAACCACTATTTACATTGCTTGATACCCTGCTTCACAGATAAAGGCTCGTATGTGCATATGGCTGCATGCAACTTGCATTTCATGTAGAGTGTTTTAAGAGTCTCTCCTGGCCCAACCCTCTCCTGCTTTGACTTGTCTCTTTAAAATTCCCTGTCCCTTCTTTGATAAATCCACTTAATAAAAATTCACTGAGCAGGAATGCCTGGGCTGCTCAGCGGTTGAGTGTCTGCCTTTGGGTAAGGCGTGATCCCAGGGTCCAGGATCGAGTCCACATCAGGCTCGCTGTGGGGAGCCTGCTTCTCCCTCTCCCTGTCTCTCCCTCTCTCTCTCTCTCTATGTCTCTCATGAAAAAATAAGTAAATCTTTCAAAAAAAAAAAAAAACATTCAGTGAGCAGTCACTCCGTGCCAGGCACTGGTAATGAAATGGTCAACAGTGTAGACACAGTTGTTGCCTTCTTAAAAGCTCATAGTTTAGTGAGAGGTAAAACTAGGTAAACAATTATAATATGGTGTGATAAATGCTATTCCATTTCTTTCATTTTGCTTCAAGACAGGCAGATAGGTTTGCCCTGAATCTTGATTGGTGCTTCTGTACATCCTGGCATCATCTCTACCTCCTTTCCAACTACACCCTTTGTGCCTGCCCACACCCCTGCCCCACTTTCTGTCTTAATCCCAGGGTTTTGGGTCAACAAGTAGCTGGCTTAGAGTCATCAGCAGGTGAATTATTCTTTTGGCTACAGAACCAAGTGATAGCAAGACGAGTCAAATCTTTCCCTTAAATTAAGTATACCTTTATAACCTGCAAACCACAGTTTTCAAACAGTTTCTTCTGATCCTGAATTTCCTCAGCTGAAAGTTTTAGGCATCTCAGAAACTTATTCCTTTTCATTTCATCCTGATTTTTTGGTTGCCCATCAGTCCATTGTCCTAAAAATAAGTAACACAGCACTTTATCTCAATGCTCTGTGAGAGGACAGAGGGTTGTAAAGAAATTCAATAAAACAAATTATAGAAAGTTAAAGGGGTGGATTAACCAGTTTACATTGTGTGCCTTACATGTTCAGGACATGGTAGGAAAGTACAACCTAATGAGAAGTCATAGGCTAAAAGAGGGGGTTAATAAATTTGCCCTCACATGGTTTGGATTATGAGGCTGAAGGGTGAGAGAAAAAATATCATTAATGTATAATTCCCCCATCAATGTTGTAACAATGATATATAATTGTGTTGCTTATAGAAAATGTTTATATTTCTACCCAGGATGCTCATCAACAAAAAGATACAGGTATGACAAAACATTAAGGAGTGATGAAAAATAGCATGACATTTACATAAAACTTCAAGATTTTCAAAAAAGATCTCATATCTCAACTTCATTTGAACATCACAACACTGCCGCTGGAATAATTCACACACTTTTACCAATAAGGAAATTGAAACTCAGAGAAGTTAGGTGACTTGCCCAGAATCACACTGGGCTTTCGCCAGGGCTTTCTATAAGTGGCAAAGCAGAATGTTGGGTATATACATCACTCCTATGCCACCCAGCCAGAGAGAGGAGAATTTGGAGATTAAGAGTTTATGGTGTCCTTTCCTTCCTTTTTTTCCTTCTTTTGTTCCTTCTCTCTACTTTCCTACCTTCTTTTTTAAATTCAAGGGACACCTGTTATTGCCTAGCAACTCCTTATTGGAATAAATATACATATAGGTAGACAAACAGAAACCCCCAAAAGACTTATTTTCTTTCAGTTTTTCTTTTTCTTTTTTTTTTTTTAAGATTTTATTCATTTATGAGAGAGAGAGAGAGAGAACCTAGCAGGGAGGAAGGGACAGATGGAGAAGCAGACTCCCAGCTGAGCAGGAAGCCCCATGATGCCAGGCTGAATCCCAGGAACCTGAGATCATGACCTGAGCCAAAGGCAAACGCTTAACCAACTGAGCCACCCCAGGGGCCCCTCAGTTTATTTTCAGTTTGACTTAAGCCCAAGTATATGAACATGACTGATTCCTAGCACATTATTTAATTGAATGGGCTCAATTTAACCACAAAAAGCAGATAATAAATCCAAAGAATTTCTATAGGGGCCAAGTTATACATCTGGAATGCGGGAGGGACAAAATTCCATAGCAGAGAAACTCCAATGCCAGGACATTGCAAAGGAAGAGATTATAAATTAAACCTCGAGAGCAACAGCTGACATTCATAAAGTATAGTAACAGAGTTCAGTTTGCTTGAGTTCAGCAAACATTTACTGAGCTCTTATCACCTGCCTGGTGCTGGGTTGGGCATCAGAGACTCAAAAGATCCACAAACCGCTGCTGTCAGAAGCGCTCCTCAGGAAGCATTACAGTGGCAGCATCAAAGAGGAAATACCTAACTTCTTGTAATTTAAAATTTTATTCTGGTGGATAGTTGATGATCCTTGTAGTAAAAACTCATTACAAATCTATCCATTTTGTTAATGAAGGTCTTAATTTGATTGAGAAGAGGGTGTGTAGGAGACTGTGAAACACTGCTGTGGAAAGATATGCTTAGTCATCAGCTATCAAAAATGCCACCTTGCAGCAGAACAAGGGACTGACAGGACTAACTGCCAATAGCTGGGAGAAGGAGTCAACGGTATGAATGCAGTTAGTTTCAAGTAATGCCACAAGCTTCATAGACCAGTCTTGTCTCTCGTTCTCCTGGGGAGCATAGTGCGGTCAGTTTAAATACCCACAGTCCTTAAGTTTCAAAAGCTAAATAGAAATCATAATCTTTGGCCTCATCCTTATGTCTTATTTTTGTCGTTTTTTGCCCCCTGAATTTTTCTAAGGAATGGAGATACAATATTTATTGTAAACTCCAACTGACTTTGACCATGTCTGCCTGAATTATTTTTACAAACAAGGTGCAAGTAAGGTGTTCTTTGAAATTTTACATCTGAATTTTTGTGCCAAACTCATCAACATTTCAGTGATCTTTCTACAGTATGAAACTGACCTTATCTCTGCTAAAATCCTTCAAGGCTCCCCCTTGTTTCAAGAAAAACTCTGAAATCTCATGTGATTTACAAAGTCTTGCTTAATCTAGACCCTGGTCCGATTGCTTGGAGGTTTCTTTATCTTATTAATTGCTATTTATTCTTCACTCACCATTTGTGACACCTCCTCTGAGAAGGCTTCCCTTGACCTCCCACGTCTGGGTTAGGTGTCTTAATAGGTATGCTGAGACCCAATGCCAATGTCTGTGTGTAGGAGGGTTTCCCGTATACACAAGCAAGCAATTCTGCTGCTATCTACCCAAAGATAGCATCAGATTCCACAGGTTATGGGTTCAATCCTATAAGACTGCCCCCCAACACACATACACACACACCTCAGACACCAGTCAAAAGCCAGGTTGTTACCTGTGCTTCTGGCTGACTAGCTACAAACTAGAGGTTCCAATGACCTTCTCCTTGGATTCCAGACACCAGTTGCAAGTTCCGATTGCTACCTGTACTTTTGACTGGCTGACTATAAATCAGAGAGGTTCCCATGAGCTCCTCCTTGGGTTCCACTAATTTGCTAGAGAAGCAACACCTGGGTGGCTCAGTGATTGAGCATCTGCCTTCGGCTCATGGCATGATCCTGGAGTCCTGGGCCTGTTTCTCCCTCTGCCTATGTCTCTGCCTCTCTCCTGTGTCTCTCATGAATAAATAAAATCTTTAATTTTTTAAATAAAATCTTTAATTAAAAAAATTTGCTAGAGCAGCTCACAGAACTGAGGAACATGTTACTTACTGGATTGCTGGTTTATTGTACAGGTATATTACTCAGGAACAGCCAGACTGAAAAGTTGCATAAGGCAAGGAAGGAATGGGAAAAGGGGGCGGAGCTTCCATGCACTCTCCCAGCAAGCCACACTCCCTAGCTCTCCATGGGCTCACCAACCTGGAAGCTCTCTGAACCTGTCTTCCTGGTTTTTTTTTGGAGGTCTGTTACCTAGTCACGCTGATTAAATCATTGACCATTGGCAAATGATTCAGCCTCCAGCCCCTTCCTTAGATTGTTGGGCTGGGGGATACCAAAAGTTCCAATCCTCTAATCATAGATTGGATCTCCTGGTGACCAGTCTCCACCCTTAGGTGCTTTCCAAGGTCCCCTCCTATATGTAACAAAAGACACCTTTATCACTCTCAACACTTAGGAAATCCAAGGGTTATGAGAGCTGTAAGCCAGGAATGTGGACAAAGACCAAATATACATGACAAATATGTTTTGATCACCTGAATGACCAAATATACATTCTAAATGACAGCATCACAGTGCCTGTCTGAGGTGCTCTCATAGAGCACTTTCACCCTCTTTCATAATGAACCTGCTTGCATCTCAGTATCCTCAATTAGATTTTGGGTAGAAACAATGTCCATCTTATCACTGTATCTCCAGCAGCCACCAGGATGCTTGGCACATATCACAGATAAAATATACATAAGTCAAGTAAATAAATGAAATAAACCTCTGTTTCCCAAGGTGGCATTTACAACAGTATAATTTTCCTATTTAGCTCTTGGGTTATGTTAAAAGGATCTCTCCAGACCCAAATTCCCAGTCATCATGATGAATTTTGCCCCACTGAATGGGAGATCCTTGAGTGTACTTCACGGTACAAATGAATAATTTACTTTGGTGAGCTCAAAGTAATTTCAACTTTCCTAATGCTGCCAGCAACAAATACATAGCTGCAATAAAACTCAAAGAAATGAATTAATCAAATGGAATGTGTCCACATTTGAATGCTCCATTTGTAGAATTAGGGATGTATTCCTCGCCCCCCACCCCCAGCCTGGGCTTGCGTTGCCTGAGGCTTTCCCATTTAATTGCCTCTCAGACAACCCATGTCCAGTAAATACAATCTTGCGTGTGTGCGTTGTGTGTGTGTGTGTGTGTGTGTGTGTGTGTGTGTGTTCATTTACCAAGTAACCTTGCTGGTAGAAAGAGAGTTATAAAAGTTTATGGCCTATCACAGAACCAGCATGTTTGCTCTCACCCCCATACTATCTCTGACCCACATACATAGAACAGATGCACTCACACCATAAGGAATAGTTGCAAGAGCTGACTTTCCGATTTAAAGTTACTCACCTGACAAGCTCCAAAGGGCTAGCTCCTTTTTTCTTGCCATTTCCTCTTGGACTTCACACAGCATATGTTCAATGTTCAGAACAACCTCAATAACATCAGCTTGGGTTCCTTTGATCTCTAAAATTGCCTTTTCCAGACTGATAATCTCTGAGATAGAGACCCTTAAGGTATTCTGAAGCTGAGTCAAAACGTCATGTTCCTTTTTCCCGAGGTAGAGGATATGATTATTCTCAATGATATGTGGATTCTGGGGGCTCAGTATCCTCTGGATCCACGCTTGGGCCTCCTTCATCTTTTCCAGGTTGGATCCCATCAGACTGATTGCAGGAGATTTAGGTTTGAGCCCATTTTCTCTTTTCTCCTCTCTGGTCAACTTGGGGACTGAAAAGAGTATCATAAACATCCACAGAAGGCAGGTGGGTTTTAAACCAGAGCAGAACAAAACACTAAAGCGAACATTTGTTTCGAGGATATTGTGACTGTTGCCAGCAGCAGCAGCTTCAATTACATGCCTACCTCTGAGAGCTGGGCCAGATATGAAGGAAATCTAAATGTATGGTTTACAGCCTCCTTGAGAACAGAATTTAGCCTGTAAGGGGTCGGCTTTATCTTGCCTTGCCCCTGCTATGTTGCTTTTGTCAATTCACAGGTGAGTTCACCTTGTGATATCAGCCTAGATGTTAACCATCATAGTCATACCTCAGAGCCGTAGATTGGGTTCCAGACCACTGCAATAAAGTGAATGTTGCAATCAAGCAAGTCAAATGAATGTTTTTTGGTTTTCCAATGCATATAAGAGTTATGTCTACACTATACTGTAGTCTACAAGTATGCAATAGCATTATGTCTAAAATAACACTGTACATAGTTTTTTTTTTTTTTGTACATAGTTTTAAAATACTTTGTTGGGGATCCCTGGGTGGCTCAGCCGTTTAGCGCCTGCCTTTGGCCCAGGGTGTGGTCCTGGAGTCCCAGGATTTAGTCCCACAGCGGGCTCCCTGCATGGAGCCTGCTTCTGCCTCTGCCTGTGTCTCTGCCTCTTTCTCTCTCTCTGTGTCTCTCATGAATAAATACATAAAATCTTTAAAAAAAAAATACTTTGTTGCTAAAAAATGCTATCATCTGAGCTTTCCGTGAACCATAATCAGGATCACAAATCACAACAAATATAACAATGAAAAAGTTTGAAATATTTCAAGAATCACCAAAATGTTATATAGAGATATGAAGTGAGCAAATGCGGCCGGAAAAATGGTACCAACTGACTTGCTTGGTGCAGTGTTGCCACAAACCTTCAATTTGTAAAAACAAAACAAAACAACTCCAAACACAAAACAGTATCTGAAGCACGATAAAACAAAGTACCATAAAATGAAGTATGCCTTTATGTTCCACTGACTGAGATTTTCCTTAACCTCTGCTCCTACCAACCTCGAAGTCAAACATCTCTGAAAGCCGTAGAGCTTAGAGAGTGAAAATTCTTTTAGAAAAATATGTATTCCTGATTATAAAAATAACACATTTATTTTTGAAAAATTAGAAAATTATCCAAGTATAATGAAGAAATACCCATAACTCTACTCTCTGGGGTTCCTCTTCATGTCTTATCTGTATGTAACAGGACATTTTACACCACAGAATTTGGAGCTTACCAGCTCCTGCTGCTTGACATGGTATATCCCAGCAGAAAATGTCAAGGAACTTGATTCCAACCCACTCATGTGTACCCCTCTCTATAACTCCCCTCCAAAAGGAGCAAAGATATATATAAAGAAGTAGAATCTCTGATGGACTAGAGTAATTCTCAACCCAAATAGAAAAAAAAAAAAGGTTAGAGGGCAATAGACTAGATGAGAGGAAATTCATAGGTGAGGCAGTATCTAGAATTATATATCGAGAATTCTCTCGGGCGCCTAGGTGGCTCAGTGGGTTGAGTGTCTGCCTTTGGCTCAGGTCATGATCCTGGGGTCCTGGGATCAAGTCCCCCATCTGGCTCCCCCTTCTCCCTCTGCCTGCCACTCCCCCTTCTTGTGCTCTCAGTCTCTGTGTCAAATAAATCTTTAAAAGAAAAAAGAATTCCCTCAAATTATCAAGAAAAAGGAAGAACACAAATGGCCCATATATGTGTGAAAAGATGCTTATCTTCACTGGTAATCAGGGATATGAAAAATTATCCACCAGACTGGTGGCAAATTTGACAATATCAAGTGTTGGGAACACTTGATATAGAGCAACTGGAACTCCTGTATATATCTATGATGAATGTAAAACTGGCACCACTACCTCCACAATTATATATTGTGTAAAGAGATTTTTGTACATGTGTTTCGGGAGGTATGTATAAGAAAGCTCACATTTTTGTTTCTAACAGCAAAAAACTGGAAATGACCCAGACGTCCTTCAATAATGGAATATTGTTATACCAATGAAAAGGAGTAAACTTGAGCTATTTGGATGAATCTCAGAAGCATATTTTGAAGGGGAAAAGTAAATTGAGCACTTACTATGTTCTAGGCATCGTTCTAAGTGCTTCACATAAATTATTTTGTCCGCTTTTCACAATCTTACGATATAAGTACTATTAACAGCCCCATCTTGCAAATGAGGAAACTTATTCAGAGTTATTAAGTTACTTGCCCATGGTTATTAGGACTAATAAGTTGTGGCCATGGAGCTAGCAGGGGTGGGCACTCTGCCTCTAGCACTCATGTGATTCTGCTCCCTGTAAGCAATCTGAGGTTAGTAGTGGAAATTAGCATCCTTCCCCCTGATAGAACAGTTGGGGGGTATCGGGAACTGTGAAACAGTATCAGGAGAGACCTAGAGAGGGTCTGAGAGGAAAAAAAAAAAAGCCAATGGTTTAGACAATAGAAATGACAAAGGGTTCTTAAATTGAAGGCATAGGGGTTTTGTTTGTTTTTTAACCCTTCTTCTGCCCAGGAATTTATATTACTTTTTAGGAAAAAACTAGAAACAAAATATGGTGATACTTCATTTACCCATCATTACTGGGAAAAAAAGAATTGTTCTTCTGTGTAATTCATTCTTCAGATCACTAAAGGATACACTTCTAGCACCAAACACATTAGTTAAATATTTATTAGTTAAATTACTTTTTTATTTTATTAGCTAAATATTTCTAATGAAAACACATTTCCCTGCCTTCCTAAATAGTTTAACTTTTCCTTGATAATCTGAGATCATCATCATTAACCGTTATTGTCAATTATTGTCCTATGCTATAATTACAATTCTTTTACAGGTGTCCTTAAAAATGACTGAAGTCAAAGGTAACGCCTGGCCCTATTATGCAGACCAGTCACATAGAGACATTTGTATGTTTCTTTTTCATATTATCCTCACCTAAAACTCCTATCTACCTTTTCCCCTAGATTCAGGGTGGTTCTCTACCCATGCACTGCATTTGTTAGCTGCTGTGGGTTTTCTTCACCTTGGGTGCCCCAACCCACCAGCTCTAGCCATTGAAAATCCGCCATCCTCAAAGCCCAACTTAGAACCACTTGTCCAGGAATTTACTCTTGATCCCTTCAGGTCTGAATCTCTCCCTCCTCTGGGCCCCGTGGGTCCTCTCATTCATTATTCTTTGGCCTTCATTTAATGCTTTGCAATTTACAGAACATTTTTACATACATAATCTCCAATTCTCCTCACAAAAGTCTGTTATTATCATTGTTCTACAGATAAACAGATTCATAAGAGGCACAGTCACAGACCACAGCTCTTCAAGTATCCTCCTCCTTCATATCTAGCACTGCTGGACCACTGCACATCCATAAGTGAAGTCTTCTATTAAAGGGTATAGCAAATCATTGGGACCCTAGTGGGAAATATCCTAGCAGTTTCTATTGCCGGTTGAATGTCTAGTGTTTTTATAATGTTCTTAGAATATTGTAGAGTAAAAGACTATTATTTCAGAAGTATACATCCTAGTTGTCATGAGGTATTTCCAACTCCATGGACTCAAACTTCACTAAAGGATAGGAGTTATAAGACAAAGTTAATCTTTCTCCAACATCAATCAGGATTAGTTTAGTCCAGTGATCCCCAAACCTAGTTCAGCAGCAAAACTGATTAGGGAGCCACTGAAAAATATACATGCTTGACCCAGATGGAGAGCTCCCGAATCAAAATCTGTAGAGTTCGGGCCTATCCATATTTCTGTTTGTTTGTTTAAAGTTTCAGTTATGATCCCAGGGATTACTCAGGTATGGGTAGTGTCAGGTTAATCCACTTATTATTATCTGGTATTACTGAGATATGTTTTCTATCATGGCTAATGAGTAATCCTATTTAGATGTAACCTCATTCAGAGCAAAAAGAGTAACAGGCTTAGTCAGCTTACGGAGGGCAGAACTTAGAGAAAAATTATAGACCTCTATGAATGAACTACCCACACTGTGGATTACTCACTGTGGCTTAGCCTCTCTATTCATAACATGAGACTGGACTGGGCAAAAGTAGAATCACGTTCAGATACTGAGCCAGTTAGTATCTGAATAAAAGCACAGTGAGATATATTTGGCTTATTTCTTATTCTTGTCCCTTCCATTAGTTCAGATGATGAAAAATAGAATGAGACTCTGTTGGGTGGGCTCTACTTCCAAGCCCATGAATTTCTTACTCACCACTGTAATTATTGGAATGATGTGGCTTGGACTTATTCTTTGCCATTTCAGCGCTGAAAGTCTATCAGAAGCAAAAGAGAGCAGAGTCATAAGTGGGGATTTCAGGCAAAGTCAACAAAATCCCTCTTTCCACCTGCATATACCACACTTGGCCTTATCCACTCTGTCAATCCCCATCCCCACTGCCACAAATCTACAGCAGTCCTAGGGAACAGCAGTCACAGCATCAAATTACGCAGTACCACGAACTATTAGAACACCTAGGGGAAACGAGTATAGGAAAACCGGAAAGAAAACCAAAATCTGGTATAAAAGAAAAAAAGAATGCATATCCCAAGGCAAAATATAATCATTCACTCATTCCACAAATATCAATGCTCTGCTTATTACATATTAGACACTGAACCAAAGGTGTGGCTACGTCACTGAAGACAAAAATGGGCAGATGCTCTTGTAATTAATAAAACAGAGACTTATTTAAATAAGTTATGTGCATACCAAGCTTTGTCTGTAGATTGAATAAATGATCAATTCTTGTTAAGTGCCTAACAGTGAACCTGGCACATAGTAAGCATATGTGAGCTATTGTTGTAATTATTTTTTTACGGCAATCAACAGACAAAGATTGGTATGTGTTGCCATGCAGACCCTTTAACATAGAGTCCATTTGAAAAAACGAAATGTCTGCTAGGGTTTGGAATGACTATACCTACTAACTCTTTTGTTTAAAGTTGGTTCAGTTGGCAGTGATTATTTCATTGGAAAGATGGTAAATAACGAGGGGGAGGCTAGATTTTTCTACAGTTTCTCCTTAGCAGTGCCTGGCTGATGCAATACATGGCAGATGTTTTTATTATCAATGCCTAGGGGAGCTCTCAGATTGTGGGTGATCTTTATAATTTTTTGAATCGCCACATACATTTTTGTTTGTGTATTGAAGAGAACAGAACTTCTTTTCTAGATGCAGTTAATTTTCCCTTGTAGGAAGATGCCACTTCCTGAGCAGTTCAGGGATGTGCTCAGGGCATCTATCTGGGCCCATCAATAGTGCTTTGTTTTGTCTGGAAGGTGAGCTACTTTACTGGGTAGATTTTACAGGTAGGTCAGCGTGGATGAGACACAGTGGTGTCCTGGAGCTGGCTGACATTGGCTAATGAGAGCTCACCATGAACATCTCTTCCCAACTCCACCTTCAGTGATGTCACACTCACAGCTTGAAGTCAGCAATGAATTCCAGCAAACACTACAAACCTCCCTGGGTCTAGTCAAGCAGCAAAAGGAATAAGAACCTATACACTTGTTCCAGCAAAGAGCAAAAGCTAGAACAAGTATAAGTTCATTTTCTTGTAGGGAGAGATAAAAATGGCATCCACTGACCTCGAGACAGACTGAGAGGTGGAAGAGTGAGAAGTCAGAGGACTAGTGTTCAGAGCCACTCTCTCTGCCAGACACTGAGCAAGACCCCTTATATCCAAACCCCAGACATATGCCTGGAAAATTGTCCTAGCCCTTGGATGTTGCTACTGGCAGAACCAGAAATCTGTCTTGAAAACCTATTTTAAGCTGCTGTAACTTATTTCATTTCCTTTTTTTAGTCTTCCTTAACATCATGACAATCCCTTCTCAAAGTGCCAGCTAAGCAAGAAGAAAGCACAGAGATGGTACTTCAAAGGCAGGACAGCACAGCGCCACATACTCATTACGGGGAATATATCAGGGACCTTTTCACACGTTAGAAACTCAGCTTATGGGTGCCTGGGTGGCTTCGTGGTTGAGCATCTGCCTTTGGCTCAGGGTGTGATCCCAGGGTCCAGGGATCGAGTCCCACATCGGGCTCCCCGTGGGGAGCCTGCTTCTCCCTCTGCCTCTTTCTGTGTCTCTCATGAATAAATAAATAAAATCTTAAAAAAAGAAAGAAAGAAACTCTGCTTACTCTGCCCATTCTAAAACCAAAAGCTAAGATGAAGCAAAAACTAAAGAAGCTAGACACACAGACGTCTGCCCTCAGACACAGGGACCCACTCTCCTACACACAATCCCTCAAATTTGTATCAGACCACGATGGACTTCCCTCTGAGGTCACCTACAGAGAAGTTAAACAAGAGATTGAATTTGGGGACAGTACTGGGGACACAGCGAAAGTAGCCAAATGTACCTCTGCTGTGAAATAATCTAATTGGGAAGAAAAGATAACAAGTCACTTGGTTTCGTACTCAGGTCAGCATTCCGTGAATCACAGTTCATTACAGCTGATACAGTGGCTCCTCTTCACGGAGGGCTTACCTGTGGGCCACGTAACGTTGTAAGTGTTTTATGTGTATTAACTCATTTAATGCTCACAACAGCTCCATAGGATGGTGGTTATTATTACCACTTTACTTTTTTTTTTTGCAAATAAGCTCTGTGCCTAAAGCGAGGCTCGAACTCACGACCCCAAGATCAAAAGTTGCATGCTCTATGGACTGAGACAGCGAGGGGCCCCTCTTATCCCACTTTAAAGATGAGGAAACTGAAGCACAGAAAAGTATATTAACTTGCCCCAAGAAGTTGATTGATTGAAGAGGAGAAGACAAGGAATTTGTCTTAAATATGTTGGATTTAAGAGGACAATCAGATAACCAAGTGGAAATGAGGGAGGGTTAGGTATATGGGTCTGAAGGTGGCTCACAAAACAGAACTTTGCAGAATCTGTAAGAATACTTATATTCTCAGAGGGGAAGAGAAGAGAGAAGAGCAGAGAACCCCACATTGAAACTGGAAGGTTAAAAAAAAAAAGAAAAAAGAAACTGGAAGGTTGCTTACCTTTGAGGAGCAGAGTTGAGAATGAAGGCGGCCAACAAGGGAAAAGAGGGAAGTTAGGCAGCTGGGTAACATGGCTTCTTCTTCTTCTTCTTCTTTTTTAAAGATTTTTTATTTATTTATTCATGACAGACAGAGAGAGGCAGAGACACAGGTAGAGGGAGAAGCAGGCTCCATGCAGGGAGTCCAACGTGGGACTCGATCCTGGGTCTCCAGGATTACACCCCAGGCCGAAGGTGGCACCAAACTGCTGGGCCACCAGGGCTCCCCTCTTCTCCTTTTTTTTTTTTTCAATTAAGATTTTATTTATTCATGAGAGACACAGAGAGAGAGGCAGAGACATAGGCAGAGATTCTGAGAAGCAGGCTCTCTGCAGGGAGCCTGAATCGGGACTAGATCCCAGAACCCCGGGATCACGACCTGAACCAAGGCAGATGCTCAACCACTGAGCCACCCAGGTGCCCCAACATGACTTCTTTACAGACATTCTTCACTAGGTTGGAGGTGGGCAATTTAAAAAAAAATTAAATTTACCAAGTTAGAACATCACTGTGCTGTAAAGTGCTTAGCTCACGTCTTAGGCTGGCGATACTACATAGATGTTATCAAACGACGGAATGAATGAACCATAGGACATTTCTCAAATATTAACTGACCTTATAGGTCTCCAGTTCTTCTGGAAAGATCACAAAATTTACAGTTAATTGTTTTTTCAAATGGCGCTTGGCAAAATTTAAAACTTCACCAAACATGATCTTGGCTGCTACATAGTTCGGAATACCAATGTTTCCAGTCCCCAGGGCGGGGAAGGAAATAGAAGTTTTATTTAGTTCAAGGCATTTCTCCAAACATTCCTTCACCGCAATTCTCAGCACCTGGAGGAAAAACAGATGAGCCTTTGAGTCCAAATAAAACCTCCCTTGCCTCTTGGATCCTGCCCATACTTTGCAATGACGACCTCTATTCTCCCTAACAGTCGTGTCCATGCCTCCTTAGAGAGCAGGGGAAGTTCCCCTCCATGGGAACCCACTGCAGACTTAGGTTAGATGATAAGCAACAGAAGTAATTTAGGGCTCTGTCTTATGCTCTTCAGGGTATTGGGGTCCGATGATTTCTCCCAGTTCATAAGGCCTTGCCCATCTCCCTGCGTCAGAGAGCCAACCATCAATTTATCGCCACTTACCGGCTGCTTCCAGGTTGAAACAAAGAGCTCTTGGAAAAGTTTAATAAAGGAGACAGAGGGTAAAGTAAGTAAGCAGCTCTATCCAGCATCTTTAAGATATGTCCGAATGTTCTATGTGATTGCTTCTCGAGAAGTGCTAACATATTTGGCAGACTTACACTTTGCATCAATGTTTCAACATCCAAACTGAATTCTAGTACAGGATGGTTGCCTGTGAAAGGGCCTTGGAAAACTCAGGGGCAGAGAGTGACTAGAGGGCCAGTGTGGGATTAGAGGGCTCTCAGTCAAAGGAGGGCCAGAAACGGTGGCAAAATAGAGAGAGACAAAGGTAGAGAAGGGGACTGTCTCCCTCTCTCCACATTTGAGTGGGTCCCCCCTACTCTTTTTCCGGCAAAGTTAGCCAGAAAGCCAATCTCTACCACAAGCATAGGTAGGAAGACACCCCAGGTAATAGATTTACCTGGAGTAACACTGGAAAGGGAATCCCAGGACCTCCTGGCATTTAACTGATGGAGGGAAATAGGGAGAGGTGAAATTCCAGGTCTGCTTAGGGAAAGGCCAACAGGGTCACAGAAGGGTGAGGTGAACAGGTGTGCAAGCTGAGGTAGCCCCCACCTTTCCAGGTCTATTTACAATATGCCGGCTTAAATTTTTTTTGAATTTTTATTATTTTTTAAAGATTCTATTTATTTATTCATGAGAGACACAGAGAGAGAGAGAGAGAGAGAGAGAGGCAGAGACATGGGCGGAGGGAGAAGCAGGCTCCATGCAGGGAGCCTGATATGGGCTCTATCCCAGGACCCCGGGATCACGACCTGAGCCAAAGGCAGATGCTCAACTACTGGGTCACCTGGGTGCCCCCAGCTTACAATTTAGACATAAGTTAGGTAATATTGTAAGCTAACTTTCTTAAGATAATTTGGGACAACAACACTTTCTCTGCTTTTCAGAGTGGTAAAAAATGAGGACTAACCCACTTACCAACCTTTAAAGGTTGGTAAGTTAATAAATGTAATGACATGATGGGAACTCAGCAAAGACTACGCAGACGGTGGAACTACGTAAAGATACACTTATTTTGAACTTACCTGAGACTTTTTGAAACATCTTGAGTCCCACAACACATGGCATACACATTGACAGGACAATTTAAATCCTTTTGTGACCAGTACCAACTGAGAACCTTGATGTATCCCGGTAATTTTATTATTAAATTCCAGTTCTAGTTCATCTCCTGCTTGTTGTAGAATTGATTTCGACACAGGTCCTAATCTGAGACCATGTAGCGGATCTACAGAATTAACAATTACATCCGTCTGAAAAGGAAAAAAAGCAGAAAACAAAAAACAGATAGGATTCATTGTTAAATCACTTTTTCTTAAGTCTTTATTTTGCTGAGGAGCTTTGAAAACTACTTTTGAGGATCCTAAATTCACAAAACATCATTTGTTTGTTTTGCACAAAATATCATTTAACAGGAGATAGAAACTCATAATTCCAAGGAGGGACCATTTAATTGCCATGAGTCCATTTGGCCTATTCAGAAATTAGGTAAAGTATGTGGATGATACAATTCTGACTGCAAACGTCCGTGAGCCCCTTGCTGCTTAATACCCCCCCCCCCCCATTCCAAGATTCTGAGCATTCCCTGGGATTTAACCTTTACCAATACATGGTTTCATTCCTTGCCCCACTGCCATCACTTTTGGCTATTTCTGTGTGAATTTTCTGTTTTGTTTTAAAGAGAGTGCAAATAAAATTTCTTGAGAAATTTCTACCTCCTAATTATTTTTCTTTTTAAAGAAAGCAGTACATGATTAAAGAAAGTACAAATGAGACAAAAAAAAAAAGTCTTCAGTGGAAATAGGCCTCCCTCTTGCTGGGTCCCTTGGATGCCCCACGCCCCCACCTGTCCTACAGGCAACTACTTTTACCAGTTCTTCATCTGTCCTTTCAGAAATAGACTGCATACACACGGGCTGTGTTTTCATTAATATTAGCTCCTCATTAGCTCTCAGCGCTGGGCTACAGGGAATGGTATCCTTCCACCACCACCCCCCTTCACCCTGCTCAAACCCCTATAAATCATCCTGATGGCTTCGGCTCCCTTTGCAGGCAACCCAGGTACTTCTTAATTTTTTTTTTTTAAGATTTTATTTATTTATTCATGAGAGCCACACAGAGAGAGGCAGAGACATAGGCAGAGGGAAAAGCAGGCTCCCTATGGGGAGCCCAGTGTAGGACTCGATCCCAGGAGCCCGGGATCATGTCCTGAGCCAGAGGGCAGACACTCAACCACTGAGCCACCCAGGTGCCCCAATCCAGGCACCAGGCACTGCTAATAGATGTTAATGAATACTTCACTTTGAAAGCGCAATCAGAATTTGCAATTTGGAAGCATTGGCACCCTTCAAACATTTTAAAGTTCCTAATGTTGCTGGCCATAAATAAATATAATAAAGGTTTAATTAAAGAGTAAGTTATTCAACTAGGATGTTTCTACTTTAATTTTAAAGTGGCATATTAATAATGACTTAGTGAATCAACGTTTCATCGTGTGGGGTCCTCTAGTCTTCTTTCCTAATTGTCTTGTAGAAAATAAGTGGTATTTTTTCACTTATAACTAAGTCTATTTGATTGTGGCCATAGGAGAAAATTAAGTGTGATATCACTGATCTAGGAATAAAAAGAATATATAACCTTATATGTTTTCTCATCCTCTGTTGCAGCCCTTCTTCCCACTGCCCCCTTCACTTTTTCATCAATAATTTGCGGAACACCTAGATGCGTGGCTAGACTGGGCCCTAGGGCTACAAAGATGAACAAGACATGATCTCCATCCTTAAGGTGCCTCTGCTGAGCTGGGGAGCTGCATCAACCCTGATTCCCTCTCAGGCTTGCCAGGGCCCTGGTCTTTGTGCCCAAGAAGCAGTGGATAAATGCCAAATTATCATTTGTATTCTCTACAACCCCTGACAGAGCAGTATATTAAGCACACAACTTACAGCTCCATCTAGATCCCCTGACTGGTCCAGTCTGTGATTTTCAGGCTGTCACCACTTTTGTGTGTCTCCGATCGAGTCCTTCTAAAGCCCACCCAGGCCGTGACTCCTGCCAGTTCATACCCATCATAACTTGAGATCAGATTCAAAACTCTTATCTTCTGAACTAATCTTTCTAGGTCCACGGCACCACCCTCTTGTCACAAATGTACATACTCTTAGATATTGTGAATTCATTTTGTATTAAGACTTTTTTTGTGGGCAGCCCGGGTGGCTCAGCGGCTTAGCGCCACCTTCAGCCCAGGGCATGATCCCGGAGACCTGGGATCGAGTCCTACATCAGGCTCCCTGCATGGAGCCTCCTTCTCCCTCTGCCTGTGTCTCTGCCTCTCTCTCTCTCTCTCTCGAATAAATAAATAAAATTTTTTAAAAAGACTTTTTTGTTGTTGTTGACTATTGATAGGTTGCTTTAGAAACGTTCAGATGGGTTGTTTCCCCAATGAGATTTTTCAAATGGAGAATTTCTTCTTATATATAAAGAGTATCATAGATGTTAAGTTCCTTGGAATCAAAGAGTGTCTTACTTCCTCATAGTGCCTAAGAATAAATATCAATAATAATCATAAATAGTTATCACGTGCCGAGCTCTATTCTAAGTATTTTATGTGTATTGATTCCAGCTCTTTGATATAAGTGCTACAATTATTCTCATTTTATAGATGAGGAGACCAAGGTCCAAAAGATAACTCGATTCAGATCACCCAGTTAGCACACGACAAAGCTAGCATTCGAATCCAGATGGTCTGTCTCCGAAGTCCATACTCTTGGCTCTAACAAGATGCTTTCTAAATAGCATCTGAAATGGTACACATTTAAAAAATATTTGGTAGGTGGTAAGCAGTTCAGGGATCTCCTTTGGCAGTATGAGAGAACAAAGACTTACCTCCTGCAATTCAATGTAGCCCTGGACAATCTGGAGAGTCACATCATTCACAGTTAGCGTCTCAAAAGGAGAGGTGGCTTCTTGACTCATCCAGGATCCCAGTTTGTTCAGCCTTAGGGTTCCTTCCAAAGCATTTTTAAAGGCAACAACAGTAGGGTGCTCATTGCTTACCAGGTGAATTTCTTTCAAATTACTGTCCAGTTGCTTCCCTTGGTAATACAAATAGATAGTTTTCACAATGGTCTGTGTGCACAAGTCCAGAGGAAACTGGAAAATCCCAGAGCTAAGGGCTGGAATTGCTAGTGTCTTAATGTACGGAGAGGCAAAGGTGGCATAATCCAGAATATTTACAATGGCCTCCTGCAGCTTATAGATACATGCATCACAATCTGTCGCTGTCCACTGAGGCCCAACTGCATGAATAATGAATCTGCAGGGAAGTCTCCCTGCATTTGTGATAGCTATCTTACCAGTTGGTATTTTCCCAAATTGGGAAATGAATCTTCTGCTCTCCTCTTGGATTTCAGGGCCGCCAGCATTCACCAGGGCCCGGGCCAGCCCTCCTGCATGAATAAGGTCTCCATTGGCTGCATTCACCACAACATCAACAGCGTGCCTGGTGAGGTCATCCCACCAAACAGATAGCTCCAGCCCAGGAATGAGCATTTCTCTGAAGACTTGCTGAGGTCCACGGAAGGTCCCGGAAGGGGATGGCAAGACCAGGGTACAGACACAATCAAATTTATTCTGAAGGACTTCACACAGCTGACTCTCATTATTTTTTAAAATTGTGAAATGACTGTGATTAATGGGAGTTTGCCAACTGTGGCCTTCTTCAAGAGTGGCAGTTTCTGTAACAGGAGAGAAGATTTAAAAAAAGAAAGAAAGAAAGAAATGAGCAAAGTGTTCCTTTGAAAAGGATGTAATTCCACTTCACATCAGGAAACTGAGTTTCCCATGTGCAAAAAGTGAGATGAGCTTCCTCTCATCCCCTTCTGATGCTCTTTTTCAACCAGACATGTAATTAGACTAAGGATATACAAGAGTTTTTCGTGGTAGGTCACCTGTGAAGTGCCTAATTCTGTGCCTGGCACACAGTGAGCACTCAATAAATGGTAGCTGCTATGTTACAGAGATGGTGGTGAGAAAACTATGTGTATGGGGACTCTTGAGATTTTAAAAATTTGTGTAAAAATGATGACTCTGAGAGCATCCATACTTAAGGCCCATGCATTGGAAATGACGGAATTATGAGTCAAACATGTATGGAGGCTTTCTTTTATTCATAACTTGTTTGCTTTGGTCAGTGTCTCAGTTTGGGGTTCTTTAAAAAGCAGACTCTGAGGTGACGATTTGAATGCAAGTTTACTTGGGAGGTGATTCTAGAAAACACCAGGGGTGGGTGCCAATGACCACGGTGGAGTGGGAAAGTAAGACAGGACTAGGAAGGAAAGGAGTGTGTTATGGAGCAAAGGAAGCTGAACTCCACTAGGGGGCAGTGCAGCTCACGTGTCTCACAGTTACACCACTAGTGGAGGGGGAAAATTATCCCACTGCCTTGAGTCACTGGTTGAGGATGCTCCTGTGGGGGGCCGGGTCCAGCATGTGTGTGGAGCACTGATAGTGCCACAGTAAATAATCCTTCATCATACTCTAGTTTCATGGCACAATTCTGGTGGAATTAAAACCAGCTGAAAGTTATATTTATTGTAGGTGGCAGACAAAAAGAGGTGCTGCTCAGACACCCCCCCACACACACACACGCTCCACCCCACGCTCAATGCAGTTATAAAGGGGCAATTTGGCTAGGCAACAGCTTCTAGCTGCTAGCCAATCAGGGTCCATTTCAGCTTTCCAGCCAAGGTCCACACTATCCTCAGGGTGGCACCCATCAATGGCTGAGCAAGGCCATTTATGCACAATGTGGGGTTCCTGCAACGGGCAGAGCTTTGTCAGGTGTTCATTATCGTCTGATGACTCCACCCACCCAATCTGGTTTCTCTTTTCCTTTCATAATAATTCCCGCGTACCTCTAACTCCATGTCAGTTTCTGCTTCCTGGAGAACCCCACCTGTGACACTGTATTTCCTGGAACCTAAGGCATCATTATTATATGCCACTGAGAGAGGGGAAATGATGCCAATTAAACCATGGCACTTTAGTGACTGATAGGGAGTAGCCCTATTTCAGGGATGGGAAGAAATATGGGTCCTAAGATAGATAAAATGGGGTAATTAATTACATTTTACTTCAACTTCCATTTCTGATCTGAGCCACTTAGAAAGATCTCTGGTGGCCTTAAAGACCTAAAAGAAGCAGCACATGGGGGCCTGGGTGGCTTAGTCTGTTATGAATCTGCCTTCGGCTCAGGTCATGATCTCAGGGTCCTGGGATGGAACCCACATAGGACTCCCTGCTCAATGGGGGCCTGTCTCGTCCTCTCCCTCTGCCTGACGCTCCCCACCTTGTGTTCTCTCTCTCTGTCCCTTCCTCTGTCAAATAAATAAATAAAAACTTAAAAAAATAAAAATTTAAAATTAAAAAAATAAAAGAAGCAGCACATGAATAGACAAATCCAGTTGGCCTGTGCTTTGGTTGAAAATCGCAAGTTGGCCACTCCTATGATTAGGCAGGTTCCATTTGGCTCAAACAACCCTTGTTAAACAAAGGGACAATCAGTAGGTCACTTGGCCAATAACATCAGCTCTAGGGCCAAAGTTGGAAGATTCTCACATCTTGTGGGCAAAGGCAAGGATCAATGGGAGGGCTAAGAGAACATGTCTCTTGGTGTCACACTGCCCCTGAAGCAGTCTCCCTGGCGAAGCATGTGCTGGGTGGCCACAGTGTCCTGCAATCACACACCTGAGCACCTGGGGAGGGGGGGGAGACATTTTGCTTCTACATTCCCCTTTCTCCACAGTGGAAAGATCTGATCAGAGATCCTCTGAAACAAAAATGAGGTGATCCTACCTGATTTCTCATTGGAAGCTGCTGCTCTGGAACCCTGCAATAAATAAAAGTGGTCTTAAAAAAAAACCGCAACTCAACAGACTGGAGACTACTGATGACAAACACAGCCTAATAAACACAAAGCAACAAAAACCCCACAAAAAACTATGAGGTTTGAAGGGGAAGGGGAATACGTGTTCGTTTGTTTAATCTTTGTACCTGACATACTTGAAATACTACAAGTCCCAGCAAACCCTGACCTGGAGGCCAGTGCACTTCTAATTTGGGATGAGGTGAAGAGTGGAACATTTACACTTGCTTTTCAAGGCCCAAAGGTCACAGACCAAAATGATCCCCAACTCCCTCAAATCTCCAAAGGCTTGTGGGGTTTCTCCAGACAGAACAGGACACATGGGAACACGAACCTCATCAGTTACGCCTCCCCATCCACCAGTAAGGACCTACTTTCAATTGCTTATCTCATGACACAAGCCCAAACATGGAATATTCAGTTTAAACAAATGAGGTGCCTTTTTCTCCGCTTCCTCCTCCATCCTCCTCCCCTCATCCTGCGAAGGCAGATTGTGGAATGAGTAGACAGAATCAAAATGACACTGAAGTGACATTAAAAAAAAAAAAAATCACCCATCCTCATGTTGGCTCTGTTGCTTACATTAGCAAATTCTTAATTCCCCATCCCTCACGTGGTGCAAGATGAAAGCTTTCACTGGGCTATTAAACCCAAAGAAGAATTCCAAGTAAAACTAAAGACCTCAGGTTTCTAGCTGTTATAGGAAGAACTCTTTGTGTGCTGATCAAGGTTCATCATTTATATGTACTTACGTTTTTTACCTGGGAAAAGTCCATCCTCCAGGCTCCTGGAGTCTTCAAAGGTTTGTACTCTATTCTGCGTTTCCAGATATAAGCTGTTATGCCCAGATCTGGTTGCCCGCTTCTAGGAATGAAGAGAAAGGTTGCAGTAAGCACTGACTAGTGTCTTAGGGAATTTGGTAAGAATACACTGAACGAAGAGTAAACATGATTTCTGACCTTAAGTCGTTTTTGTGAGTTTTTTTTTTTTAAGATTTATTTATTTATTTATCCATGAGAGACAGAGAGAGGCAGAGACATAGCAGAGGGAGAAGCAGGTTCCCTGGGGAGCCCGATGTGGGACTCGATCCCGAAACCCCAGGATCACGCCCTGAGCCAAAGGCACCCAGGTGCCCCTCTTGAGTCGTTTATAATTTCGTTGGTGAAGATGCACACATTGTTTTTGCTGCTATTGTTGCCGTTCACCTTCCATCCTTACAGAGAGGTTCTAGTTGAAACTGTAAGGGCAGTTCAGAGAAGGAAACCGTAAGGACAGTTCAGAGAACTAGTTCCCTGAACTACAGCAGGGAAAGCTTTGTGGAGGAGGTGAGGGCAGACCCATGCCTTGGCAGACCGAGCGAGCTTTGGCATTATCTAGAAGAGGAGGATGATACCAAGAGGTATCTGAGCACAGCATTCAAAAAAAAAAAAAAAAGGAAAAAAAAAAAAGAGGGAAAACTGGCCTTAAGAGTGAGTGAAGTCCCTGGAGGATATTATTTGAAGAAAGAGGGAACTGTGCTCATGCCAGTGGAAGGTGTGTGTCACCGAGTTTGTGATAAATATCCTTGATCAAATTATAAAGGAGAATATCTGGAAAAAAATCAGAAACTCTGTGAAAACATATCTTAAGATTATCCATCTAACAGGGAGGAATTAAAGATTGAATTTTTAGGAGAATGCTGATGAAAATGCTTAAACACACAGTTACCTTCCTTTGTTGCCCACACAGCTGCCTTGAGCCCTCTGAAATGGTTTCTAATGCCTTTGCTGTAGAAAACTTCTGGGGGGCGCCTGGGTGGCTCAGTCGGTTAGGCGGCTGCCTTGGGCTCAGGTCATGACCTCGAGGTCCTGGGAGCCCCACATAAGCCTCCCTGCTCAGCGGGGAGTCTGCTTCTCCTTCTCCCTCTGCTCCTCCCCCTTGCTCATTCTCTCTCTCTCAAATAAATAAATCTTTTTTATTTTTTTAAATTTTTTTTAGATTTTATTTATTTATTCATGAGAGAGAGAGAGAGACAGAAAGGCAGAGACACAGGCAGAGGGAGAAGCAGCCTCCCCATAAGGAGCCTGAGGTGGGACTCGATCCCAGACCCTGGGATCACACCCTGAGCCGAAGGCAGAGGCTCAACCGCTGAGCCACCCGGGCATCCCAAATAAATAAATCTTTTAAAGGAAAAAGGAAAAAAATAAAAAGCTTTGCTCTATCTACAGCAGCAGAGCACTATTATTCTTACAGGTCAGGAAAAGCAGCAATCCGACAGAATCCTAAAATGCAAGGACGGGATACATTTTTGCCACCAGAGGGCACTCCTGTTTTCACAAAGGAAGGATGACTTTTGTGTCGCTTTCGCTGGGGTCTTCCGGGGCTTTGCTTCAGAGGTTATGGCATTTGTTTTTTCCTTCAGACCTAGGGATGTTCCTTGAAGACCTAAAGATAGACTTGGCCGTGGGGGCGGCATTCATTTAACCCCAAAGAAATAAGAAAGAAAGAGCATGTTGCCCCATTCAGTCTCTTTCCATTTTTTCTCTTTTTTGGGTGCAGGGGGAGAGAAAGCAAGCATAGGCATAGGAAGAGAAAGGGGCATAGGAAGAGGGAGAGAGAGAATCTTAAGCAGGGGCCATGCTCAGCTGGGCGCCCCACCTGGGTCTCCAGCTCCTGAGATTATGACCCTGAGATCATGACCTGAGCCGAAATCAGGAGTTGGACACTTAACCTGACTGAGCCACCCAGACACCCCAGTCTCTTTTGCGTTAAAAACAACAGAAATAAGAACAAACACCTTCCCAATTTTCCATCACCGGCTCTGATTCTTTCTGTCCGTGGGTAGCATGAAGGATTGACTCTCCTCACGCTCAGCACACGGTGGTCTGGCCCCTTGTCTCACCCCACTCCTCCATGGGGTTAATCCTAGCAGTCTATCTTCTGTCCTAACCTTTACTTGACTGCTTTCTACAACATTTCCTTCTTCGATTCCTACCTTCTTGGCTTCCACTATGCCCCTCCCGTGGGTTCTCACCTTGCCTTTAACCCTTTCCCTGGATTCACCTCCATGGTTTACTCCTTAATCGATTGCCCCAAGACTCTGTCTGAAAAGTACTTCTCTGCTTATTTGGCCCACCCTCCGAGGGTGATCTCATCCATCCTCAAAGCTCCAGCTCACCAGCTGCAAATATGATTCCCAAACTATCCTTAGGCTATACTTCTCCTGATCCCCAAGTTTCTTTTTTTTTTTTTTAAATATTTTATTTATATATTTATGAGAGACACAGAGAGAGAGAGAGGCAGAGACATAGGCAGAGGGAGAAGCAGGCTCCATGCAGGGAGCCCAAGGTGGGACTCCATCCCGGGTCTCCAGGATCACACCCTGGGCTGAAGATGGCGCTAAACCGCTGAGCCACCCAGGGATTCCCTGATCCCCAATTTTCAACTCCATCTGGATGTCCCACAGTCCCCTTGCACATAGACTCTGCAAAACTGGACCCATAATCTATCTCCACTCCCTAACTCTCTACTCTCACCAACTCCTCCAAAATCCACACTTTATCTCCTGGATACCACAGTTTAGTAAACCGATAGACCAGTTACCCACTGAAGTCAGAAATCTAGAATCTTCTCCCTTGTGCCATATCCAACCCACATCATTGGGTCCTGACCAACTAAATCACTTTCTTTTTTCTGTTCTTTTTTTTTTTAGTAGCTCCATGCCCAGTGTGCAACCCAATGCAGGACTTGAACTCATGACCCTGAGATCAAAGCCTGAGCTGAGGGGTACCTGGGTGGCTCAGTTAGCTAAGCATATGACCCTTGGTTTTGGCTAAGGTCATGATCTCAGGGTTGTGAGATCAAGCCCTGCATTGGGCTCTATGGGCAGTGCAGAGTCTACTTGAGATTCTCTCTCTCTCAAATAAATAAATAAAATCTTTAAAAAAAATTTTTTAAGGGACACCTGGGTGGCTCAGCAGTTGAGCATCTGCCTTTGGCTCAGGGAGTGATCCTGGAGTCCCAGGATCAAGTCCCACATTGGGCTTCCTGTAGGGAGCCTGCTTCTCCCTCTGCCTGTGTCTCTGCCTCTCTCTCTCTCTCTCTCTCTCTCTCTCTGTGTCTCGTGAATAAATAAAGTAATAAAGTATTTTTTAAAAATTTTTTAAAAGGGGTGCCTGGGTGGCTCCGTTGGTTAAGCATCTGCTCTCAGCTCATGTCATGATCTCAAGGTCCTGGAATCGAGCCCTGCATCGGGCTCTCTGCTCGGTGAGGAATCTGCTACTCCCTCTTCCTTCTCCCTCTGTGCTCTCTCTCACATACGTACTCTCTCTAATACATTAATTAAATTAAAAATTAAAAAAAAAAAGACCTGAGCTAAGACCAAGAGTTGAACACTTAACTGACTGAGCCACTCAGGCACCCCTAAATCACTTTCACATATGCCCCTACCCTCCTTTCCTACTGACACCATTTCATTTCAGAGCTTCAGAGCCTCTTGCCTTGAGGCAATACATTCTTCTAAAGGATTGAAATATATTCAATTTTACATTTTACTGTTTGAATAGGTATAATATTTACTGGTTCAAATTTAAAAGAATGTGAAAGGCTCCCTCCTACCCACCTCACCACGTTTCCTTCCCAGAACTAATCAGTGTCAATAGCTCCTCCTGTATCCTTCCAGAGGCATTTCCCCCACACAGTAGCATCGTCTACACACTCTTCTGCATCTCACCCTTTTCATGTCATGTATCCTAGAGATCTTTCCGGGTTTGCACCTCAAGAGCTTCTTCATTCGTTTTAATGCTCTTTGCATTCCATTATATAGATGCCCGATAAGCTATTAAACCTCTAGGTCTCCCTACTTAGGGACATTTAAGGCGTTTCCAATGTTCTGCTGTTGTAATAAAAAGGGGGTGCAGGGGATCCCTGGGTGGCGCAGCGGTTTGGCGCCTGCCTTTGGCCCAGGGCGCGATCCTGGAAACCCGGGATCGAATCCCACATCGGGCTCCCGGTGCATGGAGCCTGCTTCTCCCTCTGCCTATGTCTCTGCCTCTCTCTCTCTCTCTCTGTGACTATCATAAATAAATAAAAATTAAAAAAAAAGGGGGGGTGCAGAACAACTTCGTGCATAGGCCACTTCCTGCAGGTGTTAACTGATCAATGGGCATATCCTTTCTAAACCGTGGCTTCTAAAACACTTGAAATTGCACCTATACCTCCCACTCTATCTATATTGGTCAGCACTGGTCTAGACCCTTCCCCCGTCCCAATTCATCTTCTCCAAGGCGGATCCCAATGCGCTTTGGGTCTCAGGGGTTCTAGTGCCTCAGATGCTCCCCACCTCTCACTCTTTTTAAGATTCTGCTTCAGGGACGGCTGGATGGCTCAGTGATTGAGCGTCTGCCCTGGGCTCGGGGCGTGACCCCAGGGTCCTGGGATCGAGTCCCACATGGGGCCACCCACAGGGAGCCTGCTTCCCCCTCTGCCTGTGCCTCTGCCTCTCTCTCTGGGTCTCTCATAAACAAACAAACAAACAAATAAATAAATAAGTAAATAAATAAGTAAGTAAATAAATCCTAAAAAAAAAAGTTTCTGCTTCAAACTTACTCTTGGAGGCCTTAAGAGACTTTGCTTCCTTACTCACTCAAGTCCGCCTGCCTTCACCAGCAGGGCCTCTGCGCTCATCTTCGCCCCCTGGCACCCGGGTGGGAGCCCCGAGCCCCATCACCGCTGCGGGGCCCGAGGGAGGTACCTGGCGCCCCGTCCTAACGCAGGTGAACGGATTCAAATGTCAGGAGACACGCAGGTAGGTTTTCCCCGGGAATTCGAGGGAGTCCCGGCCGCCGCAGGTGACAGTAACGAGGCACGAGCGGAGGAGCTCGGGGGCCTCACCTGCGGGCCGTCCCCCCACCTGCGGACCCCGAGCCGACCTACCTGCTCGCCGGGAAGGGCGCCCCAGGGAGGAGGGGGGCGGGGGGAGGGGAGGGAGCGCCCGGGCAGGGCTCGGGGAGGGACTTCCGAGAAGCGAAACTGAAACTTTGCGGCGGGCGCCGCGGACCCGAGCCATGGCCCTCCGCCCGCCGTCCCCGCTGCTCGTGCGGGTGCCCCAGGCCGGCCCGCGGACGCGCTGGAAGCTGGGGGTCTACTTCCAGAGCCGGAGCTCGGGCGGCGGCGAGTGCAGCGTGCAGCCCGCCCACCCCGGGGACCAGGTCACCTTCCAGGTGAAGTTCTTGGAAAGGGCAGGTGAGCGGCGGGTGCAGAGCGGGTGCAGAGCGGCCGGGCCCGCGGGGTCCCCCCACCCACCCCCCCAGCTCCGCTGGACCTACACAGGATGGCACCCACTGCTGGGGACCCGAACCGGGGCCCCCGCTGCCTCCACAGGGAGGCCGGAGCCCAGGAGGCCCAGCCAGGGATCTGCGCTGACCACATTTTAGAGGGGATGCTTTGCAGCATCTTCACCCGCACTCAGAGTTCTCAGCTCTGGGAAGAGCACCTTTCCCTCCTCCAGACACCTCTAAACTCCTGTCATTTAGGTATTCCACTTTATTTCTTTTTAATTTATTAATGGGGGGTGGGGGGTAGGCAGAGACCCAGGCAGAGGGAGAAGCAGGCTCCATGCAGGGAGCCCTATGTGGGACTTGACCCCGGGGTCTCCAGGATCAGGCCCTGGGCTGAAGGCAGGCGCTAAACCGCTGAGCACCGCCCCCCCCCCACGCCCCGGGGTGCCCTAGGTATTCCACTTTATTTCTTTTTTATTTACTGAGACATACACACACACACACAGACAGAGAGAGACAGAGAGAGAGAGGCAGAGACCCAGGCAGAGGGAGAAGCAGGCTCCACGCAGGAAGCCCGATGTGGGACTCGATCCTGGGTATCCAGGATCGCGCCCTGGGCTAAAGGCGGTGCTAAACCACTGAGCCACCGGGGCTGCCCTAGGTATTCCACTTTCATATTTTAATTATTCCATTGATTTGTTTTCCAAGAATTACAAATAGTCATATATGCTCACTGTAGAATAGAGAGAGAGAAAAGAATAAAGAAAACCACCCTGGAGCCGATCTGGTGCATTTCTTTGCAGCCTTTTTTTTCCTACGAATGTCAGGCCATCGACCTACATTTGCGAAATTCTGAGGCTGTATCTTTGATTCCTGCTCTTTTCGTTTGACTTTGTAGAATGAGTATTATTCCATATCATTGAAATGGGAAACTGGAGACAGTTTCGGAAGCCTGACTTTTAAAGAATGGACTTAATACCCTTATCATGAGCTTTTCATTTCTACAGTAACACGTAAGCTGGAGGTGCCCTGTGGCTCAGTCGGTTAAGTGTGTCTGCCTTCCTCAGGTCGTGATCTCAGGGTCCTGGGACCCAGAGCCCCAAGTCTGCTCCCGGCTCAGCAGGGAGTCTGCTTCTCCCTCCCTGCCCCCTGCTCATGCGGGGCGCACATGCGTGCATTCTCTCTTTCTCCCTCCCCCCCCCCTCAAATAAATAAATAAAATCTTTAAAAACAAACAAAAACATAACCTGCCCACTTTGGAGTTTGACAGTTCCCTGTCACCAACCCACCATTCCAGGATGCAGGGAGTGGCCTTCTTGGGAAGCTGTTGGGACAGGGTACAGATGCATGAATAAGAGGTTTATTTAAGTCTTACCCGTGTGTATGTGTGTGTATAATGTCTCCATTGAAGCTAAAGAGAGAGTCTTGAAGAAAGAAAAACATCAAATTATCGTTGACAACAAACTTCTGACTATTTTTCTGGAGCCCACTGAGAATCCAGTAGATTCTGGAATGTCTTCGCTGACACAGTCACAGAAAGAGGTGAGGTCTGATGAGAAGCATCCAGAGGGAGAAGGTATTCCTAATGCTATGGATTCCTGTCTCCAAAAGGTAAGGATTAAAAGAGGGGGCGGACAGATAGGTCCCTGTACCTTCCCCTCCGTTGGCCATTCCTTTCATTATTGATCCAACCACCACTTGCTGAGGACTTACTAGAAGGCAGGTACTCTTTTAGGCATTGGGACACAGAAGTGAACATAATAGACAAGATCCCTCTGGGTGGGGGGGGGGTACATAGAAAGACAATAAGCAAGTAAACAAAATAAATGAAACCATTTCAGGCAGTGAGTGATATGTACTGAGAAGATAATATGATAGGGTGTTGCCTTAGAGGGTGACAGAGCCAAAGTGAGGAAGGAGAAAGAGGTGGTGCTGCTTCTCACCAGAAGTCAGAAGCAACTTCTCTGAGGAGGAGACATTTGTCCTGAGACAATATCAACTGCTTATTGTGTGCCAGGCACTGTCACAGGAGCTGGGAATACAGCCAGGAGCATAGACCATGCTCTCAGAGACCTTACATTGTAGTGAGAGAAACAGATAATAGGAAAAATATATATATATGTAATAAAATATATATATAATATATATAAAATATATATATAAATACATAAAATTAAAAAAATATATATATATATATATATATAAAATGTCTGCCAGAGGTGCTAGGAAGAAGAATATGCTAGGATAGATGACAGATAATGACAGGCCATTATTTTAAACAAGATATCAGGGAAAACCTCTCACATGAGGTAATGTCTGGGTAGAGACATGAATGAAGTAAGGGAGCTACTAGCTAAATGAGGTAAGAATGTTCGAGGCCGGGGGAAGGGCAAGTACAAAGGCCCTGAGACAGGAGCTTCTATCCTGAGCCCCAGGATGGGTTCTAACCCCCAGTGTGGCTAGCAGGCAGTGGGCAAGGGAGAGAGTGAAAGGAGAGGAACTCGAAGAGGTAACCGAAAGTCAGATCCCTGGGGGATGAAGGTAGAAACTTTGGGTTTTAACTTCAGTCTTAGGGGATTCACCTGATGGCTTTGAGCCAGGGAGTGGGCTGATCTGGTTTACGTTTCTAAAGGCTCACTTTGGCTGCTGTGTGGAGGGCCGAGTGTAGGAAGGGGCCAGAGTGGAAGCAGAAGGTGAAGGGTTGCAGCAGGCCAGGAGTGAGATGACAACAGCTTGGACTCAGGGCGGCCCTGATGAAGGTGTGAGAAATGGCGAGATTTGGGCAACACCTTAAGGATGATCTGGACCAAGGATGTTACGTGCAGAGGAAGTAGCAGGTACAAAATCCTTGAGGGGAACAGAACAGAGAAACCTTGTTTTTGTATTACATTCAATTTGCATGTCCTTTTCTCAGCTTCAGCTGGTGTTTTTGTCCTATATTTGAGCTTCTCAAGGACAGAATTTAGAGGGCCCAGCAATACCTCATGCGGTTAGGTACTCAGTTTAAGAAAAAAAAATGGAGGAGAATTGAAGAAGAGAAAACACAGTGAATAGGGAAAAACATCCTCTTCAGATTTATGGCTCCTTTCCAAGCTCACAGACTCTTGTGAGAACCACAGCAACTTGCCCAGAAAGCGGAAGTGCCTTCCCTCCCCCCCCACTCCCCAGTAGTGGAGATAGCAGAGGGCTCTAGAAGCCCAGCTTTTTGTCCACATCACTTTTTGAACATGCTTGTACCCAGGCTCTACATTTACAGTGGACTCTCTGGAGATGTCCCTGGGCCTTGGCTTGTTGGTTTGTTTCCTTTCCTTTTGTTTTGTTTTAATTCCCCCAAGTGATTCTAATGTGCAGACAGAGCTGAGAACCTCTGGGCGCAGCCTGCTACAACCTCTGCAAAAAGGATTTGAAAGAAGTCACCTTCTGGTGGTTTCTCTGGTCTTTAGGCGTTGTCCTGACAGGAGAGTGTAGGGCTGACATCTGAGAGATTTTATTTATTCCTTTTAAATTTTCAGATCTTTCTTTGTGTCATGGCTGACCTGAATTGTAACCTGTTCTCTAAAGAGCAGAGGGAACAGATAACCACTATCTGCCCCGAGGTCAAAAAGATGGAAGGGCACGATGGAATTGAGAAGGTGTGTGGCACCTTTGGAGATATTGAAAAAATACATCACTTCTTGAAAGAGCAACTCCAAGAAAGCGGGCACAGACATGAGTCTTCCCTTTGGACAGGGGAGAGGGAGCTGCGCCCTCAGCAGGACCAGAACAGCTGTGTTTCCCCCTCCCAACCAACAACCAGGGCAGAAGAAAAAAGCAGCCATCTTGAAATTCCCTTGCCTTTCTTTGAATACTTCCAATATATCTATCCTGATACAATAAACTCAATACAGAAAAGATTTGGTGTAAAAATAAGAGTTCAGGAGAGTTCTCTGAATACTGTCAATTTAGACTTCACCTCCAATCAATCAGGTGACCTCGAAGCTGCTAAAGAGTCTTTTTTCAGTGAATTTCAGAAAACTGCAGGACTGCTGGAGCAGGAATGCCTTGCTTTTGAAGACAGTAAGCAGGCAAATAAGATCAAACAGGAATTGAATCAACGGTTTACAAAGCTCCTTATAAAGGAGAAAGGAAGGGAATTAACTCTCCTTGGGACACAAGATGACATTTCTTCTGCCAGATATTTTTTTACCCTAAAAGACCCTGAAAATCTTGTCATGGGACCTGTGAAAATATCGGCTCTCACATGCCTGAATAATGGGATTGAAGTTGACACCGCTCAGTATAAGCTTGTAGAAGCTGAATTACTCCAGAAGGTGAAAGAGATAGAAGAAAAGTACAACACTCAATGTGAGATTTGTGGAAACATTAAGAAAATGCGCATTCTATTTGAACCTAAGGACAAGGAACTCGATCTGTCTGTCCATGCTTACGGAAGTTTCATCGAAGCCTATCAACATGTGTCAAGTCAGCTGGTAAGAGAAGTTCTTTCGCTGAAACATCTGGGCAGAGAGAGAAAGCTCTTACATGGGACCAAGTTCGCTGATGACTTTAGAACAATGCATCCAGACATACACTTCGTGCTAAATCAAGAGTCCATGACTCTGATTGGGTTGCCAAGTCACCTGGCAAAGGCCAAGCAGTATATCTGTAAAAAAGTGGAATTGTCCCTGTTGGCTGGAGATCAAGGGAATGAGGACCACGAAACACCCATGGACACTGACAGTAATGATTCAGAAATGGCTTCCCCAACACTCCAGCACTCTGTCAGTTCTGGGGGGTCAGGGGAGGACAAGGAAGAGGACAAATGTAGCATCTGCATGGACATCATCAGGAACAAACACGTGCTCTTGAAGTGCAAGCACGCATTCTGCACCCCTTGTATCGACAAAGCCTTGTCCTATAAGCCGGTCTGTCCCGTGTGCCAGACTTCCTATGGCATCCAGACAGGCAATCAGCCAGAGGGAACCATGACTTTCGCATTCCTAAAAGACTCACTTCCAGGTTATGAATCCTGCGGTTCCATTGTGATTGATTATAACATGAAAGGAGGCATACAAACAGTAAGTGTTTCTGAGGTACATGGGTTTCTTTCCAGGATGCTAGAATTATCAGAGGAAAAGAGACTCTCTTGTCTCTGGATTCCTGAGGAATTATTTCCATAAATGGAAAAATACATGGAATGTATTTTCATATATATTTCTATATTCAAGGGCCTTAAATAATAATAATAATAACAACAACAACAACAACAGTAATAAAGGTACCAATGTTTGCTGATAACTTAGGTATCTTTTGTGTCTGCTAAGGCAGAGAAGAAGTGGGTGGTGACTATGTGTTAGAATGGGGCAAGTCAGAAGATGGATAGTATTTCTGGCAAGAATTTAGGGAAAAAGAGAAATAGGAATTATTGCAAATATATGCAAACCTTCGGTATTTTTTTTTGTATTTACTCCATCTGCAAATGAGTACATCTATCTGTATAGTAAAATTCAGACTTGGGGAGTGTTTTCATGTGATATTTTTTTTTTTTGTCTTCACACAGAAAGAGCACCCAAACCCAGGAAAGAAATACTCTGGAGTACAACGAACAGCATACTTGCCTAATAATGAAGAAGGAAATAAGGTTTTGAGACTGCTTTGTAGAGCCTTTGAGCAAAAGCTGATTTTCACAGTGGGAGAGTCTCGAACACTAGGAGTCTCAGATGTCGTTACATGGAATGATATCCACCACAAAACGTCCCGTGTTGGAGGGCCACAAATGTGAGAACCTTCTGAAACATAATGATTGCTAAGCGGGATTTAGAGGTTGTAAAATATGGCAGTTTGAGGAGGTGGCTGTAAGGAGACTGTAGAGCAGTGGGATTGGATACAGTAAAGTATTTTTTTGAAATATAGTTGACATACAATGTTATATTAGTTTCAGTTGTACAACAGTTGATTTGACAATTCTACACATCGCCCAGTGCTGACTATGATAAGTGTAGTTACCGTCTGTCCTTTATTTTGCAACTGGTAGTTGCACCTCCTAGTCCATCTTTTGCCTACCCCCCACCCCATCCCTAGCCCCCTTCCCCCAGCAATCACCAGTTTCTTCTCTGTATTTATGAGACTGTTTCTGTGTGTGTGTGTGTGTGTGTGTGTGTGTGTGTGTTGTATTTTTGATTCCACATATAAGTGAAGTCCTATGGTATTTGTCTTTCTCTGATTTCACCCAACATAATAACCTCTAGGTCTATCTATGTTGTTGCGAATGGCAAGATTTCATCCTTTTTCGTGGCTGAGTAATATTTTATGTATTATTTACTTTGCCTTCTTTTAAAATCACCCTTTCTTTTACCCTCCCCTCCCGAATGGTCCACAGAGATCCTAAAATCAGTTGGCCAATAGTACTCTAGGAAAAGTCTCAGTTAGTAGTGGTGGAAGTTGTATCATCAGCAATCCAGTTGTTCTTTACTTGCCCTTTATGAAACCCAAATAGAATGCCTCAGACCCTTTAGTGTTCAAAAGGGAATGCATCCTAAGCTTTTCAAAAATGTCCCAAATTTGAAAATTCTTCTGTAGAATATGGTTGCCCTCCATAAAAATATAGTGTAGTTATTAGACTTTAGGAGAGTCACTGCTTACCGTGAGCTGAAAATAAAAAGTCTTGTTCAAGGCCAATCCTGGGCAGACAGCTAGGCTCACTTACCAGGCAGAGCACTTACATCTGCACACTTACAAGTGATTATCAGTCATCTGTCTTCAGGATTGTTTTTGAATGTTTGCAACACTACATGTTAATCTACTGTACAGATTTTTTTAAGACCATTTGTGAAGAAGTTAAGGACCTTTTTCCTTCTGCAGGTATGGCTACCCTGATCCCGATTATCTGAAACGTGTCAAACAGGAGCTGAAAGATAAAGGAATTGAGTAAGAAGACTGCAGGAAGGATGTCTTGAGCCAAGCTATCAAAAGACACAGTTGAAGAAACATCTTTTTAAACTTTTCATCTCCGAAAAAAAAAAAAAAAAACTTTTCCTCTCCGGACGCCTGGGTGGCTCAGCGGTTGGGCATCTGCCTTTGGCTCATGATGTGATCCTGGGGTCTCAGAATCAAATCCCGCATTGGGCTTGCTGCCTGGAGCCTGCTTCTCCCTCTGCCTGTGTCTCTGCCTCTCTCTCTCTCTCTCATGAATAAATAAAATCTTTTAAAAAATAAATAAAAATTTTAAAAATAAATAAAATAAAATTTTTCATTTCAAGAAGTCGTAGATGTAAGAGTAAGAATCTCCTAGTCTGTCATTTCTGGAGTGTTACTTTTTACGGAAGATAAAAGCTCCAAATATCTGTGTAATTTTATTGTGCCTCATTCTTGGGTCATCTTTGGGGGAGCAGGGGGTGGAGTGTCGTGAGTCTGAAATCATCTTCTGTGTTCTTCAGTTGAAATAGTAGCTGACAAGTGATACTCTTTTTTAAAAAATTTTAAATATATTTTATTTATTTATTCATGAGAGTCACAGAGCGAGAGGCAGAAACACAAGCAGAGGGAGAAACACAAGCAGAGGGAGAAGCAGGGAGCCCAATGTGGGACTCGATCCCAGGACCCGGGGATCATGCCCTGAGCCGAAGGCAGACGCTCAACCGCTGAGCCACCCAGGCGTCCCTGTCAATTGATACTCTTTTTTATTGCCATTTCTGAGGTAGCCTTTTGTTTCTTTGTTTGCTCCTTAAGTACCCTGTAAGTAAAATCCTAGTGTGGATGGGGGTGGGGAGGAAGGCTTTGATTATGGAAAATTAGAGACCCACATTCCCCACCACCACCACCCTCACCATGGCCAGAAAAGGGGCCAGAAGCAGAGATTGGGCAACCTCTGGTAATAAATGGAATAAGGCTATTTTTCACAACACAGAGCTTGATACACAGTTGGTGCTTCATAATTTTTTGCTGCCTGACTCAGGTTACTAATAGCCCAGCATAGGGATTATGTTCCCTACATCTCTGACAGAGGCAAGTAAGGAAGCCATTTCTGGAGACCTCACCACTGATTAGGAAAACTGAGTTTCTTACTCCACAACACTTAGCCTCTGAACTCTGGCCTCTGAACAGGCCTCTAATTTGGTCCTTGCTCCCTCCTGATTCTTAAAATCTGCCATATGGGGTGCATTTACCCCGTCATTATAATACTACATGTTTCTGAACACTCTTTTCCTCTGGATATTACTGTACTTTTTTAAGTGTACCCTGCTTCCAGTGTAACAGATAAATAAGATAAATAACCTTATTTTAGTTTCCATAGACATCACTTTCTCAGTAGTATAGCCCCCACCATAGCAGTTTTTCCATTCTTTTATTAAGTCCCACCAAGTCCTATTTTCTCCCTCATAATCTTTCTCCGTGGTGCTCTCTCTGGACAGAGACAAGGTAAGTTGGATCTACTATAAGAAATATATGGCATGGCAAAACGTGCTTTTAAATTTTAAATTTTCTGAAGAAAATTATACTAGCCAATTATCTGGTTATCCACGTCCCAGCCTCTCTCCGAAACAGATGAACAAGAGGTCTTTTTCTTTTCCTAAAAATACACATATATATGGGTATACATTTGTTAATCAGATGGCAATAGCTAATATTTATTATGGATGTATTTTATCCTCTTGATTAAGGGCTTTGCTTCTATGATTGAGACTATTAATGCTATCCCCATTTTATAAATGAGAAACTGATGCATAGAGAGAAGAACATTGACAAAAGTCACATAGTTTATAAATAGAAGTGCTGGGATCCGAAGAAGGTAGTCGGGCCTTAGGGCTTCCACACCCCCAGGCTACCTTGCCTCCTGCAGGAGACTTCTCCAAGGAGCAGGCTGAGGAGTTCCCATTATCCTGGGCTTCTCTCAAAAATGGATTCCTGCACAGTGCTCAAAGTAGATTTCCTCCAAGGATGATGTCCTATTTGAAGAACTTAAAAACCCAGGATCTTTTCCTTTATCCAAGAGTTAAGAAAGCTTAAGTGATAGGTCTTTTCTTAAAAATCAGATTATTCATTTAGTTTTTGATGATTCATGAAAGTCTTTACTGTTATGATTGTTGGGTCAGCTAAATTTGCTTCAAGAAAGCAAAACTGGGTCCTGCTAAGTTCTGGATCCTAGCCTTTGGATTACTGCTCTTGTTCTGTGGAAGGTATTATCATCTGTATCTGCTTTAAATAAAGTTATATCCAGGGGCGCCTGGGTGGCTGAGTCAGTTAAGTGTCTGACTCTGGATTTCGGCTCAGGTCATGATCTCTGGGTCCTGGGTTGGAGCCCTGCATGGGGTTCCAAGCTCAATGTGAGTCTGCTTGTCCATCTCCCTCTGCCCCTCTCCCCACGCTCTCAAGCACGTGTGCTCGATCTCTCAAATAAATCAATCAATAGTATCTTAAAAATTAATAAAGTTTTGGGATCCCTGGGTGGCGCAGTGGTTTAGCTCCTGCCTTTGGCTCAGGGCGCGATCCTGGAGACCTGGGATCGAATCCCACGTCGGGCTCCCAGTGCATGGAGCCTGCTTCTCCCTCTGCCTGTGTCTCTGCCTCTCTCTCTCTCTCTCTCTCTGTGACTATCATAAATAAATAAAAATTTTAAAAAATTAATAAAGTTTTATCCATATTAGGAACATATTTTCTGTGTTCCTCTCCTGCTCCTTTTTTCTCTTCCCTTAGGATGAGATTCTGGGAGTTCTCTACAACACCAGCAGTGTAGAGGTATATCATGTGCTGTACAGATGTCTGCAGCTGATTTTGTGTGTAGCTATTTGCTAAATAACATCACAGCAAAATGGAACAGGACTGACTTCACTGTTGCCACTTTGGGTGGTGGAAATCACATTGCTTAGTATTGTTTCTCCTTAACACAGAGGTTATTACAAAGATAAAAGTAGGCTACCAGCTTCATCTCTTCTCTCCTAGGGAAAGCGGATGTCATACCCTATCAAACCACACTTGCCCCCTCTTTGCTCCTACAGTTTCTTTTTCACCTTTCCAGCATCAGTGTTGGATTACCCAGATGCTTCACTGGGTACCAGCATATCAGGTCACCCTCTCTCCAAAGGAAAAAAAAGAATTGAAGCTGGTATTAAGAGGGGCGCCCTGGGTGGCTCAGTCGGTTAAGCATCTGCCTTTGGTTCAGATCATGATCCCAGAGTCCAAGGATCGAGCCCTGCATCAGGCTCCCTGCTCAGCAGACAGCCTGCTTCTCCCTCTTCTCTGCTGCTCCCGTACTTGTGCGTGCTCTCTCTCTCTGTCAAATAAATAAATAAAATCTTAAAAAAAGAGAGAGAAAATAGTATTAAGATATTTGATGTTTTCTAAAGATAGAAAGCTTCTGCACCCAATTCCCATGTGTGGGCCTCCATACATCCAAGCAATTCTCTAACATCGGTTGGGTGTCCTATACTTCAACTCAATTCTGACACTACCAGGCCAGGTTACCACCCTGGCCACACAGAGCCTTGCAAAGATCTATCCTATCACTCAGAAGCTTCATTCACTTGACATATGGATTGAAAGAGAGTGTAAAAACCATTTCGTTTAAATGTCTTATTTCATAGAGGAGAAAACTCAGTTTTACTTCCTGGGAAAACAACAGACAATGTAAGATCTATTACATTTATAGCACATTAAAATGTGGCCTTAGTGGCACCTTTGACTTCTCCCCATCCTGTTTCCTGCATATCCATCATCACCAGCCCTGCCTCTCCTTCACTTCAACTCTCACTGTCTACCTGGCATGTCCATAGTTCTCTCACCAGAATGAATAAAATACCCTCTAAAGACTCTCTGTCTCCACCCCCCTCTCCTCATGTCACTTCAAACTGCCTTTTAAAAAACAATAGCTCTGGGGTGCCTGGGTGGCACAGTAGGGTAAGCATCAGACTCTCGGTTTGGTTTCAGCCCAGGTTGTGATCTCAGGGTCGTGAGATTGAGCCCTGCGTCAGTCTCTGTGCTGGGCATGGAGTGTGCTTCAGATTCTCTCTCCTTCTCCCTCTGTTCCTCCCACTCATGCTCTTTCTCTCTCTAAATAAATCAATGAATCTTAAAAATATATTTTTAAAAAAACAATAGCTCTGATCTCATTATTCCTCTGAAATACACCTTCAGTAACTCCCTGATGCCTAGAGCAAACTTGATCTTGGATCAGAATCACTGGAGGTGTCAATAAAACACTGATTGCTAAGACAACCCCCCCCCAAGAGTTTCTGACCCTATAGATGTGAGATTGGGCCCCAGAATTTGCATTTCTGATAAGTTCCAGGTGATTCTGTTGCTGCTGGTCGGGGCATCACATTTTGAGGACCACTGGCCTAGAACATAGAGTTCAGATGCCACAGCATGGCCGTCAGGGATTTCTCATTGTTTTGCTTACCTCATGCCCCTTCCTCTCTCCCAAGCCCCCACTCCCCACTCCCAAGCCCCCACTCACAGCAGACTATCAGCTTTTCCAAGCCACGATCTATACTTTGCTTCTTCTGGCCTTTGCTCTGTTCTCTCTGGAATGCCCCTCTGCGTCATTCTCCACTTAGAAATGTCCTACTCTTCATTCCAAGTCTCACCCAAATGCCACTACTGTGGAAACTTTCCTTCAATCTTGTCTTAAAATTATGAATCCTTTATTTACTTGTGCTCCTAATACTTTGTACATATCTTTTTAAAATGCAGATGTGATATCAAAATCCACTGCCTGGGGTGCATCAGCTCCATTCTGTGCCCTGATGGCGGGCTGAGTTCAGCAACGCAAAGTACCAGCAAGAGACAGGAAGGTAGGAGGACTCAGTGGGAACTGATTTGGGAAACGTGCTTCCCTTGCTGAGTCCAGAACGCAGCCAGGGCTCCCAGGCAGGGCTCTCTCCTGTAGGTGTATGGCTCTTACCAGGTTTGGAGCTGCCGCCTCCACCCCTCCCGCCAATCTAGTAGTCTTCAAGTTTTAGCAAGCACCTTTAGGCCACATAATTGATTAAACCTTTCTTTGCGCATCTATATCATGCATTGTTTCCTAGAAAGAATGGGGAGGGAGGGGGGGTGCAGGGGGGGACCAATACACAACCTCTCTGCACCCAATATGGTAATAACATCACACCTGTAGCTGGCACCATTTAAGTCTCCATGAAATTAAGAAGTGTTGCAGACCACTGTGCTCCCCCTTTTTGCTGATTAACTGCTTTTTTGATTGATTTTCTTTAAAAAGAAATATTTAAGCTGGTTTTTAGATAGGAGTCTGCTTTTTCCCCAGGTGGCCGGCCCCTTGGATAAAGCTCATACTCCTTTCCACCCCAAACCCTTCCCTTGAGCATTGGCCATTCTAGCAAAGGACAGCTGGACTTGCCTTGGGGTAACACGTTCAGTCCGCACCTACCCGGGCCCCTCCAGGCCGGATGGTAAGGGCGAGGGGAGGGAAGGGAAGGGGAAGTGAGGGGAGGAGAGGGAAGGGGAGGGGAGAGGGAGGCTGCTTTGCCATCTCTCACTGATTTCCCTTAACCCTTTGCCTCCACCCAGAAAGATAATTCTTCTACTAAACCCTCTTCAATTACCCGTGGTGCGTACACAGGTTGCCCCAAAACTCCTTTTCAAAAGGAAGTTTTCGTGCCAGGCCGACAGTAGTACTTGTTTTCAGTAACGGAAAGAAATCCGAGGAGTATTTCTCTTCTATTTGCCTCCTTTAGTCCCCACGATAACCTGAAGCCTCTCAGCACAGATTCCACCGACTGGGGTCACACACCTGGGAACCGCAGAGCCCAGAATTTGGACCCCAAAGTGGTCTGACACGAACATCTGTCCCAGAGGGGTGATACAACCTAGAGGCGGCTGTCTGCGCCCCAGGCAGCTGTGGTTTTCAGAGAAAAGAAAGTGAAAGAGGAGGCCCGGGCCCGGGGGCGGTCGGGCGGCGCGAGCGGAGCAGCCGAGGCAACCGGAGGGCCGCGCCCCGTCCCCATCCCCGTCCCGGTCCCCGTCCCCGTCCCCGCGCCCCGCGCCCAGACGCCCGCTGCCCCGACCTTCGCGCGCCCACTCGCGGCCGGGAGGCTGCGTGACCCGAGCCCGAGGCCGCCGGGGAGCCGGGGAGCCGGACTGGAGGCGCGCCCGCGCCGGGAGGATGGTGAGGGGCGCGCGGGCGGCGGGGCGGGGGCTCTAAGCGCGGGGGGCGCGGGGGGGGGGGGCGCAGGGGGGCGGGGCGGAGCGCGGCGGGGCTCTAAGCCCGGGGGGCAGGGGGCTCCAAGCCCAGGGCCCGCGGGGCTCTAAGCTGGGGGGGGGGGGGGGTCGGGGGTCGGGGTGGAGCACTGCAGGGCTCTAAGCCCAGGGGGCGGGGGGGGGCTCCAAGCCCGGGGCAGCGGGGTTCTAAGCCCGGGGGGTGGGGGGGGTCGGGGGTCGGGGCAGAGCGCGGCGGGGCTCCAAGCCCGGGGCAGCGGGGCTCTAAGCCCGGGGGGGGGGGTCGGGGGTTGGGGTGGAGCGCGGCGGGGCTCTAAGCCCAGGGGGCGGGGGGTGGGCTCCAAGCCCGGGTCAGCGGGGTTCTAAGCCCAGGGGCAGAGGGCTCTAAACCCTGGCGGTGGAGATCCAAGCCCGGGGTGGGGGTAGGGGCGGAGCGCAGTAGGGCGCTAAGCCCAGGGCCAGCGGGGCTCTAAGCCCGGGGGCCGAGGGCTCTAAGCCCGGTGTGGAGGGCTCTAAGCCCGGGGGCTCTAAACCTGGGGCAGCGGGTCTCCAAGCCCGGTAGAGGGGTCGGGGCGGAGCGCAGCGGGGCTCTAAGACCGAGGGCAGAGGGCTCTAACCCTGTGGCAGCGGGGCTCTAACCCCGGGGCAGTGGGGCTCTAACCCCGGGGCAGTGGGGCTCTAACCCCAGGGCAGTGGGGCTCTAACCCCCGGGCAGTGGGGCTCTAACCCCGGGCGGCAGGCAGACCCAGCCCCGCGCCTCCGTCCCTACAAGGCGGCTTCGTACTCCCCAACTTGCCCGGAAGACAGTGCAGTGTGGGGCATCCTTGTCCGGGCAAATCTTGGTCTCTTTTCCCTCAATTTTTGAAAGTTCCTTGTAAATCAGGGATCTTAATCTTTTATCTGTGATATATGTTTAGGCTGTTTCCTCTCAATTTGTCGTTTGTCTTCTCAGTTTGCTTATGGTGGCTTCCCACCCCCTCCGCCAACCCCCACCCCCACCCCCCACCCCCGCCCTGTGTGAACGGTTTTTATTTTTATAGTGAAATCGATCAATTGTTTATTTTACTGTATTGGGGATTTTGGTCATGTTTTAAAAGCTTTCCCCATCACTGAGGTTACAGTCACCCATTTTATTTGTAATGCTTTCTTTTTTACTTTTAGATCTTTGATACATGTGGAATTTATTCTTTATGATCTGAGGAATGGATAAAATGTTATGTTTTTTTTCCAAATGATTATCCAGTTGTCCCAACACTATTTATTAAAGAGATTAGCACTGCCTTAGTACTTGAGATACCACCTTTATCATATACAGACTAGATTTTTAGATGTACTTTGTTTCTGGAACAGAGAAGCTTTGTTAAATTTTTTAATGTCAGGGCTACTTCCCCTAAGAGCTCTGCCTTCCCACCATTTTCCTAGCTATTCCTGTGTGCTTATCTTTACTTAGGAACTTTAGGGTTGACTTCCAGTTTATGATCTGTGTCCAAAAAAAAAGTTCATTGGGATTTGTATTGGATTTGCCCTAAACTTATAAATTGCAGACAGCTGACACCTTGACATGGTGTTGAGATACTGTAACCAAGAACAAAGAATGTCGCTTCTTTGTTCAGGTTTAGTTTTGTGTCTTTAAAGAGTGTTTGTAGTTTCCTTACATAGAATAGCTCCAGTTATGTTTGTTTCTAAACATTTTTTTTTGCTATAGTACATGAGGTTTTTTCATTCACTGTATCTTCCAATCATGTACACTATTTGTGTATATGAATGCTATGGACTTTCTTTCATTTTAAAAATTAAGGTATAATTTATATACAGCAAATTCATACTTTTTAGTGTACAGTTCTGTAAGTTTTGACACATGAATACAATCGTGTAACAACCACAAAATATAAAAAATACAAAGATATAAAAAAGTTTCATCACCCCCCAAAATTCCCACCAGTTCTTTTTTTTTTTTTAAGATTTTTATTTATTTATTTATTCATAGAGACAGAGAGAGAGGCAGAGACACAGGCAGAGGGAGAAGCAGGCATCATATAGAGAGCCTGACGTTGGACTCGATCCAGGGTCTCCAGGATCACGCCCTGGGCTGCAGGCGGCCCTAAACCGCTGCACCACTGGGGCTGCCCTGGCCAGTTCTTTTGTAACCAACTTCTTCACTCAAAGTGAGTCTCTGTCAAATACTGGTCATATTTTGGTTCCCATACTTCCAGAATGTCATAGAAATGGAACCATACAGCACATGGTCTTTTGTGCCTTGCTTCTCTCACTTAGCATAATGCAACTGAATTTCATCTATGTAATTGGACCTATTGCTAATTTGCTATTACTTTCTAATTTAATTCCACAATGATTAGAGAACATGCTTTGTGTTATTTGAATACTTTGAAATTTACAAACTGAGATTTGTTTTCTGGACAGAATATGGTCTTTTTTTTTTCTTAAAGATTTAAAAAATTTATTTATTCATGAGAGAGAGAGAGAGAGAGAGTGAGGCCAAGACATAGGCAGAGGGAGAAGCAGGCTCCTCAAGGGGAGCCCGACCTGGGATTCCATCCCAGGATTCCTGGACCACACCCTGAGCTGAAGGCAGACACTCAAACTGCTCAACAGCTGAGTCACCCAGGCGTCCCCAGAATATGGTCTATCTTGATAAATTCCCATGGACACTTCAAAACAAAGTGTGTTCTTTTGTTGTTCAGTGAAGTGTTCTGTCAACATCAGTTAGATTAAGTTGGTTGAAAGTGTTGTTCAAGTCCTCGTATCCGTACTGATGTTATGGCTAGTTGTACCATCAACTACCGAAAAAGGATGCCGAAATCCCCAAGTATAACTGTAGACTTATATCTCCTTGGAGTTCTATAAATTTGGACTTCATATATTTTGAAAGCCTGTTATTGGGCGCATAAATATTTAGGATTGTTAATTCCCCTCAAGGAACCTATTCAGTTGTCATTCCAAAAGAAGTTGAATAAAAGTCGTTATATTTATAAGAATTTATAAATATATCAACGTAGAATGTATACTGATATACAGAAATTTATAATATTATGTATTATAAAAATTTACAGAAATACAGAACTTCTATTATTTTTGTAGGGTCTTTTTTTTTTTTTTGAGAGAGACAGAGAGAGAGAAAGAGAGAGAGCATGAGCAGTGGGGAAGGGGCAGAGAGAGAGGGAAAGAGAAAATCCTAGGCTGGCTCAATGTTCAGCAGAGCCCCACATGGGGCTTGACCTCACAACCCTGAGAGCATGACCTGAGCCAAAATCAAGAGTTGGGTGCTTAACTGCCTGACCACCCAGGTGTCTCTGCCTTTGGAGTGTTTAAAGTTAACATTTTTAACCCATCTAGGGTTAATATTATTGTGGTTAGGTGTTGATTATGAGGTGTGAATTTATATCTAATTTTCTTCATAATGAAAACTAACATTCCCAACAATATTTATTAAATTATCATTCATCTCTTCACTTTCTTATTCCCCTTAATACTTCATGTTAGGCTTTTTGATGGATTAAGGTTTATATCTGGAATTTTTGTTGTACTTTTGTCATATCATCTATTCTTAATTTAGAACTATTTAGCTTTATAATTACTACTTAGTGATGCATTTTAAAAAATTGGGTGGAAGGTACAGAAAGTTCCCATATACCACCTCCTCCCCACCAACTCCTCTGTTGTCAACATCTCACACCAGAATGGTACATTTGTTAGAATTGGTGAATCTACATCGATGCATTATTATCACTCAAAGTTCATAGTTTACATTAGAGTTTAATCTCAGTGTTGTACGTTCAATGAGTTTTGACAAATGTTTAATAACATGTATCCACCATTACAGCATCCTGCAGAACAGTTTCACTGCCCTAGAAATCCTGGGCTCTGCTGTTCATCCTTCCCTCTCCTCTATTCCTTGGTACCCACTGATCTTTTTACTGTCTCCATAGTTTTTTGCCTTTTCCAGAATGTCATATAGTTGGAATCATACGTTAGCCTTTTGAGATTGGCTTGTTCCTCTTAGTGATATACATACAAGTTTCCTCCATGTTTTTTAACGGCTTGAGAGTTCATTTATTTTTAGCATCGAATAATATTCCATGTCTGAATGTACCATATACTTATCTATTTATCTGTTGTAGAACATCTTAGTCGCCTCCAAATTTTGGCAGTTATGAATAAAGCTGCTATAATCAACCATGTGTAGGTTTTTGTGTAGACATAAATTTTCAACTCTTTTGGGTAACTACCAAGCAGCATGATTCCTGCTTTGGGTAACTTCCCAAGCAGCTTGGGAAGAAACCATCAAACTGTCCTGCAAAGTGAATATCATTTTCATTCCTACCAGCTACATAAGAGAGTACCTATTGCTCTACATCCCTTGCCTGCATTTGGTATTATCATTCCACTAGGTGTGTAGTGGTAGCTCATTGTTATTCTAATTTGCATTTCCCTAAAGACTTAAGATGTTGAGCATCTTTTCATATGCTTATTTACCATCTGTATATTTTCTTGGTGAGGTGTCTGTTGAGATCTTTTGCCCACTTTAAAATCAGGTTGTTGAGGAATCCCTGGGTGGTGCAGAGGTTTGGCGCCTGCCTGAGGCCCAGGGCGCGATCCTGGAGACCCGGGATTGAATCCCACGTCGGGCTCCTGGTGCATGGAGCCTGCTTCTCCCTCTGCCTGTGTCTCTGCCTCTCCCTCTCTCTGTGTGACCCACGTCGGGCTCCTGGTGCATGGAGCCTGCTTCTCCCTCTGCCTGTGTCTCTGCCTCCCCCTCTCTCTAAGGGCTCCTGGTGCATGGAGCCTGCTTCTCCCTCTGCCTGTGTCTCTGCCTCTCCCTCTGTGTGACCCACGTCGGGCTCCTGGTGCATGGAGCCTGCTTCTCCCTCTGCCTGTGTCTCTGCCTCCCCCTCTCTCTGTGTGACTATCATACATAAATAAAAATAAATAAAATCAGGTTGTTTTCTTATTGTTGGATTGTAAGAATTCTTTATATTTTCAGATAACAGTTTTGGTGTGTGTGTTTGTTTGTTTGTTTTTTATCAGTTATGTCTTTTCAAATATTTTCTACCAGTCTGTGGAAGACTGCATTTTAAAGTGTAGCATGCTGAAGGGCGTCGGTGGCTCAGTCGGTTAAGCATCTGCTTTTGTCTTGGGTCAGATCCCAGGGTCCCAGATCAAGCTCCCAGCTCAGTGGGAAGTCTGCTTCTCCTTCTGCCCTTCACTCTGCTCATGCTCTCACTCTCACATACACTCTCTCTCTCTCAAATAAATAAAATCTTTTAAAAATAAAAAATTTTATATATATATATATAAAATGAAGTATAGCATGCCAAGTCCCTTATCATTTCATTTGGTATTGCCTTTTTTTAAAAAATACATTTTGCTTTCATTTTGTCAAATTTTATTTTTTAAAAGGATTTTGTTTATTTATTTGAGAGAGGGAATGAGCGAGGGAGAGAGAGAGAGACAGTGCACATGAGCAGGGAGAGGGAGAAGCAGACTCCCCGCTGAGCAGAGAGCAAGAGGCAGGGCTCTTGCTCCCAGGACTTCCTATCATGACTGAGCCACCAGGCACCCCTCATTTTGTCAAATTTTATAAATTACCATGTTGGTATCTTAACTGGACTTGAATTAAGAGATTTTGTATATCTATAACTTGGAGAGTATTGTCATTTGTAATGTATTTATGCAAAGGCAGAGAATATCGAGACTTTATTTTTGCCACTGATATTTAGTAATTCTCTTAAAGTGATCTCATATGTTCTTATCTACATTTTCTCTAAGAATTGATTTATTGATTCTTGTTTTTTAATAAGAGTTTTACTGAGATATCTTACATGCCATAAAATTCACTCTTTAAAAGGGTACAATTCAGTGGTTTTTTAGTATATTCACATTGTTTACCATTACCTATTTTTATTTTTATTTTTTTTTTTTAAAGATTTTATTTATTTATTCATGAGAGACACAGAGAGAGAGGCAGAGACACAGGCAGAGGGAGAAGCAGGCTCCATGCAGGGAGCCCGATGAGGGACTCGATCCTGGGACTCCAGGATCACGCCCTGGGCCAAAGGCAGGCACTAAACCGCTGAGCCATCCAGGGATCCCCCCATTATCTATTTTTAGAAATTTTTATCATCCCAAAGAAACTCCAACGTGCATTTGCAGTCATTCCCCTTTCTCTCCTCCCCACAGACCCTGGTAACTACTAATATACTTCAGTCTTTGTGACATTAATTATTTTGGACATTTCATATAGATAGGATCATATAGTATGTGGCCTTTTGCCACTGATTTCTTTTACTTAACATGTTTTCAAGGTTATCAATGTTGATGAACATATCAAAACTAAAAAAAAAATATCAAAACTTTGTTACTTTTCATTGTCAGATAATATGCCATTGTATGGATATACTACTTTTTATTTATCCATTGGTCAATTGATAGACATTTGGTTATTTCTACTTTTTATTTTTTATTTTATTTTTATTTTTTTATAATATTTAATTATTTATTTATTCATGAGAGACACAAAGAGAGAGAGAGAGAGAGGCAGAGACACAGGCAGAGGGAGAAGCAGGCTCCATGCAGGGAGCCCAATGTGGGACTTGATTCCAGGACTCCAGGATCATGGCCCAGGCCAAAGGCGACGCTAAACCGCTGAGCCACCAGGGCTGCCCATATTTCTACTTTTTGACTATTATGAATAATGCTACTGTAAACATTTGTTGTCTCAGTCAAGTGGGCTGCTAGAACAAATACCATAGACTGGGTGACTTAACACTTATTTCTCATAGTCTGGAGGCTGGAAGTGTGAGGTCAGGATGTCAGCATGATAGTGTTCTTGGTGAGGACCCTCTTCCTGATTTGCAGATGACTCCCTCTTGCTATTTTCTCACATGGCAAAAAGAGAGCTCTGGTCTTTTCATCTTCTTATAAGGACACTAATCCTTTCACATAGGTTCCACTTTCATGACCTCATCTAAACCTAATTAGTTCCCATCTGACCCCATCTCCAGATACCATCAATCACCTAAGAATTAGGACTTGAACACCTGAATTTTGGGGGTACACAAACATTCTGTCCATATCATTTGTGAACAATTTTTTTGTGGACATACGTTTCACGTCTCTTGGGTATATTCATATCTGGGTGTAAAACATATGGGTCATATGGTAACTCTCACTTTTTGAAAAATTGCAAAACTGTTTTCCTAAGTAGTTGTACCATTTTATATTCCCACCAGCAAGATAGGAGGATTCCAATTTCTCCATATCCTTGCCAACACTTGTTATCGTCCAGCTCTTAAAATTTTACTTACTCTAGTAGATGTGACGTGATATCTCATTGTGATTTTGATTTGCATTTTCTAAATGACTAATGATGTTCAACACTTTATTATGTACTGGCCATGTGTTTATCATCCTTGGAGAGGTGTCTATTCAAATCCTTTGCTTATTTTTAAATTGGATTATTTGCTTCTTTGTTGTTGTTGAGTTGTAAGAGTTCTTTATATATTCTAGATATAAGTCCTTTATCAACTATGATTTGCAAATCTTTTCTCCCATTCTGTGAGTTGTCTTTTTACCATCTTTTTTTCCCCTAAGATTTTATTTATTTCTTTGAGATAAAGAGAGAGGGAGCATGAGCAGACTGAAGGACAGAGGCAGAGGAAGAAGCAGATGCCCCACTGAGCACAGAGTCCAATGCAGAGTCCATCCCAGTACCCTGGGATCATGACCTGAGCCACAAAGCAGATACCCAACCACCTGAGCTACTGAGGCACCCATGTCTTTTCACTTACTTGATGGTGTTGATGATTTCAAAAAATGTTCACAGTATGTGGGTGTAGTATTTGTAAAGAATGACTTTTTTGGGGCAGCCCGGGTGGCTCAGTGGTTTAGCCCCGCCTTCAGCCCAGGGTGAGATCCTGGAGACCCGGGATCCTGGAGTCCAGCTCCCTGCATGGAGCCTGCTTCTCCTTCTGCCTGTGTCTCTTCCTCTCTCTCTCTGTGTCCCTCATGAATAAATAAATAAAATCTTAAAAAAAAAAAAAGAATGACTTTTTTGGTATCTTTTCCATTTCTAAATTTATCCTCATTTCTTTTGGCCACCTTATTTTTATGACCCAGAAGAATTCTGAAAAATATGTGAAATAGAAATTATAACAGAGTACATTTTTAGTTTTAGTTTTTTTTTTTTCATTACTTCTAAGGAAAGTGACTGACCTGTTTCTTCACTGTAAATACTGTTAACTTCTGAGTTCAAAGTAAGCTTCTTTATCATGCTTAAAGTTTCTTTAGTTTTCTTCCAAGGGTTAAAAACAATGAAAAATTAAAATAATAATCTCTATTTTCCCCATAAATGGCTACCCCATACCCAATCTTCTTTGTGAAAATGCAGCGTTTTTTATTTTGGTTATCTGTAGAATGCCCTTTCATTATATAGTAACAGAAACTTCTTTCTTTTCAGTAATAAGTTGTGGCTCTAGAAATTTATGTCAGTGGATGAGTGTTATCATTTATTGTCATGTTTGTTATTTTTTTCCCCTGTGATTTGGTGGGTAAACTTGATTTTACAAAGAATAATGTTTAACTTTATACTATCATTTAGCCATAATTATGATTTTTTTCTCCTTTCTTTCTTTCTTTCTTTCTTTCTTTCTTTCTTTCTTTCTTTCTTTCTTTCATAGGGCAATGAGTTAAATCTCTTTCCTTCCAAAGCATTTAAAACATCAGAAAGTAATATAAAGGCCAAATCTTTTCAGATCTTAAAGCAGATATGAAAACTAACATCTTAAGTATTTCTGTCTCTAAAAATTGCTAAGTTGGAAGACCTCAGTACAAAAGTAATACTTTTCAGAAGAGTGGATCAAATGGATGAATTGGAAGTGGATGAAATAGATGAATTTTCAAAAGACCATTCACAAGCATCCCTTTTGGTTGTATTTCACAATATCCAAGACCCCATGACTGAGAATGTACTTTCCTTGCTTGTGGAGTCAGTGACCTGTCAGAAGCCAATGGTGACTTCAGGGTGGAATGACCAATACTCAAGTTGCTGTCATGACTTTTCTTGAAAAATACTGGTAAGACAGACATTATCTATTAACCTTTCATTTGCAAATTGTGGTTGTATCCTACTTTGAGATTCCAGGCATCCCACAGTGGGTTTTGATTAAAAGTTGCGCTCTCTCAGTAAGACAATTGCCAAGGGATTACATATTATTACTTTCAGTACTACTAATACCTAACATTTATCAAGTGCCTTGCTCTATGCTAAGCACTATGCTAAGCTTTTACTTACTTCATCTCAAGTAGCACTATGAGACAGTACATTATTATCCCTGTTTTACAGATGAAGAAATCTAGGTTTAGAGAAAATTAAATGACTTGGTCACGGTCACACAGCTAGTAAGTATTTGAATCAGAATTCCAAATTAGATATTCTTACTTCTGAGTGTATTTTCTTAACCACTGTGAATGTGCCCCCAAATCTCCTGTGAGCTTAATAGTTATAGGAGTTTATTTGTATGACAATGACATGTCCAAAGAGACTGAGATAAGGTGAAATAAGGTAGGGGGGAAGAGAGAAATTAGATTTAGAAAACAATATTGTTTTATAATCATCATCATCATCATTATTATCAGCTTAAAGTGGCTGCACATATCTGATTTCATTTAGAAAGGTAGCTGTTGATCCAAGTTCCCAAAATGGTCTTAACTGGAGGCCACCATTAATGAGAGCTGTGTACTCATGCACTCCCAGTAAGCCATGTGGGATAGGTTGAAGTTGTCACCGTGAAATGTAAATTTATGTAGAAATATAGTATATAAATTTTAGTTCTTAGTTATAGCCTCTAAATCAAATTATTTCTTAAAATCTGTTTTCTTTTGCCATGAAATGAAATTATAGTACCAATAAACTGATTTTTACTTGTAGATGTCAGGACATCTGTTAACGTTTGTGTTGGACACAATAGAGTTCAGCAATTTCAGATTTTCCCAAGACTTCTGGAACTGAACGAACCATTAGGGTTGAAAATCTGCTGCCTCATGTGGATAACAGTTACATAACAATTTTTTGAAAACCCCACAAATGGAAGAGAAAGGGTAACCGATGTGCAGCTTTTCCCAGAAGAGAGGTCATCCCTGGTTGAGTTTTCTAACTACAAAGGTAATCAATTTCTTTTCTTTCTTGACCTTTACAGTTATTATTAACCATTTCATGCATAAATGAAGTTAAAGTAGAGACCACACAAGTGTTTAGGAAATCCATCAAAGCTACTCATTCTTACTGGAATATACCATGATTTAACTCAAGGCTTTGAACAGGTCTCTGAAGACCCAGCCAAAAGAATAGTTTTTGTGCAGTAACAAAAAAACGTACAACAAAACTTCTCTTGATCTTAATTTCTCTGTAGTTACTGGTTCATGTCTTTGTTTACCTTTGCAGGAAAATTTCTCAAAAAATTTGTCATTACTCATCCCCATTTCCTCTCTTCTTACTCTCTTAAATCGATTTGTCTAGAAGAGGCTTTTACCTCCATCATTCCACCAAAATTGCTCTTGTCAAGATCACCAATGGCCTCTATGTTGCTAAACTCACTAACCACTTTTCAATCCTCATTTTACTCGATCTCTTAGTAGCATCCGACAAAGTGATCAATGTCTCCTTCTAAATGCACTTTCTTCACTTGCTGCTAGGATGCCACATTTTGGTTTTGCTTCTACCTTAGTAGCTGCTCATTCCTATTCTTTCATTTACCTTCTTTTCTTCAACTCTTAATGCAGAGCTCAGTTCTCTTCTCCTTTTTATCTTCACTCAATTCCTTGGAAATCTAGTGGCTTTATATACTATGTATCCACGCCTCTTAATTATATCTGCAGTCAAGACTGTCTCATGAACTCCCATGTCTATACTTACTGCCTCCTAGACTTCTTCATCTGATTGTCTAAAAGTATATGACATAAATATAACATGTTCAAGACAAAACTCCCCGTCCTCCTCACCCTACACCACCATCTGCATTATCCACAGGCTTTCCCATTTCAGTAGATGGCAACTCCATCCTCCCAGTTGCTCAGTTCAAAACCCGGGAGTTTCTCATATCCCATACCCAGTCCTTTAAGAAACCCTGTTCATTCTACCTTCAAGATGTATTTAGAATCTCATTACTCCTCAAAGAACACAATAAGAATTTAGAAAATTAAATGAACCATTTTAATGGTGGTAACAATCTCCCAAAGAACCTATACCACAAAAACAGTTTATATTTTAGATAATATGACCAAATAAATACCGTTTTTAATGGCCATACTTCACCCGCACATCTCCTCTCCCAACTTTGATCCTTAGGAAGTGTTGATGAAGCCAAAAAGTCTCCCTGAAACTCTTGGTGGGGATAGAAGACTGGGGGGGAGGAGGGGGGGAATGAATGAAGTCTAGAGAAGAGAGGCAGAAATTAGGATCTTCCTCTTAGAGCTTCGAAGGAAACCAGTCAGGAAAGCTAGAAATTGAGATGCTGTCTGGAGAGAAAAGGAGTTCAGCTTTCAGTAGTGGTTTAAGAAGCTAATAGTGTTAGGACCAGGCTGAAATAATATCTGATTCTTCATACAGCAAGGAATAGATACTACTGGACATTTTTAATTGGTATTTTGTGAGAAGCCAAACATTTGGTAGTAGACTTCTACATTTAAAACTATCATTCTTAGGACTTATACCAACCTCCCAAAGCTGCAAAATATCTCTCGCTTACTTGTCACCCAGTCTTTAATGCTAGTGTTGACATCTGAAGAGCTATTTTTTAAAAACAGTTTGTTATGGTTATACTCTGGTAAGTAGTTAATGTCTAAGCATACATATTCAGTGTCTCTGGAGATAACATGTGCAGGGTGGGATAGCTAAGAGCCTCAGCCTGCACTCCATCCATTGTGAGCTAAAGGAGCCAGCAGTGGAGGCAGAGTGATATAGAGTACAATGAAACAGTTTACAAACTTTTTGTAAACCACAGTGTACCATAAAAAATATATTTTATATCTCAACCCATACCTTATATAAAAAACAAAAACATTTGTTGCAGTTTGGAAAAAAAGTTTTGCTACAACACTTATTTCTTGCTAAGGAGCTGACACACTCTATTCTATTTTGGTTTTGTTTGGTTAGGTTTTGAGGGGGTTTTTTTGTTTGTTTTGCTTTTTGTTTTTAATTTTTTGTTAAGGCCTTAAAAATGTATATTCCTGGCATAGTCATTAGAGGTTGGCTTTCAGCAATGACTTTGACACAAAGGGTTAGGAAACAGGGGTTTTAACCTTGTTGCCACTATCTCCACCAGCCTGCCCTTCAAGCCATCCAAAATAAGCATAGAATCTGTGTTAGTTTTCTATTGCAGCATACCAAATTTAGTATGCTTTACATAGCAAACGTTTGCTGTCTCATACTTTCTGAAGGCCAGTAATTTGGGGGCAGCCTAATTGGGTGATTCTGGTCGAGGATCTCTCCTGAGGTTACAACCTGTTCACTGGGGCTGCAGTCATCTGAAGGCTTGATGAGAACTGGAGAGTTTCTTCTAAGTCCACTCACATAACTGCCGCCTCAGTTCCTTGCCTTGAGGGCCTCTCCATATGGCTGTTCACGACTTGGCAGCTGGCTGCCCCCAGACTGAGTTATCTGAGGGGGAGGAGAGGGCTGCAGTGCCTTTTTTGTCTAGCCGCAGAAGTGCCGTGGCATCACTTGTGCCATATTTTGTTGGTCACAGAGACCAACTCTGATACAATATGGAAGGAAAATATTCAAAGGTGCGATTACCAGGAGGTAGGGATCATTAGCTGCCCTCTTACTTACACAATCCAAGAAAATGCAGCTTCAAGACAAGTTCCATTTACTCTTTGCTTCTAGTCAGATTGTCACACCTAAGCCTTCTATATAGAAATAGAGGACCACTGGCCTTTAGAATCCCGAAGGTATGTGTGTGTGTGTGTGTGTGTGTGTGTATATATATATATTTTAAAGATTATTATTTATTTATTTATTTATTTATTTATTTATTTATTTATTTGAGACAGAGAGTAAGTGAATGAGCAGGGAGGGGGATAGAGAAATAGAGGGAGAGAATGACCTTGAGCAGGCTCCATGGGCGTGGAGCCCAATACAGGACTCAATTTCATGACCCTGAGATTCATGACCTGAGCAGAAATTAAGAGTCAAATCCTTAACCGACTGAGCCAGCCAGGCACCCTCCAAAGATATAGATTTAAATCCTCTAATTTACTAGCTGGATAGTGTGGCAATGTTACTTCCTTGTTCCTGTTTCCTCACTTTAAAAAGTGGAGATAAAATCTATCTCACAGGGTCACTGTGAAGGTTAAATTAAGTAAGATAATATTTGTAAACTGACATATAATGGGTATTCAAGCAGTAAAGCTATAATTATCAAAATAAGAAAGAATGGAAAACACAAATTACTAATTTGGTGATAAATACTCGATGTGAATCATGCTTTCCATAGCTATATGTCTCAGCGGCTACAGGGCAAAGTGTTATTATTAAGTGGTGTTTGAATAATAGTTCAGTGCCCTCATTTTGATACTGTTACGACTTCTGACATAAAAGGATTATAATAAACTATTTCTGCTGGATAACATGAATTTGAAAATAGGCTAGTGAATTTAATTTAGAAAAAAAACCTCCCCCTGCTCCCCCAAAGCAAAATAGTTGGCTTAGATGTAAAACCAGACTACTAAGTCTGCTTGGCTGCAAACTCAATGTCCCCCAAGTTGATCCATTCCACCTTAGGGCAGTTCTAATCACAAAAAAAAAAAAAAAAAAATTTAGCAATGTATGAAGCCCAAACATGTTTTACTTATTATCTTGTTCTTCCTTATAGAGTTGTAGAAATAAATCCTTTATAAGATAGTCCTTTGGATGTTTAAGGACAACTATTATGTGTAGCTCCCTGCATTCCATCCTACCTATTATCTGGACTTCTGCAAATTATTTTTTTTATTTTTTTTATTTTATTTATTTATTTATTTTTTATTTATTTATGATAGGCACACAGTGAGAGAGAGAGAGGCAGAGACACAGGCAGAGGGAGAAGCAGGCTCCATGCAGGGAGCCCGATGTGGGACTCGATCCCAGGCCCGCAGGATCACACCCTGGGCCCAAGGCAGGTGCTAAACTGCTGAGCCACCCGGGGATCCCCTACTTCTGCAAATTATAGATTCAGTTCCTTTTATATATCCTCATGTGATGCGGTTTGGAGTCCTTTCACAGCTTCACTTTTCCTCTCCTGAACACCATAGCTATTTTCATAATCCCTTTGCAAAGTTTTGTACCTTGAACAAAATACAATACCCCAGGCATTGCCGGTTTTCACCAGTGAAAAGTAGAATAGGATTATTATTCATTATGCATATTCTCGTTATCATGTTTTTCTTCTTATAGCCCCAAATCTCATTACTACCTTTTTAAAAATGAATGACTATTTTTAGAGCAGTTTCAGGTTTACAGAACAATTGAGCAGGGAAGTAAGGAGAATTCCTTCTACCCACAGTTTTCCCTCATACTAACCTCTTGCATTAGTGTGGTACCTTTGTTACAACTGATGAAAAAGTATTGCTACATTATTATTAACTAAAGTCCATTATATTAGAGTTCACTCTGGTTGAATGATTCTCTGGGTTCTGACAATGCATGACGTCATGTGTCCTCAAAGACTGGAATAATTTCAGTGCCCTGAAAATCCCCGGTGCTTCACCGATTTATCCCTCCTCCCCTCCCTCCTCCAAACTGCAGGCAGCCACTGATTTTTTTTTTAATATTTTTATTTATTTATTCATGATAGTCACAGAGAGAGAGAGAGAGAGAGAGGCAGAGACACAGGCAGAGGAGAAGCAGGCTCCCTGCAGGGAGCCCAATGTGGGATTCGATCCCGGGTCTCCAGGATCACGCCCTGGGCCAAAGGCAGGCGCCAAACCACTGCACCACCCAGGGATCCCTGATGTTTTTTACTGTTTCCAGAGTTTTGCCTTTTTCAAAATGCCATGTGGTTGGACTCCTAGAACATGTACCCTTTCAGATGGGCTCCTTTGCTTAGTAATAGGCATTTGGTAGCTTGATGACTCATTTCTTTTATCTCTGGATAATATTCTATTTTATGGAGGCATCACGCCCATTATTTTCCATTCACTTATTGAAGGACATCTTGGTTGCTTCCAAATTTTGGCAATTATGAATTAAGCTATATGGCTGCTATAAACACTCATGTGCAGGTTTTGTGTGGACATAAATTTTCGACTCATTTAGGTAAATACCACAAAGCACAGGCGCTGGATCATATAGTAAGAGTATGTTTAGTTTTATAAGAAACTGCCAAAAATAAAAGAAAAAAAAACCTGCCGGACTCTCTTCCAAAGTGGCTGTACCGTTTTGCATTCCCACCAGCAGTGAATGAGAGTTCCTGTAGCTCCTTCTTCTTCCCAGCGTTTGGTGACCTTTATTTTTTTCTTCTTAAATAGCTACATCACTGTTGACTTATACAGAATTTATCATCCATCAAAATTCCTTAGATATTTCTCTATGACTTAGCTACTGTGCCACATACTCTTTCTCTCAAACTTGTGCAGTTACTCTTTGGACCTCCTTGAGTGTCTTTCCTTTCCTTTGATGCTTCTCCAGATGTCCCAGGGCCTCTTTTATTTATTAGGTTCACCCATAATCCAACTGCTAAAGTATAGCTGGGAAAGACTCACACTTACAACCTTCTCCAGAGGGATTGTCTTCAAGAGACTAGCGGTCTGGAGACTGGAGGTGCCTGGGAATTTACATTCATCACCCAACCAGGATGACCCATAGACAGATAACCGGCTGGTGGGGAGGTATAAAATCCCAGCTCCCCGTCTCAAGGTTGGGACAACAATGTGATGCAATTTATATACTCCAGAGTCCCTTGCAGGATCGGTCAGAAGCCAGCTTTAACCTGAACCCCATTCTCTGTCTTTATTTCTTACTTCCTACGTGTTTCTCCTGAGGGTACAACTTTAGCAATTCAGTTGCACATGAATCCTTATCTCAAGCTCTGCTTCTGGGAATCAGACCTAATTTTATTACTTTTTTTTTGGTTACAGCACACAATTGTTTTTAATGTCTTTTACTATTATAACTCTTCCTTTTAAAAAATTGTATTTACTTCTTTTTTTTTAATTAATTTATTTATTTTGTATGAGAGAGTGCAGGGGGAGGGGCAGAGGGAAAGAATCTCAAGCAGACTCCTTGCTGAATGTTGAGCCTGACACACGGCTCCATCTCATAAGCCTGAGATCATGACCTGAGCCAAAATCAAGAGTCAGACGCCCAACTGACTGAACTACCCAGATACCCCAATGTCGTATTTACTTTTAACAGTTAGCTTTTAATTGCTCATGCATAATTGTGTGCATTTATTGAATCTTTAAGAACCAGAGTCTTGTTTTTCTCTTTTTTCCAGAAAAAATATCACCTCTCCAATAATATAATGAATGTTAATGGGAAAATCAGATTACTTGTACAAACCTTCACTGCAAAGTAAACATTATTGGGATAGATCTATTCCATTAGGTGAGGATTAACTCCATTGCATTCATGAATATCACATCTTTCATTGAGCTGCCTGACAGTGGTACTATTTTAGGCAGACATTCTACATTTCAGAGTCTCATTAGTTTCAGGACTTCTTTTTATACTAAAGATTTTGTCTGAATCCTTACCTTTTACTTTATTTTAGTGGTGGACACCTACTTGGCCAAAGAGCTTGTCTTCAATGAAAGGCCCATCTCTGTGTTTCCATATTATGTGACTTTGGGCCTAGCCTTGCACAGAAAGGAGAAGCCCCTGAGAAAGTTGGCTGCACCATTTCTAGTGGCTCTGGATCCTCTCATATGGAAGATCTTGCAGAAGAAGCATCACCTGATTGGAATGATAAATTACAAAAGGGAAAGTGTCACTGTGAGGTAACATGGCCCCAAGTCAGCTGAAAGGGAGCTAGAGGTAACATTCAGATCTGTGGCGACTGAACCCAAGGAAAGACAAAGATCAATGTCATCAAGACTTGGAATGGGGACTTTTCTAAAAACTTCTGCCATATAATTTCTAAATATCAAATCACCAAATTGAATGTGAAGCCAACAGCATGGGAAGACATAAAAAACAACATAGATTGTTTTTTATTTTGATTGAGTCTGATATATTCAAGGAGATGATCATAATAACAGGTTGTTTGGAGGATGTGAAAAGAGTCCAATTAAAGACACCAACCATAACACTGAAAATGAAAAAACAAAATTTGACAGAGAATGTGGCTGGTTCTTCTAGAAGGTTTTCTGGTCTTTATATCAGTGCTTTGAGAGAGTCTATACCCAAGGATTTCTCAGGATGGGAGGCCATTAATAATGCTTGCACCAAACATACCAGAGTACATGCAGGAGAGTATAGGGAAAAGGACTGCTCAAGGAGCCCATTCCCGGTCCTTCTGGAGTTTTCTATTTGTTATAGAGAGTAGAGTGTGGAAAATTCTCTAAGATTTTTTTTTTTTTTAAGATTTTATTTATTTATTCATGAGAGACACAGAGAGTGAGAGAGGCAGAGACACAGGCAGAGGGAGAAGCAGGCCCCATGCAGGAAGCCCGATGTGGAACTTGATCCTGGGTCTCCAGGATCACGCCCTGGGCCGAAGGCAGGCGCTAAACCGCTGAGCCACCCGCAGATCCCTCTAAGACTGTTTTAAGCAAAGAAAATTCATAACCCTTTTGAGTTAGATCAGTCATGAAAAATACATTTCATTTCATGGGTTACTTCTGATCAAACAATAGTTGTTGCCTGGAGCTCTATGTTGAGCAAGGTTCTGAACCTCTACTTGGATTGACTGAAAAAGAGTGTTGATACCAATTAATGTCTGTCATGGGTGTGGATGATGAGGTATATGGGCAGGGGGAGGTGATGTGCGCCATGTTTTTACCACTGGGTTTAAGTGTGAGATGACCATCAGGTAGATCAGCTTGTCTTCCTAGAGTCTGTGCAGATTCACAGATGGTGCCTTTCTCAGCTGATATTTTGACTTTGAGTAAGTGGTTTCATCTCTTTGTACCTGGGTTTTGGTTTTGGCTTGGTTTTGGTTTTAAAATTCTTTGGCTGATTAATAGTCAAACTACAAATGCTTTATTGTGGAGAACTGAGGGGTGTGTCTTAGTTTGAGTTTCCCCAGGAGAGTACTTGAGACAGGATTCAAGTGCAAATGATCTAAATAGGGAAGTAAAAGATACTGATAGGGTGTGTTATTAAATCAGTTACCACTTACTCCCACTGGGGAAACGTAGAGTGAGTCCTACCTGGGAGGCAAGGGTGATGGGTGGTTTTACTTATTCCCCTCAGCAGGGTCTACTAATCTAGAATTCTTGGGGGGCATAAGTAAAAAGAGCTCACTGGCATATGGAGTATTAAATACAGTTGGTACTCAGAAATTGTGATAATAAATTATTTGCTTTTGAATCTTAGGGTGGGATTATGAGTTGAGTTAGAGAGGTGTGGAATCTACTAGTTATTTTCTGTTTGGGCACCTGTGAGTAAGGCTCCAGATAGCATTGACTGGTCAATACTTTTACTGTTTTCTCCACAGTCAAGAGACCAAGTCAGCTGGATGAATTGTCTTTCAAACAGAAATGTGATAACCTCAACCCAAACCAAAGAAGGTCTAAACCTCGTGTTGATAAGTGGAGATGTTATTTGTTTCCAGGTAAGTGGTGCTATTTAGTAAATCCGATAAGAAACAGTGGGGTCTAGTTCACTGGTTCTGTGATTTGAGGTCAAAGATTAAGATCCTATAAATTTGAGGAGCTGAACCTACCTGAGGTTCAAGCAGGCTATACTTAACTTTCCCCTGTATTCCACATGTTCTCATGTGAAGACATCCAAGTTGACCACAAACCCGGGCGTGGCATCTACCTCTTTTATTTCTCTGTAACTCATCTTGACCTACTTTCAACCCAGTTCTGTTCCAATCAGCATTTATGGGGAGGAGATTTGTACATAACTTTGTAATATCACCCTTTACAAAAGTACCCCGTTGCTCCTGTCTGAGCACTTTCTGAGACACAGGCAGAATGAGAAAGGAGAAATATTACCAGGGTGGGTACTAAAAGCTCAGCTTGGCTTTTGCCTGCCTTCACTCCTATTGCATTTCCCCTCGTGGAATCACCAGTTAGCAGGAGATACAGGCCCTGTATTCCATCTAGAGTTAACATCCATGGTATTCAGTCCTGGCTGCACGTCAGAACCATCTGAGAAGCTTTTAAAAATACAGGTGCCCAGGGACACCTGGGTGGCTCAGCGGTTGAGCATCTGCCTTTGGGTCAGGGCGTGGTCCTGGGGTCCAGGGATGGAGTCCCACATCGGGCTCCCCGCAGGGAGCCTGCTTTTTCCTTTGCTTATGTGTCTGCCTCTCTCTCCTTCTCTCTTGCCCCCCCCCCCACCCCGTGTCTCTCATGAATAAATAAAATCTTAAAAAAAAAATGCAAATGCCCAGACCCCACCCCTAGAAAATCTGATTTTAATTGACCAGGTATGTGGTCTAGGGGGTCAGTAGTTTTTGAAAGAATTCCAAGTGATTCTAATATGCAGCTAAGGCTGAGAATTACTGATGTGAATTCTTCTTCGGAATTCTGTAGTTTCCACCATTTTGACACTTGGTGTTTACCTTCAGATGGCATACACTCAAGATCAATGGAAAGAGAATTCTTCTGAGAAATTTAGAGACTCATGGCTTATGAGCCACTGGAAATATTCTTTGCCGTTGCTGCAGCTAGTGAGATAGCAGGAGGGAGGCATCCAACCACTTTCTTCATGTTCTTAGAATGGCTAGAATCCTTAAGCTCCTTTGTTACATGGTTTCAGGGCCTAGTTCTCAAATCTTCAAGTTGAAAAGTTGAATCTTCTAGTACTAGCCAGACTTAAACTGGCACTAATCAAACTCAAAAGACTTATTTATGAAATTGGAATTGTAATTCTTTAATTTGCAACAAGGAAGCCAAGTGCCATGGCTACGGGCCATGGAGGGCCCTGTAGCTGCCTATCAGGAGATTGCTTGGTGAGCGAACTCAGACCAGAAAAGAACTGGGTAACATCCAAGTACAGTAAGTTTCTTTGTCACTTTAGGAGTAGACGCAGTGTGGTGGTTACACAGACCAACTCCAAAGCTCGTTCAGACAGAGTTCAAATCCTACTCTACCACTGACCAGCCGTTCACCTTGGTCAACACCCCCTGTGACTCATCCTTATCTACAACTATGGATGATGATGATATTAGGGTTGTTGTGAGGTTTAAATAAAATAATCCACATAAAACATTTAGCACCTCCCTGGCACATAGTGAAAACTCAAAAAAAAAAAAAAAAAAAAAGGTATCTATCATTGTTATCCACTTAAAACAGACCACTTCAAATTTTGCCCTTCACCCAAGTTGTGTTACAATCTAGTTGAGATAGATTTTCTGTACCCTCATCTTGTAGACGAGGAAAAAAAGACGAGGTCTTTTTACTACATAGTCTGTTATTAAACTCGTGTCAACCCTGTCAAGGTACCTATTCTCAGGGGCTCCCTGCAGCCTGTAGCATAAAGTCTGAAAAAAAGTGTGAGCTTTTGGAGCCTTCCATCACTTGACCCCAAATTTCTTTCCAGCCCCGTCTCTCACCATTTAGCTAACACGCTCTGTTAGCTAAAGTGGGCTGATTTCTGACCTTTCTCAAGTCTTTGTGTTTTCTTAAATATTCACCTACCTAGAATGCTTACTGCCTTCTTTCTCCTTGTCCCAGCTTCATGGCTTATCCTCTTTGTAAAGACTTTACTCACCAGTCCAGCCTAAAGGCTTCCTGCCTTTTAAAAAATTCTATAGCAATTACTAATTGTATTTTTAACACAGAGTTTCTTTTTATCATCTTGAACTGATTTAAACATTCAGAATATTTCACTGTTTTACATGTTAATATATTACTTCTCCAAACTGTGTCGGAATCAGTAAGCAGAGAGTGGGATGAAAGTGGGCTGGATCTTGGTTTTTTGGCAGGCTCACTGACTTTTGTCCCTGCAGGGAACTTCTCAGGTCCTGAGATTAGTTTATGTTAACTAATCTCCTGTAAGATGGAGATGGACCCATGAGAGTGAGAAATAGAACTGTTATGTGGCCCAAAGACATAGATACCTTTTAATTTACAATGAAGAAGGGCTGCCTAAGGAACCAGGATACTCAAAATTCACATGATCAAAGCATTCTCCTCTCCAAATTTGAATATGAAATCCGAGTAAGTGGAATTGGATGAATTGAATATTTACTATCTATCTACTGGCCTCAAGTCATGACGGCATCTCACCAAGAGATGGCCTCGGCAGGCATTGGAGAACTCTTGATACCACTGGACAGGCTTGAATGTAGGCAGTCCTACATTCACCTCAGTGACCTTCCTTTGTCAGGGCCTTCAGGGCTGACCAGATGCCACCCATCCTGCAGATGGACTCATTCTTTCTATAGGGATGTTCATAAAGTCTGAACAATTACTCTCAGTGCCAGCCTAAAAGCAACTTTCTCCCTCTTCCTCGGTCTCTCTCCAAGGTCTGTGTTTTTGTCTCATCTGGCTAACTTTCTTTTTCTGCTTCTACCTTTCATTCTGACTCTCCTTCTTTGCCTGTGGTCTCTGGTTTGCTCATTTTCATAGCCCTAGCCTGAGTCATTACATTACAATACGGGTGATGTATTTCCTTAATTTCTAAGTTTTGGAGCTCAACTCACTTGGTATTTAAGTACTAACAACAGATCGTAAGCTCCTTGAGGGTAGGGCTGGCAGGTCAGTATAATAGACAAAACACATCTTATGCCTTACCCCACAATACTTGGCAAGTCATAATTGGTTAATCATGATTCATTGATTCAGTCTCTAACAAATTGTTGCTGTTTTCCTCAAGGCCGATGTCATTGTCAACACCGTTCCCATGAATCTTCAACTTGGAGGCGGACAATTATCTCAGGCTCTTCTGCAGAAAGCTGGCCCAGAGCTCCAGAAAGAGTTATATGCCACCAGGCAGGGAACAGAGGAGGAAGTAGGTAGCATATTCATGACAAGTGGCTGCAATCTGAACTGCAAAGCCGTTCTCCATGTCGTGGCACCACACTGGGATAATGGAGCAGGGTCTTCTCAGCAGGTAGAGAAAATCCTTAGTTCCCTACTTCATTGGTAGCTTTGGTAATCTTCGGGCACGGTAGAGATCTGTGGTTCTCAAAAAAGGGAATCTATTCCCCAGGGGACATTTGGCTTGTTGCCACAGTTACTGATAACTAGGAAGTGGAGACCAGGGATGCTGCTAAGCATCCTTCAAAGCATGCATCAGCCTCCACAACACAGACTTTTCTGGCCAAAGTTGAGAAAGCCTAGTATTGATCAAACTTTGTCTGTTTATTGAAATATTTGTTGCATTCCACGAACAGTCCATGATAGCTACCAGTTATTTCAGAATAATTGACCCTCGGAAGTAGTAACAATCCTTGGGGTTCTCCAGGGATGATACCTGAAGATTAGTGTAATAATCTTTCAGTAGAACAAAGAGAGGCAGCCAGAGCTGTGGTGGAGAATGGGGGTCATTGCTCTTCTTTTTTTTTTTTTTTTTTTTTTAAAGATTTTAATTATTTATTCATGATAGACACAGAGAGAGAGAGGCAGAGACACAGGCAGAGGGAGAAGCAGCTCCATGCAGGGAGCACAACGTGTGACTTGATCCCGGGACTCCAGGGTCACACCCTGGGCCGAAGGCAGGCGCTCAAACCACTGAGCCACCCAGACTGCCCGGTCATCGCTCTTCTTGTGATGACTTCTTACCTCTACTCCCAACTTTTTTTTTTTTTCAGAATACAGAAGTAATACATGGTATATTACAGACTACAGAAACTATAAAGACTAAAATAAAAATTATAATCCAGCCGCCTAGAGATAAATTTGGTTAACATTGTATTATATTCTCTTCAAGTCCATTTTATACGTACTTGTTTCTTTTTTTTTTTTTTTTTTTTAAATTTTATTTATTTATGATAGTCATCACAGAGAGAGAGAGAGAGGCAGAGACATAGGCAGAGGGAGAAGCAGGCTCCATGCAGGGAGCCTGACGTGGGATTCGATCCTGGGTCTCCAGGATCGTGCCCTGGGCCAAAGGCAGGCGCTAAACCACTGCGCCACCCAGGGATCCCTACGTACTTGTTTCTTAGTTGAGATTCTCTTCCCCTTTTTATTTTTTTCCCTTCCCCTTTTTAATCCTTTTTTTTTTTTTTAACTTGATACAAACATCTCCCCAATGTCCATAAACATGGCTTTTGATTGCCATAAGACACCATTGTTTATATAGCCATTCCCATACTATTGGAGCCTCCTTCCTGCATGGGTTGGAATCTCTCTGGAATGTTCTCTCCCCTCCGTTTCCTCTTTCTAACTCTCTCAACCCAGATAATAGCCAACAATAGCAGAGGAGACCTCAGCCCTAACTTATACAAGTGTATTTTATACATTTCAGATCATGGCAAATATAATCAAGAAATGTTTGACAACTGTAGAGGAGTTCTCTTTTTCATCAATCACATTTCCCATGATTGGAACAGGAAGTTTGAGGTTTCCCAAAGCTATTTTTGCCGAACTAATCCTTTCGGAAGTTTTCAGATTTAGTAGCAGTCTATGGCAGAAAAGCTTACAAGAAGTTCACTTTCTGGTATATCCAGGTGATGACGAAACCCTTCAGGTATGGTGACATGTCTCTTCTAGTCATTCTGGCAAGTGAACCTAAGTGCAACCAGATGTCTTTATAGATCCGTAAATAATAATGTTTTCACTTCTCTGTCCATAAGTATTGATTGCTGTTGAGGGGTTTTATATGATTTTATGAGATAACACTGACGACTGACACAGTCCTTCCTAGACAGTTTAGCCAGAGACAAGGTACTGTGTACTTAATAAATTCTTAGGAAGAAGCAGAAAGTTAGTGGCATAAAAGTGGCCCAGGTATTTTAACACTGAATGAAAGCCAAATCATGGCTTTATTTATAGGGAAAAGACCAGATAAGAGAAACCTCAAGACTTTAGGTGTTGTTTTTTTGATATAGAATAAAACCAGTCTATCCAAGACTATGAGGGTCTAAAGCTAGAAATAGCAGTACAATATTCAGTAGTAGAGAAGCAGCCAAAGTACACGTACTAAGCACTTAACCACTGACATCGCCCTGGTAAAGTGCACCCATTCCTAGAGACGCAGTCCTTAGTTGGTTGGCCCAGTCTGAGTGCCAAAATCTGTTTCTAATTCTTGAAAAGTTATATTGACTTTACATAAATTGTGCATAGTTATAGCAAAACCACAAACAATATAAAAGTACAAAGAAGAAAGGTACAGCTTGGTTTGAATTTCAGTTTTGCCATTTATTTTTTTTTAAGATTTTATTTATTTATTCATGAGAGACACACACACACAGAGAGGCAGAGACACAGGCAGAGGGAGAAGCAGGCTCCATGCAGGGAGCCCGACGTGGGACTCGATCCCGGGTCTCCAGGATCAGGCCCTGGGCCAAAGGCGGCGCTAAACCGCTGAGCCACCAGGCCTGCCCTCAGTTTTGCCACTTAAAGGTTGAGGGAGGCCATTTCTCTGAATTTCAGTTTTATCACGTGTCAACTGAATGTGACAAGAACACTCCTCAGAGTTGCTGTGAGACTTCAAAGAGGATGTATTTGAAGTGTTTTTGCATGGTGTCTAGCACATAGCACACCTCAAAACTGGTTGCAGGAGTAGTTATTATTACCTTTTTGTTACCTGGCTTTAAGGGCTATTGCTACAAGGTACTAACATTAGCACTTTAACAAGATATCAACTATAATGTTCTTTCCTAAGTTCTTAGTTACTCTCAGGCATTTGGGATAGAATTGTGGCCTTTCCACAAAATAAACTAAATCAGCCCTGGAGTTCATTGAGAAAATTCCTAGTTTGAACTGCAATCATATAATTAAAAAGTCTCTGGCCAAGAGAGAAATACAGGGAGAACTATTGTTCCTAATATGATGTCTGGTGATCATTGCTCCAAAGAATTGGATTAATATATTTATAGAACATTGTTATAGTCGGTAACCATATTTCTTTCTATTTCCAGGCATTTTTAGATAAGTTCACTACATGGTCAAGTGTTAATCCCAATGAGGACAAGAATCTCATGGCTGGAGGTAGCCAAGGTCTGGCAAAGTTGTTCTGCTGAGAAATATTTCCCTCTGTTTAGTGGCTCTTCAGTGGTAGCTGAAGTCCAATAGAAGGAGACAAAGCGAATTCACATGAGGCACAAATCAGTGAATGAAGGAGGTGGTGGGGCATGTTCCATTGTCTGAGCACACAAAGAATAAATTATATGGATGTTGTGCTGCTGCACCCCAGCAGACTCTAGGGTGGGCCATGGTCTGGTGAGGCCAAAGAAAAGACCCAAAGACACTGATCGAGGTATAGGTTTATTGCGGGAACTTGTACAGGGAGTCCAGAGCGGCCGGGTGGATGAAGCCTCCACTGCCAGGATCCACATGCAGCAATTTTTTTTTTTTTTTTGCAATTTTTTATATCATAACAACGTACCCTAGCAGCTGTCCCTGGCCCCTCCCCTCCTTGCATGGCCAGCGTTTCCAAGATCAAGGCCTGCCATGGGGACAGTCTTCATTATAAGAGAGACATACAGGGTTGGTCAGCCCCCCACGCTCAGCCCCTGACCTTGAACACTGACCAACATGCTCTTCTGCACATTCCACTTGGTGGGAATAAGAGGCAGGACAGGATCTCTACGTTTTCAAGATAGTGATTAACAGGGGCACCGAGGCTCTGCTTGGCCAAACTAGCCATCCAGCAGGCATCATACCAGATGTGAACAAAATCTGGTAACAAGGCCAGAGTTTCTAAGAAATGGCCATTAAAGATAACTGAGGATGGAGGAGTGAGGCAGTGGCCAGGGGTGGGACCAGTGACCACCCTGTGGCCCCCTTCATCGTCCCCCTGCACTGCTTCACCTGCCGCAAGGTCCTTGTAACAAGCAGAAGGCCTACCTGGGGCTGCTGTGGGCCGAGTAGATGGAGGGGGATGCCCTGGCCATTCTGGGCCCGAAGCACTGCTGTTGCCTCCACATGCTGTTGGCTCACATGGATCTGATCAAGAAGCTGTGCCCCTGGAGAAGTGACTGTGCCGGAGCCCATCCACCATGCTGACCACAGGCAGCCAGTGTCTCACCAGGAGTCATTCTATGGAGGTGTGGGTAGCTGGGAGCAGAGCCCAACCACAGCTTCCTGGGTGTGTGTCCTCCCATTCTGAAGGAATTATCCAGAAAAGGTCTTTGAAGACCCACACACATGCACACAGATAACTGAAATGTGGCTGACACTAAACTTCACCGATTGCTTTCATATATATATATATATATATATATATATATATATATATATTATTTAATCTATACAGTGGCCTCCTGGGCACGTGGCTCTGTTGCCACTGCTTCATGTGGAAAGGGAGGCCGAAGGAGCTTAAGGGATCAGTAGAAATAGCACAGCTGCGTTGTAAAGCCCCAGAGCGTAGAGTGGACAGCAATGTTATGCACCAGGTAAGGGTGATTTCCTCAGAGCAGCCTTCCTACTGCTGCCCCAGTGAGATGGGAAGCTACAGGAAAAGCTCATATTTGGAGTTAGTGAGCTGTTATTTAACGTTGGACAGGGGCGCACAGGTGGCTCAGTCAGGTGAGCGTCTGACTCTTGATTTCGGCTCAGGTCATGATCTCAGAGTCGTGAGGTCGAGCCCCACGTCGAGCCCCACGTCGGGCTCCACGCTCAGCGCGGAGTCTGCTTGAGATCCTCTCCCTCTGCCCCTCCCCCTGCTCCAACGCGCTCGCTCTCTCTCAAATAAATAAATAAAATAGATCTTCCCCCCCAAATTGGACAAATGACCTAGTCACTGCGACCATCTCTGTTTCTGTAAGATAGTAATTAAAGAGTCACCTGGAGGCACAAACTTTCCATCACAAGATGGATCCAGTCTGGAGACCAAGCATACAACATGGGGCTGGGGTTCATAAGAGTGTTTCGTATTCTTGAAGTTCACTAAGAGAGGCGATCTCGGGTGTTCCCACCAGGTGTATGCACACGTATGCACACCGTGTGCGTGTGCATCCACACACTCCCACACACAAAATGGTGACTCTGGGGGGCGATGGCTGTGCTGGTAGTTCAACTGGAGAATCATTTCGCAGTGCATGTGGAAGTCAAGACATCACGCTGTACATCTTAAATATTTACCATTGTCCCGTGTCCTACTTCAACAAAGCTTGAAACAGAAGTCTCCCAGCGATGCCGGCGTGCCTTGCCCTCTGTCCTTCCTCACGCCTTCCCCAGGACTCCACAGCAACCTGTGCAGACGAGCGGACGGTCCAATGAGATGTTTTGGCCTCATCCTGTTTTACTGAGAAATGGATACTCTTCCTGCCACAAAGCATTATTTTCTAATTTCCTTAAAAAAGGAAACCCAGCGACTTGGCAGGCGGGGAGGCATGGCACTGTTTGGTTTATGGAGGCAGAAAGCCAGAGGACTGGGAAGAGAGGGGGGCACACTCTTTTCGTACTTTCTCCAGCTCCTCTTTCCTTCGCTTGCTTTCTCTCCAGGTATGTTCACGATGGTCTCCAGCCCTGGGTTCGCGACATATGAAATGAAAATTGGTGCAGTTACTTTCCAGATTGCTACTGGAGATATTACCAAAGAAAAGGCAGACGTGATTGTAAACTCAACCACAAGGACATTTAATCTGAAATCAGGTATTTTATTTAAGCACTACGCGTGATTGTCACTATTAGCGTGACTCACTCATTTCTGGGAGGGAAATCGTGGCTAATGTTGCCTGGGTCTAGAGGCAGAGTGTTGCAGAATGGAAGCGGGCCCTGGAATCAGAAAGACCTGGGTCTGAATCCCAGCTACGCCACTTAACCTTTGTGTGGCCTTGGAACCATCACTTATCCTTTCTGAGCCTCAGTTTCTCTGCCTGTCAAATGTTGATTTCTCAGAGTCATGAGGTCGTGAGGTTAGGTGGGGTGTAGCAATGTCAAGGCACGATGCATCGGGCTTCGTCTATGTTACCTCATCCCCTTGTTAGCACTGAACTGTCAAAATTGCACACTTCTAATTTACAAAGCTTAAGTTTTGTTTTCATTTCCCTTTTTATGGAACTCAGTGGGCACTCGTATCTCACTTCTTGTAACTGTCCCCTATGTTACCCTGACCCAGAAATGAAATTCAGACCCTTTTTCTTGTTATTTTATTTTATTTTTTTCTGAAATGTCTGACCACCTCCATCAATGGAGCACCTTAGGGCATGCCTCCCCACATGTCTATTTGTGTATAACTTGCACACATATACTCTTACGTTAATATATTTTTCATTACAAAGCATTAAATTTTGAAGTAAAAGCATAAGATAAAACATAAATAGAAGTTTAAATATTTTCTAAGCTGCAAGATATTGTGGAACTCACTATGTAGAAGTAAATATGTAGAATTACCATCCAATGTATCAGTTCTTTAAAATGCAGACATAAAGAACATCCAATTATGTAAAATGTGGTACATTGAACATATGTATTTGTCCCTGCCTGCCTTTAAAATTCCATTAAAGCAACAGGAAAGGAAATAAATAAACCCACAAGGAAAAAGAGAGTTGGAGGGAAACCAATCATGAGCAAGAGGCAGCAGTGTATTTTTAGAATATGAGAAGCAGCTAGCCAGTGGTGAAAACTTCGTATAGCAGGCGAGAACAGTAATCCCTAGAGACGCAAGAGTTGGAGGCAGCAGGCACCTGGGAAGGGAGGGCACAGGTAAAGGGATGAACGTAGAATCAGATGCAGTTCTGTAGGAGGAGCTCTTATACCCATTTCTTCGTCCTCCATCCATCCAATGCACTAATAACTTCCCTTGCTCTTCCCTGGCCAGAGATGGGAGGCTCATTCTGTACAGAAACCACGCAGAGATTCTGGACTTAGAGCAGCAGGCCCGGTGAGATGAGGGTAGGAGCTAGACCGTGTTCCAGGGACAGTTTCTGTACTCAACAGTGAGTGCCCAGCCCCCGTCCCTGTGGAGCTCCCAGAACAGAAGGGGCCCTATGCCCTCCAAGACAGGAGATTGGAGGAGCCTGCTGGAGAGAACCCAACTGCCCTGAAGTCTAGTATTTACCACCTGCTTACCTCACACTAAAGTCTGCTGATCAAATTGAACACCAATACAAAATATATTTATAAAAAATAAAAAATAAATAGAGTCTGCTGGTCAGTGAGCTTCCCTTACGTGGTGCTCCCAAACTCCCTCTAAATGTGGATGGACTAAAAATAATTAATTAATTAATTAAAAATGTGGATGGACCGATGAAGATCATCTGATATTTGAGGAAAACCTCTATTATTGCAAAGTCAGACATCATAACAAACAAAAAGGGATTTTTTTTTTTTAAAAGAGACAATTTGGCTTCTAACTCCCTTATAAAAAAAAGTGAATAAATAAAAGAGACGATTCACAGCACACACATAATCAAGGAGACACAGGTGGGTAGATGGATGATAGAGGACAGATAGATCCTTATAATGAAAAAATAACTAATAATTATTCAATCCCTCTGTGGGCCAGATTCTATGCTAAGCCTCTTTTATCCACTCTTTTAATGTTCAGATAACCCTGTGAGGGAAGTACCGTGCTACCCCCTGTGTAATAGTTGGGGAGCTGACCAGGCCCGTGTTAGCCAGTGAGCGGCGGGGGCCACCCTAGGCCAGGCTGCCCGAATCATGGTCTGTGCCTTCAACCCCGCCACTGAGCTGCATCAGCAGTGACCAAAGTGGTGAAGCTACAGCCTCGATTGGAAGGCAGCCAACTGTCTGTCTACCTGTGAAAAACAAAACATTAAAACCAAAGAACTTGGGACGCCCGGGTGGCTCAGCGTTTGAGCGTCTACCTTTGGCTCAGATGAGCCTGGGGTACCGGGATCGAGTTCCCGCATCGGGCTCCCTGCATGGAGCCTGCTTCTCCCTCTGCCTGTGTCTCTGCCCCTCTGTGTGTCTCTCATGAATAAATAAATAAATAAAATCTTAAAAAAAAAAAAACAAAACCAAAGAACGTAAGTAGAACGCTCAATTTTATTTCAGTTTTGAGATCCATGCTTCTCATTAATATCAGAACTTTCATTTTTATGGTTTTCCATTTTATAAAGTAATCAGGGTAGAATGCAGAAAAAAATTCAAATACCTGCAAAAATATCTCTGTACAAATGGAGTCTGTAAAGCTGCAGACACCGGCCTGTCAGCTGTTGGGCGGTGCCGTCACGCAGCAGCTCAGTGTTGATTATTCAGCTACTGAATGAAGGTTGCTGTAGAAAGTTGAGAAGAAGGTAAACCATAAGAGACACTGAACTCCAGGAAGCAAACTGAGGGTTTGCTGGAGGGGGGTGGGTGGGAGGAGAGGGAAACTGGGTGATGCGCAGTAAGGACGGCACATGATGTAGTGAGCACTGGGTGTTGTATGCGACTGATGAATCACTAAATTCTGCTTCTGAAACTAATTTCAAAAGGTGGGCATTTCTGTGGGGGGCATCAATGAGTTGTGCTTAAAGGGATGAGCTGAACAAAAGTAATGTATAAAAGCTATAATCATGCATTGACTTTTTTTTTTAAGATTTATTTATTTATTTATTTATTCATGAGAGACACAGAGAGAGAGAGAGGCAGAGACACAGGCAGAGGGAGAAGCAGGCTCCATGCAGGGAGCCCGATGTGGGACTCGATCCCGGGTCTCCAGGATCACACCCTGGGCTGAAGACGGCGCTAAACTGCTGAGCCACCCGGACTACCCAATGCATTGACTTTTAACTAATGTTTTTTACCACTAACATGTCTTAACATGTCTTATTTAGGGGTATCTAAAGCAGTTTTAGAAGGTGCTGGACCGGCTGTGGAAAATGAATGCGCTGTACGAGGTATGACCACCTGTTACTTTCGGCTACAACCTATTGCAGATCAGAAGGGCCGAGAATACTATCTCACAGGGCCTATGGGGGTGAAAGTGGTGAGCGCTTTGGGAAAAGGTTGATTCCCTGGGAGAGCAGATACGGGTGCTGTGACTTTGTGGCCATGGGGAGGTGGTCCTTTTCCCCCCCACCTTCCCACCTATTAAAAAGAAACTAGGCCTGGGTCCTAATTGCCCAGGCTCTGCCACTTAGAGTCGATCCTACTCTAGTAGAGTAGGAGGGATCCTGGGCATGCCGTCTAATCTACAAGAGCTTTGTTTCTCTTATCTGTTAGACAGTTCTAGACTCTACTAACAAGGGAGGAGTATGGGAAGGCTGTCTCACAGGTGGTTTTGACGATCAGGACAATGAATGTGAAAAGCTCTGTAAAGTGCTGTATAAATTATCTTTCACTTTTCCCAACCTTGTTCTACTTGCTATAGCACCTCATCTACTGACACGAGTAAATGTGGAGCCTTGGTGGGTCTGAGGTGTTTTCTGACACCCAGCAATTCTTCATTTCTAACACTATCTACCTGTAGAAATAACACTCGATCCCATAGGTTAAAGGGCTCCAGCCCCACTTCAAATGCCAGGCACAAGTCCCAGCGGCCACCTGTACTACTGACCCATCTCCTATAAATTGGGTCATTCACAAAACCCTTTCTCAGGTTTGACAATACCCTAGGATGACTCTTAGAACATCAGGAAAACACTTGTCTTACATTTACCAGTTTATTATGAAGGATACACCTCAGGAGCCGCCACATGGAAGAGATGCAAAGGGGAAGAGATGGAAGCCCCATGCCCTCTCCAGATGCTCCACCCTCCCAACACCTAGGTATATTTACCAACCTGAAGATTCCCAAATCCAGTTATTTAGGAGTTTTTATGGAGGTTTTATTGTGGGGGCGGGATTAATGAAATCATTAGATTTGTGGTTTAGGTACCCGGAGGCCAGGGGCTGGGACTCAAAGTTCCAATCCTCTACCCTTGGCGCGGCCCTTCTGGAGAGCAGCATCCATTCCGAAATTATCCAGCCCACAACCCTCAAGAACCATCTCATTCGCTCATGAATGAGACTCTCATCACTCAGGAGATTCCAGAGTTCTTGGAACTCTGAGCTCAGAACCAAGGACAAACATCAAATCCTTATTTTTTATTATATCACAGTGGGGGAACCTGTAAGAGTGATTGTAAACTCTTTATCCTCCAAAACCGGGACTCCTGCCTTGCCCGGCAGACAGTCAGCTAGGAGGGTGATTTAAAGAAGTCACAGGTCCCATGCTTGACAAACAACTGACCTGCTTTTGCCGGAAAGTCCTATCTTGATGGCTCTCCTCTGATTGAGACATTGTCTCCCCAGTCTATTCCTGGAGAGGGATCAGGGGAAGTAATTCTGATCACCAACATGAGGACGTTCGCTGGAATTTATGGGCTGCAGAGCTGGCCGTGCCTTGGAAGGCAGAAGCAGGGAATGACGTGAGGTTGGACAAGCTGCCAAAGCCTGTGACGCTACCTGGGAGGGGGCGGCAGGGAGGGCCCGGGCAGGGTGGGTGGCTGGGCCCACTCTCCTGAGTTGGCTGGAGCCCTGCCTTCCTCAGGGGCCTACTGGGCGCCTTAAAACAAGCCCTGGTCATTTCCATGTGCTCGAGAGCTCCGAGCGTCCTAAGAGAGGGAGGAGTTTTCACCCTTTCGTGTCTCCACACCACCGGATGCATCACTTTTCTCTCCTTGAAAAATTAATCTATAGCATATGAATTGCTCTTCTGGACAGCAGCTTGGGGGGGTGGGGTAAGAGCTCTGGACACTGACTGCTTGGGTTCAAATCCCAGGCAGTCTTTGCTACTAACCTTATATCTCTGAGCCTCTGTTTAACCTGTGAAGTGGAGGAAATAGTACCTGCCTGCTAGCCTTGTTTTGAGGATTGGGTGAATTAGAGCAGGTTAGAGTGCTTTTGAGTAGCACCCCGAATATTCATCAGTGTAGGTGTTGAGTTAGAGAATCCTGGTCATGGGACATCTGGGTGGCCCAGCGGTTGGGCACCTGCCTTCAGGCTAGGGTGTGACCCAGGGGTCCTGGGATCGAGTCCTGCATCGGGCTCCCTGCAGGGAGCCTGCTTCTCCCTCTGCCTGGGTCTCTGCCTCTCTCTCTCTCTCTCTCTGTGTCTCTCATGAATAAATAAATGAAACCTTTAAAAAAATAAAAAATAAATAAAGAATCCTGCTCATAAAGAAACTGAGCCTTGTCACAGTCCCCGTGGGTGAAGCCAGCGAGATGGAGGGACGCTGGACTTGGTCAGGAATCATCACAGGCTTTCCTGGGGTCGCTCTTTTCATTTCTCGGTGGTCGCCTTGTTGCTTCCTGTGAGTAATGTGCTGTGTTTTCCTTTTCTTCCTTCTGTTCTAGCTGCACAGCCTCACGGAGAGTTTATAATTACACAAGGTGGCTACTTAATGTGCAAGATAATCATTCATGTTCTTGGGGACAATGATGTCAGGAAAACTGTCTCCGCTGTCCTAGAAGAATGTGAGCAGAGGAAGTACACGTCTGTTGCCCTTCCAGCCATCGGAACAGGTTTGCAGCCTCTCACCACTCAGCTTCTGGATAATCCAGATTCCTTGAGGCTTAGCCTCACGGCTGGGCCCTCGGTGCTGAGTGCAGGCAGGGGCAGTGTTGTGTCTCAGGCAACCCAGCAGCCCCTGGGAGCCCTGTGTGGGGCCCAGGCCTCTGTCAGGCATCTCTGTTCTTTACTGTATGGTCTCCAGGTATCTCTCCACGTTTGGCCCTTAATACCATGGTTTTCTTGCATTTCTCCCGGGGCGTGCTCCGTTTCAGCCTGCCCTCTGGTTTCCAAACCCTCACGACCTCCCCCTGGGGTTTACTGCAGCGTCTCCCACTGGCCCCTCATTTGTGCATTCCTTAGATGGAAATGCTGTTTCCCAGGCCCACCGCGAGTTCCTGGGCATGAAATCCTTAGTAGGATGCAGTCACTGTGCTTAAGCAACAAACTCACGTCTAGGGGCGCCTGGGTGGCTCAGGCCGTTACGTGCCTGCCTTCAGCTCAGATCGTGATCCCAGGGGCCTGGGATCGAATCCCACATCCAGCTCCCTGCTCAGCTTGGTGTCTGCTTCTCCCTCTGCCCTTCCCACCACTCCTCACCCCTCCCCACAGCTCCTGCACACGCTAGCTCATGCTCTCTCTCCCTCTCTCTCTGGCAAAAAGAAATAAATAAAAATCTTTAAAAATACATGTAACTGTCAGAATCCAACTCCGAGTTTCTAGGAACACTTTCCTCCTCCTCTCTATCCTAGTGTACACTAATTTGCTCTTACTTGAAGGTGATACTAATGACCCGCTCCCTGATTCATTCACACTCAATTGCACAGGCTTTTTAAAAGGGCCTGGAGGGCAGCTTGAGGGAGGGGGGGTGTTGCTCAGCGGTTTAGCACCGCCTTGGGCCCAGCGCGTGATCCTGGAGACCCGGGATCGAGTCCCACGTCGGGCTCACTGCAGGGAGCCTGCTTCCCCTCTGCAAGTGTCTCTGCATCCCTCTCTCTCTGTGTCTCTCATGAATAAATAAATAAAATCTAAAATAAAAGGGCCTGGGGGAAAAAAAAAGGGGCCTGGGAGGGCCTTAATAATGCCGTCACATGATTATATGGTGTAGTAAAGCTTCAAGAGCAAGATATTTTAACCACTGTGGGTTAGAGTCACTGTTTCTTCCCACTTTGACTTCTCAGACTTTTCCTGGCACTGAGCATTGGAGAGACTGCAAGTATTTTTAGAACACAGCTAAGGAAACCTTGAGTTGGGAATATGATTTTCAAAATCTCAAATTTTATGCTTAACTGTGATTTTTTTTGATCAATGTTTGCTTTTACATGTAACTTTATATTTTTATTTTGTATTCTTTTTCTGAGATGCATACATTTCAAACCCTACAAAATCTAGACCTGCTCCTGACTCTTAGTTTCCCCATTTTGCAGATAGGAATTCGAGGTTTTAAGTACAAGGTGATATAGCTAGTAAGCAACATTCAAACCCAGGCAGCCTGGTCTGCACATTTCAACCATTACATTTTTTTTTTTAATGTTATGTGGTTTTGGTTGCCATTATGCTCTTAATTACTATGTTCTTAGCTGCCACATTCTTATCTCTATTAGCTATTACCTTCTATTATCACCCCCGTTTTATAGCTGAGGAAATTGAAGTTTGGAGGTACTGTGGGCTGAGTTGTATTCCCCTGCCAAAATCGAGTGTTGAAACCCTAACCCCCAGTACCTCAGAATGTGACTGTATCTAATGAGAGGGTCTTTTAAAAGGTAATTAGGTTAGGGGCACCTGGGTGGCTCAGTGGTTGAGCATCTGACTTTCACTCAGGTTGTGATCTTGGGGAACTGGGATTGAGTCCCGCATCAGGCTCCCTGCTTCTCCCTCTGCCTATGTCTCTGCCTCTCTCTGTGTTTCACATGAAAAAAATAAAATCTTTTTTTAAAAAAGAGGTAATTAAGTTAAAATGAGGCCTAGTGAGTGGGCTCTAATCCAATATGACCAGGGTCCTTGTTAGTTAGGAGATTAGAACATCCATAGGTACAGAGAAAAGGCCATGAGAAGACACAGGGAGAAGACAGCCATATACAAGTCTCAGAGAGAGTCCTCAAAAGAAACCAATCTGTCCAACACCTGGATCTCAGACTTCTAGTCTCCAGAATTGTGAGAAAATAATTTCTGTTGCTTGAGCCAACAGTCATGGCATCCCTAGCAAACTAATATAAGAGGAATCAAATGATTTACCCAAGACCACACAGCTAATCAGTGGAGAGTCAGGACACGAACCCAGATCTTCTGCACCAGGTCACATGCTCTTTTCTCTGTGCTGCCAGCATCCTTCAGTTAAAGACCAGCAGGAACACATGGTATGAGGAACTATGCAGCATCTCACCAAGAGGTCTTTAAGGACTTATTAATGGATTTGAGCTTGCGCTGGGTGGCTTTGTGGTGGTCTCAAGCAAGTTGGGGCTTTGCTCTGGCTTGGATACTTTGAGGAAGCAGACATGGTTCTATGGTTGGGCATCTTACCTGGAAGGGGAGAAGAGTATGGCTGATGCTGTGATTATGAATGAAGCCGCAATTGCTCCTATTAGCCAGGATGGGGAAGGTTGGGCCATTTTTGTGGTGTGGATAGTGTTCATGTTTTTGGCTGTGGTCAGACATGGCTATTCAGTAGTTGTGTTTGACTTAATTGATCCCAGCCACAGAGTGGTTGCATCGGATGACGTCCTATGACTTTGTGTTCAACCAGCGTACACGGAGACCCAGCTCTGAGTGCCGGACCCGCTTCTGGCCGCCGGCTGCTTTCCTCTTTCTCAGCACCAAAAACTGCATTTGCCAAATCTCATCACTTGCCTAATACCTGCAAAAGCTTCTTTTGAGCGCTTTAAGTTTTTCTTTTTCAGGCAGTGCTGGAAAAAACCCAACCATCGTCGCTGATGACATGATCAGTGCTGTTGTAGACTTCTCATGGAAACACTCCTCCCCATCATTAAAAAAAGTTAAAGTTGTCGTCTTTCTATCTGATTTGCTAAATGTATTCCATGACAACATGAAAAAGAGAGAAAATTCTACATCACCTTTCTTTCAATCCACATGCTTCGAGAGTGCACGTAAGATGATCTTTAAAAAATCATGTGGTTATTGCTCAGATTACTGGGCAGATGTTTAGATATTAATGGTCACTGTTTTATCAGTTTTAGGATTCAACAGACAGCCTCCTATAATATGTGGGAGAAGTACAGGAACTATGCAGCCCAGGCTCCCGTCCACCGATTATTCTTCTGAAAGGCAAAATCACTCCTGGGAAACAGGAATTGCGAAGGAACAAGAAGAGAATAGAAGTAAGGATGCAGAAAGAGGGGGATAGGCTTTGAAAATCCTAGCCAGTTATCTCTTTATGTACTTATGGATTAGCATCGATCCTCAGTGCCCCTCGTAGCTGTGAACTGGCTGACCGATACTGGTTTATTGATTATCCACCGCTAGACAAGTTAGCCCAGGAATAGAAGCAGATGGAAGAAGGGAGTGGTCAGAGTCATCCTGCTGTACTACTTCATGAGCAAGCAGAGTCCCAGTTGCTTCTCTGTACGATGTGTGTTTATGCATTATTTTTAAGTGTCTATATTGACCTGCTCCTCTTTCCCCCATTTTGTGGCTTCTGTACTGCTGTGAAAGTAACTAGAAAAGCAGCCTCCTCTTTGCAATCACTGTTCTTGCCCATTTTGAGCACTCACTCATAGAGCACTATGGGTTTTACTAGTGATAAGGTGTGCCTGTCATCAGAAGCCTGTCTAAACTGGAAATTGTTGTCTGAACCTGCCAGTGGGAATTTTGGTTCTCTCTACACTTATTTCCTGACAACCATTCTTGTCAATGTGTGTTCATACACAGCACATATAAGAGCTACGCGAATACACACACACACAGTAAAGAAAATTGAAGATAATAGTTGGATCTGTTAATGCTCTTGCAATAGCAAATAATAGAAAATCCAGTTTAAACTGGCTTATAGAAAAAATTGAAGTTGACTCACATAACTATAAAGTCCTAGGCATATGTGGCTTCAGGTCCAATTTGATCCAGGTACTCATATTATATAATCTAGACCCTGGCTTTCTTCATCTCTCACTCTCTTCTCAGCTGTGTTGTCTTTATCTTCAGGTTTCACATGGTGGAAGAGGGCTGCCAGCAGTATCAGGCACATATCTCCCAGCAGTATCAGGGTGGGTTCAACAGGAAAGGGTATATCCAGGGGCAACGTATACTTACCATCAGGAACATGATGCCTGGGAACAGAGGTGTTCACATAAGGCTGAAATTCCTTCTGATTGAATCAGCTTAGCTCATCATTGCAGTTAGGGAACTGGAATTTTGTGTGTGTGTGTGTGTGTGCTGTATCCTTGAACCGAAGGAGATCACTCTCTGAAGCAATGGGGAAGAGTTGTTCATCCAAGGAAATTCAGGAAAGAAAAAGGGAAAAGGCTGGTGGAGAGTTAAAAATAATACATATCTACTAGAGTACCTCAGGGTATATAAATTAACATTTTTCCCCCTTTGGTCTTTGTAGAGGAAAATTTTATTTGAATTTAAGAGCAATAAGTCATTATAAGTAAAGTGAAAAATTAACTTAAACTGGTTCATCTACTCCGTGTATACACCAAGGATTTAAAATGACTTATGAAATTTTAAAAATAGGAAGGGGTGCCTGGGTGGCTCAGTCAGTTAAGCGTTCAACTCTTGATTTCAGGTCAGGTCATAATTTCAGGGTTGTGAGATCGAGTCCCTTGTAGGGCTTCACACTGGGCGTGGAGTCTGCTTAAAAGTCTCTGCCTTCTTCCCCCTCTGTCTGTCCCTCCCCTTCCCATTTCTCTTTCTAAACAAACAAACAAACAAACAAACAAACAAAAAATATATATATATATAAACAAACAAATATCGGAGACAAACAAAAGATAACTAAAATGAGCAGACCAGTGACCCAATGGCACTTGGGGCAAAAACAAACAATAAAACTGCCTTACATAATCTTTGTTAGTAGATGAAAGTAATAATGCAGATGAAATGTTAGATAAAAGGACATTTGTTGGCAGAGATAAACTTGAATTTTAGTAAGAATTTATCATGTGGACTTCCTTAAAAGAGAACTGAGTTTCATTTGAGCCGATGATACACAGTTGCTTTTCCAAACTATTCATTGATTCAGAGTGCTTTTACTGAGCATGGATTGAATATCAGACCCCAGCAACAAGATTGGGAGCCATGTAAGGAGGTGGGAGTTAAAGCCATTGAGTGTGGATCTGATTATCCATGCAGACTGTGGAGGTAGAGAAGGTCAAGACTGAAGGCAGAGACAGGATTTGTGGTGCGTCATCCCACCTCTACTTGTAGAAAGGAAACTGAGGCAGGGTGCACAAGTAGAGGTGCAGGAGGGCATTCATCCAGAACATCAGGAATGGGAAAATAAGGACACCTGGGTGTCTCAGTGGTTGAGCATCTGCCTTCAGCTCAGGGCGTGATCCCGGGATCCTGGGATCGAGTCCCACATTGGGCTCCCCAGAGGGAACCTGCTTCTCCCTCGACCTGTGTCTCTGCCTCTCTCTGTGTGTCTCTCATGAATAAATAAACAAAATCCTTAAAAAAAAAAAAGGAATGGGAAAGTAGAGTGACATTTATCTTTTAAAAGAGATTTTTAGGAAAAGCACTCAGGAAAGTGCCTGGTACATGGTAAACACTTGAAGAAAGATTGCCATCTCGTGTTACCTCCCAGGAAACTCTGGGCTGTGAGGCACTAGAGCACAATTCTTTTCCTTCTTTGGACAGTGGCCTTTCATGTAACGTTGGATGTGTGAATACTTAGCCTTCCTGGGACTTGGTTTTCTCATTGCTAAATTGTCCAGCCAAGGGTCACCTTTTGTCCACAGGCAGAGTAAGTAGCACAATTCAGTGTGGCTTAAGGGTGTGATTTAAGTTGTTCCTCTCAAGAAAATACCATTGTCTTTAAGCTTTACTCCCTCTTATTATTTAAGATTTATTCATTTTCTTTTAGGGAGAGAAAGAGAAAGAGAGTATGGGTGACGAGGGGGCAGAGAGAGAATCTCAAGCAGACTCTACACTGAACACAGAGCATGCCAGGGGGCTCGATCACACAACCCCAAGATCGTGACCTCAGCTGAAATCAAGAGCCAGACGCCCAACTCTCAGGCTCCCTGCTCAGCAGGAGAGTCTGCTTCTCCCTCTGCCCTTGCTCGTATGCTCTCTCTCTCTCTCTCTCTCTCTCAAATAAATAAAGTCTTTTTTTTTAATTTTTTTTTAATTTTCTTATTTACTTATGATAGTCACAGAGAGAGAGAGACAGAGAGAGAGAGAGAGAGAGAGATAGGCAGAGACACAGGCAGAGGGAGAAGCAGGCTCCATGCACTGGGAGCCCGACATGGGATTTGATCCCAGGTCTCCAGGATCACGCCCTGGACCAAAGGCAGGCGTCAAACTGCTGCGCCACCCAGGGATCCCAAATAAATAAAGTCTTAAAAAAAAAAAAGAACCACACTAAATAAAACTGATAAACATGAAAACATCAATAAATCAGTTTTCATATTTATACATCAGTTTTTTTTTTTAAGTAGGCTTCACACCCACTGTGGAGCCCGTCATGGGACTTGAACTTATGACCCTGAGATCAAGACCTGAGCTGAAATCAAGAGTCAGTTGCTCAACCAATTGAGCCACCCAGGCACTCCCACACATCAGTTTCTAATGGAATTAATTCCATTAAGTTTTCTGGGGAAATTCTCATTTCAAGCTACACTGAACCTAAGTATACCTAAATATTTTAGCTAGGCCATTACTATAGGTCATACTAGCATCAGAGCTATTCATTTCGTCATTGTTTACCAAATTGAGGATGACAAAAGAAGCAGTTGTGAAATGTGTAGCTTTTTGGTTTTTTTCAAAGACCGAGATTAGATGACTGTGAAGCAAGAGCATAGGAAGTGCCTTGATTTTCAGAGGTCCCTGGAAATGGATATTGTGTTTTCACCAAATGCTGACTTCCCAGATAATATTCCTGAACACTGGACCAACATGAATCAGCAGCTGTCTTGTGTGATTGAGCTACATCCTGGACAATCAGAATATGATTCCGTAAGGGCCTTGTTCTCTGAGACCTGTTTCTTCTACAAAATAGAGAAGGTAAAATTGTGTTAAAAAATCGCTTCTTTTAACTATCGAAGAGCTAACATGAAAGCCATCTGTTTTATAACAACTCTTCCTTCTTTTATGCCTTACTGTATTTATTTTAATTAGACTTACTCAAGCTTCATAGACTTTGAATCTCATGGCTCATTCATTAGCAATAATGAAGGAGATTCCCAAAAGTAGCATATATATGTCTGGATGCTTTCACTTACAATTTACAAATAAACCTATTCAAACTGATTAAACAGGAAGAAATGTATTAGGAATTAATGGAAAGTTCAGAAGTAGGATGGTTTTGGGAACAGTTGGATCCACTGGCTTGATGACATCATGGATCTAGTTTCTCTGGCTTTGCCATCCACAGGGTCAGCTTCATCTGAAGGCTGGACTCGCTTCATAATTGTAGGGTAGCTCCTGGTGGCAATCAGGGGGTCTCCGCTTCCTCCATTCACATCCCATGGAAGAAACACATCCACTGGATGAGAGTCTCAGGCTTTGTGTTGAGCGGACCACTCCAGCCGGGCTGTGTCAGGAGAGTACTATATGCTGATTGACTTCGACCTGGACTGTCAAATGCCATCATTTTGTGATCCTATCATGAGACGACCCTGATTGGTTAAACCCTATGAGTCTCCCCACTGAGAACTAAACATGAGTCCAACTCCACCCAAACCAGCAGTTGCTGTACAATGGAGATGAAGTGGAATAGATGTTCAGGGATTCCCACAATGTCCACCATGCTGCATAAAAAATTTTAGTCAGTAAAGTATAGGAGTTTAGTAGAAGGTCATTATCATACCAGGTATATCAGAGCAGGGTGCGACATCCTAGTCCTTTAAAAATCAACCACATTATAGCACTTAAGAAATTGTGCTTTCATAAGCTTCCACATGGCTGACTCACTCTTGAGCAGTGGGCTTCTTAAGGTAGCAGTTGGATTCCTAGTACCTAGCACGGTTCCTCCCATATCATAGGACATAATACCTATTGAGTGAGCTTACTTCCTGAGAAAGGAATCAGAAGACAGAGACTCCTGCAGAAAGGACAGAATTTAAAGGAGGGGATGCTTCATGGATGTTCAACACTGTTGAGAGTACGAGAACCTTCCTTGTTCAGTTGTGTTTTACAGTATCCGTAACTTTCTTGGCTCTTATCCTTCTAGTATAACCATTTTGAAACACCTCATTTTTGGATTAATTCCATAATATACTTTCTTTCCTGCTGCCTCTAGATAAAATCATTATTAATTCATGGCCCCCAGCCTCTGCTGGACTCTCCAGATGCCTGGAATCCTTTATTGCTTCCTCCAGTCAGTTCCCTCATGCATTCCCCATTGCAAAATTTCAACACTCTGCTTGAGGTCTTCATCTCTCTCAAAACAACTTTCCCTCCTTCTTTTATGTCTCGGCTTCTCCTCAACTTCTGCTACAGGTAACCACTTCGTTCTTCTTATTTATGTATTTATTTTTAATAAATAAGATTTTTTCTTTTTAAATTTATTATTAATTATTATTATTATTATTATTATTATTATTATTATTAAAGTTGGCTTCATGCCCGGCATGGGGCCCAACACTGGGCTTGAACTCACAATCTGTCAGTGGCTATTTGACTCTTGGTTTTGGCTCAGGTTGTGGTCTCATGCTTGTGAGATTAAGCCTGCCTCTGGCTCTGTGCTCAGCATGGAGTCCACTTGAGATGCTCTCTCCCTCTCACTTTGCCCCTCCTGCTTGTGCTCTCTCTCTCTCTAAAATAAATAAATAAATCTTTAAAAAAAATAAAAAAGAGTTGGATGCTTAATTGACTGAGCCATCCAGGCACTGCTTATTTATTTGTTTGTTTTAGAGAGAGACAGAAAAAGGGAGGTAGGTGCAGAGGGAGAGGGAGACAGGGAATTTTAAGCAGGCTCCATTCCAGTTTGGAGCATGACATGGGGCTCGATTTTACAACCTGTGCCAAAATGAGATCATTGTGCCAAAATCCAGAGTTGCATGCTTAACCAATGGAACCACCTAGGTGTTCCTTGAGTAACAATTTTTTGTTTTAAGATTGTATTTATTTATTCATGAGAGACACACAGAGAGGCAGAGACATAGGCAGAGGGAGAAGCAGGCTCCATGCAGGGAGCCCAATGTGGGACTCGATCCCTGGGATCACGACCTGAGCCAAAGGCAGACACTCAACCACTGAGCCACCCAGGCGTCCCTTGAGTAAGAATTTGAATATGAGTGAATCTCCAGGGATTCCAGGGAACACACACACACACACACACACACACACATATAATATTTACATATATAGGTAAATATTTTTATATAAATTATAATTTCTGTCTTATAAACTATAGTAAGCACTATTACAAAGTATAGATACTCTTAACCTAGCCTTTTTCTAAAGGCAGAAAACTACCTATTCTCGGAATTTGCTGTTTATTTGCAATTTTTTTCCTTCTCCTTCTCCTCCTCCTTCAGTCCTCCTCCCTCTCCTCCAAACTGCTATTTTACAATCCACAACAAGCACAATATACTGATCTCTAGAGTCATTTTCAAAATGTTTTGCTTTGTGTCATTTGCAGATTGAGAGGATACAGAATGTGTGCCTCTGGCAGAGCTACCAGATAAAGAAAAAGCACATGGACATCAAGAATGGCTATAGAGATAATGAGAGAGTCCTGTTCCATGGGACAGATGCAGACTCGGTGCCGTATGTCAATCAGCATGGCTTTAACCGCAGTTATGCTGGGAAGAATGGTAAGGAAGCAAGCAATCCGGTTGACCAGAAGGTAGCTCTGGGGTTGGCTCTCCACACCCAAGCAGTGTAGAACCATAGATGGCAGCTGTCTGGTCATTGCCAGGGTAGGGGTCTTTGTGCTTCATCAGAAAGGAGGTTGGCAACTTTCTGAGGCTAGAGGGAGTGGATTTTGGAAGTGATGACAAGTGGCTTTGGTGGGCAAGAACTGCATGAAAAAAAAAAAAACTTGTGTCAGGTTTTGGTCATGGTTCTACACACTGTGATGATTTTATGTTCTTAGGAAGGTTTCTATCTTTCTCTTTACAGCTGCAGCTTATGGAAAAGGAACCTATTTTGCTGTTGATGCCAGATATTCTGCAAATGATATATATTCCAGACCAGACAGCAATGGGAGAAAACATATTTATGTTGTACGAGTACTTACGGGAGTCTACACACTGGGACATGCAGGATTAGTTACCCCTCCATCAAAGAACCCTCACAATCCCACAGATCTGTTTGACTCTGTCACAAACGATACACAACATCCAAACCTGTTTGTGGTATTCTCTGATAATCAAGCTTACCCAGAATATCTCATAACTTTCAGGTCTTAAAAAATAGGGTTTTTTTTTCAATCTCAAAGAGACGATTTAGTTGTCTATTTATGAGAACAATTTATAGAGTTTTTGTCTTTGCCTTTGGCTTGTTTAGTAGATAAAAATCTGTTAGACCCCAAAATGCTGAAAACAGCCTTTTGAAGATGCTCTATTGCCATTTGTAGCATACGTCTTTTCTCAGCATATTGATGAGTAGAAGTTAAGAAATGTAGATGACATAATTATAGCTACAACTATTTACAGACACCAAATCTGTAGGAGAACAAAAAACACATTGCTTTTTTCTAGCAGAGAAGAAATAAGATGAATCACTTTAAAACCAAGATGTCATTGTTCTTACAGAACATGTTAAGACATCAAACTGTGTTGAGCTCAACTGTACTGTTAAATAACGAGGCTGCTATTGTGCATCTGTAACAGCTGGGAATTTTGCTTCCTGAAGAAATACTTATTAGCTATAGCTCAGCTTGAATGACTGAATCAAAAGGTATCACCTCAAATCTGTTGTGAAATAAATCAGGAAAAAATGTGTTGTGTCACTGTCTAATGCTACATAACAAATTCCTACAAAATTGAGTGGCTTTGTGGGTAAGGAATTCAGGCATGGCTTAGTTGGTCATTCGGATTTAGGGTCTCTCTCATGAAGTTGAGTAAAGGTGGTGGCAGGGGATGCGGTCTTCTGAAGGCTTGACTGAGGCTGGGAGATCTGCTTCCAAGGTGGATCACTCAAATAGCTAAAAAGTTTTTGCTGGTTGGCAGGAGTCCTCAGTTTTCCCTCCACATGATCCTCTCTAGGCTGCCTGTGTCGCTCATGACATGGCAGCTGGCTTACCCCACAGTCAGCAGTTCAGGAGGGCGAGAGGCAGAAGCCTGATGTCTTTTATGACCTAGCCTCTGGAGTCAGACTCCACCTCTTCTACAGTATCCTGTTGGTTCCATGGGTCAGCTCCTCCAGTGTAAGTGCAAATTGCGGAAGGGCATGGACACCAGTAGATGGCAAACATTGGGGACCATCTTAGAGGCCATAAAATGAGGGAATGACTGATACATTGATAAAATGTTACAAGCAAGTGGAAAGGACTCTAGATGTCATCTAAGCCCACTGTCCCCTCGTCTTTCTCCTCTACCCTCCCCCTCTCCCAGGCAAAAAGCCCTTGAGCCTCCCCTCGACCGTTTCCAACACTCCACATCTTAAGGATAACTTATTCCATCATGAGCTCTAACTGTTGGAAAACTCTTGTTTACGCTGAGTGGAAATCTGTTCTTCTGCGTCTATTGCCTGCTGATCACTGTCCCACCTCCTGGAGGACGCAGAGCAAACTCATTCCTTTTACAGATGGTCACTCTTCAGATTCCTCTCTTACCTCTTTGATGTTAGAGTTAGGTAAATTCTTGAAATACTTAGCAGCTTATTTATCCTGATGTATCACTTATCAAGAGTTAAAGATATCGAAGTGTTTACATAATCTTAGATAAGCACATGCACACTAAAAAGAGTACAGGAAAGTTTAAAACTGTCACCATACTGTATCACTCATAATTGCGACATTCAGAGGAAACCACTGCCAAGTTCTTAAACACTGCCTTCTCCTTCCTACATCCATCTTCAATGAAGTCAAAGTCGTGCTTTATTCAATTACTTAATTATACAATATTGTTGGGGATCCCTGGGTGGCTCAGCGGTTTAGCGCCTACCTTCGGCCCAGAGCATGATCCTAGAGACCCAGGATCGAGTCCCACGTCGGGCTCCCTGCATGGAGCCTGCTTCTCCCTCTGCCTGTGTCTCTGCCTCTCTCTCTGTCTCTCATGAACAACAACAAAAATTATACAATGTTGTATCTGCCTTTTTTCATTTAACATTGTGTTACCCTCATGTTATTAATTTCTTCTGTAAACATAAATCGTAATGGGCCAGTTTTTCCACTATATATTTTCCTTTTATGTGTCTATAATCATAAAGTTTTAAAAAATGTCATCATCTTTCCTTATAGATTAATAATCCAATTTCCTTCTGTAATATATCTGTATTATTTCCCCCATGTTGTTAAATATCTAGCGTACCTTTTGTTGGTTGCATAGTATTTCATTGTATGTCTCTACATAAATGTTATGTCAAAATTGGGTGCCGTATATTTCTAGATAAATAAATGGTTGGATTATGAGATGCAAAGACCATAATCTGCCTTCAATGAGATGCTGCTTCCCGAATCTCTTGGGGGAGATAGAGTCCTAGAGAGGAAAGCAAGCTTAAATAATGCTGTGTCAGTTGGTCATGGGCCTTGGCTCCCATCTCCAGTATAGAATCCTAGTGAGCCAGGTTGGAACGTAGAAGGACTCTTTTTACTTAGGTTAGGTAGGCTTTTATTTGCAATGTAAACTGCTATCATTGTCTCCTCCAATGCTGTCACTCAAGGACCCCCCTAATTTATTTTGCTGTACTTCTGCTCATAGTATGTATGCTGATGTGTTCATTGAACACAGGGTTTATGAATTCATTTACCGGTGGTGGGTTAATTATCACAATGCTGGTAAGATCATTTACAGGTAATATGAACCAATTTGATTTTGCTAAATAGTTTATTAGAACAAATACGGTTTCTTACAGTAAACATGCTTTATGAGCTTAACTGATAAAATTATTATGTTTACAAGCTGCCGTGGGAAAAACTCTTGCTGTTTCTCCTTTATTCATACTACGTCCACACTCACAACGCTTGACACCAGATGTGTGGGGTTTTCTCCGACTCTAAGCAATCCTCTGCAACATTAGCTGGGCGTCCCACAATTTAACTCCATTCTGACACGATCTACCTAGAAATAGCATCAGATCCCAACTTGGAAGCTCCCTGTAGCTCATACCTTTGGGATTTTTGTGGAGATTTCAACATGTAGGTAATGAATGGTCATTCGCTCCATTTCCAGATCCTCTCCCCTTGATGGAGAATAGGAGATGGAGCTCAAAGCTCCAACCTTCTAATTGTGGCTTGGACTTTTTTAGTGACCTCATGAGAACAAAAAATACTGCCACACCCAAGAAATTCCAAGAAATTTAGGAACTCTGTGTCAGGAAATAGGGTCTAAGATCAAATTTTAGAACAAAAGATGCTTCTAGTACTTTCATAACCTTGGAAATTACAAGGCTTTTAGAAGCTCTGAGCCAGGAACCAGGGGCAGAAACCAACATATACTTTTTATTATTTCACACAAGTTTTGAACTTTTCTGCCACTCTTAGTAAACACATATGAAAGAAGTCTTGTAATTAAACTCAGAGTAAATAACAGGATTTTTAACTGAAGTACAGTTGACAAGGAGTGTTACATTAGTTTCAGGTGTCCAGTATAGTGATTGGACAACTTTATATGTTCTGCTAAGCTTACCACAAGCATAGCTATCACCTGTCACCATACAACACTATTACGATACCACTGACCATGTTCCCTATGCTGGACCTTTGAGTGACTCATTTAATTTTAAAAGACCTTTGCTCCATCTCCCTATCTGTTTATATTACCTTTGTGGTCACCAGGATATAAATAATATCTAACTTTCTTTTCCTTTTCTTGTTAAAAAGGGCATTTTCAACGTAGTAATTTATTTCTCCAAAGCCCCTTGTTACCTACAATTATAATTCTACAACAAAGACCTGTCAAATAAGTAATTTTGACTTCCACAAATCCACCCCCAGCTCTTCAATCCAAATCTTCCTCTTGTGTGCCTGATGTGCCCCTGCTTCTCCACACCCAAACCTAGCATCCCCTTTACCTCTTGATATCTCATTCACATTTCACATAGTCAGACAGGAATACACTAGAAAGGACTTTTTCGATACCAGAACAAACTTTCTGCAAAAAAATTAAAGAATGCAAATGATTCTCTGCATGTCTCTGTAGTTTATAGTGCAGCGTGGTCTTTCATGTTAAATCCTCTAAATCACCAATCAAAGCACCTGAGATAAGGAATGTACTCACCCGGGCACCGGGGTGGCTCAGTGGTTGAGCATCTGCCTTTGGCTCAGGTCGTGATCCCAGGGTCCTGGGATCAAATCCTGCATCAGGCTCCCCGCAGGGTGCCTGCTTCTCCCTCTGCCTCTGTCTCTGCCTCTCTCTGTGTCTCTCATGAATAAATAAATAAAAAGATCTTTAAAAAAAGGAATGTATTCACCAACACAAAATCAATAACATCAATTGAGCACATCTGGGGTCAACAAAAAACCTAAAATTTTCTGTATAAGTGAAAAAAGAGCCTCCTCCAAAAGGAATTTTAGAATCTGGAACACATTAAGACAACTCCTGCCTTGCTACTTTTCCAGGGTTAAATAAGATAATACCACAGTTATATTGAAAATATATATATTATGGTTTTAAACTAAAAATTGGAAGGCAAGAAGCAAGGAGTATAACCTATAGAGGCAAAGATAAATATATTTGATTACATTGACATTTTGAAAATTGAGGTTCGAGTTTGGGGCTCCTGGAGTATACAGCTCTTGATCTCAGCATTGTGGGTTCAAGGTCCATGTTGGGTATAGAGATTACTTTAAACAAAAATAAAACCTTGAATAAATAAATAAAAATTGAGGTTCAAGGTTAAGATTGAATATATGCACCTAATTTTGCTTCCTTCTCAAACTCTAGGAAAGACTCAGTAAAGGGATTTAAAGGATACATAAGCCCTTAGGAACAGAGAGAATAGGAGATGATAGCAAAAAGCATTTGACAAGCTAGGAAGCAGATAGATCTGTGCTAATGACTATAGACAGCTCAACCTTAAGCTAGAAAGTGGGAGGAAAGCTGAGAACCATCTGCTTTCCTCTTGAAAGGCTCAGGAACTGACAGCATGTGAGCCTCTGGGGCTGAGTGAAGCCGAGAAGAGCAGGTGCTAAAATGTGGACAGGATGAAAGCCATTTCGGAAACCGTTAAATCCCTCGATACTTTTCCCACCCTCCTTGCCCAGGGTGACTGCCTCTTACCTACCCTCTTACCTACCTCTTACCAAATAGCCTCCTGGGCTATCTTCTGCAGATAGTAAAATAGAGAATCTCTAAGCAGGACACCAGGTACCAATGAGGTCTCAGGTACCGGAGCAAAAACAAAGGAGTCAGTGGCCAAATGCATACCAAATACTAAATCCTGAGAGGACATCCCTCCAAAGCCACCTTCCCCCATTAGACCCCCCAAACAGCAGCAGTCATACTTTACTTTTCAGACAAGAGATTGGACATTTCTACTTTGCACTTGTCCATGTCAAGAGGAAATTTTACCCTAAATTGAGCAGAGATTCCCCACTACAGACCATGAAAGTACATATAATGAAGCCCAAAGCTGACAAACCCCATTCCCTAGCTTTCAGACTTCTGAGAACAGACAACCAAGGTTTATCAGACATTTAAATAAAGCCTCTAACTCAGAATCTGAAACTATTATTGAAAAGAAAATTCTGTTACAAGGAACATTTAAAAAAAAGATTTAGTTATTAGTTGAGAGAGAGAGAGAGTGCATGAGTGAGGGGAAGTGGGGCAGAGGGAACGAACCTCAAGCAGACTTCTCACTGACCACAGAGCCTGACACGGGGCTTTGATTACACTGACCCGAGAGCATGACTTGAGCCAAAATCAGGAGTTGGACACTGAAGTAATTGAGCCACCCAGGCACCCCACAAGGAACATTTAAGAAACAAGAGGTCCTGAAATTAAAAAGTGTAATAGCAAAAATGAAAAGTATAGAAAATGAAGTTGATAATTTCTGAAAATTTTCAGGAAGTAAAGGCACACAAAATGGAAGAACGAAAGCGAGGATACAATTAGGAGACCACTGCAAAGGGCCCAAGACTGGATTAATAATAATTCCAGGAAGAGAGATCAGAAAGCAAAGAAGAAGCCATCAGTGAAAGAAATTATTAAAAAAAATCCCAAACTAAGAGACAGGACTTTCCAGATTGAAAGTCTGTACTTAGTGCTTCGTACAACAGAAAAAAATAGACCAATCCCAAGATACACTATGGGACATTTTCAGGAACACTAAGGACAAACTTTTCAAGGGAAGAAAATAAAACATACAAAGGATCAAGAATCAGAATGGTTTCAGATTTCTCAACACCGATGCTGAAAGCTTAAAGAGAGTGAAGCAAATGCTTTCAAAATCCCAATAGAAAGAGCTTTCTAACAGTCAATATGGGCAAGAGCCTTCCAGTCACCATAGACTACAATCAGGGGAAAATATAAGCCCGTGAAAATAAGGGAAATTCTTCTAAATTTCCACATGCGTTTGGATATACATAGAGTCTCTCTGGAAGAATAGCCTACACAAGAAGCAATGACTATCAAAGTGACAAGTGCATTATCCTTACCCAGCAACCCTACTGCTAAGAATTTGTCATTCAGACAAAAGTGAGGAATCATATATGTACAAGGTGACTTAATATAGCATCTTGGCATTTTTGCATCGACTTCCCTGCAAGCAAGAAAACTAGACAGCTATATGGGCTAGGAGGAGACTTTTCACTTTGTACCTCCATACTTTTTGAATTTTGAATCTCATAAATGTATTGTCTATTTAAAAAACCAAATATGAGGAATGCCTGGGTGGCTCAGTGGTTCAGTGTCTGCCTTTGGCTCAGGGTGTGATCCTGGGATCCCAGATTGAGTCCCGCATTGGGCTCCTTGCATGGAGCCTGCTTCTCCCTCTGCCTAGGTCTCCTTCTGTCTCTCTCTCTCTTTCTGTGTCTCTCATGGATAAATAAATAAATAAAATCTTTAAAAAAATAATAAAATAAAATAAAATAAAGCTCTGCATTTAAAAAAACAAATACGATCACTTAAACTTTTAAAACTTCTGTATAATAATTTTAAAAGGTAATAAATAAGGTTATAAAAAGACACTGGAATAAGAGATTTGTAACACAGACAACCAGTAAGGGATTAGTATCCACAAAAACATAAGGAATTTCTATGAATCAACAGAGAAAGGAACTCTACAGAAATATGAATAAGACCATCGAAAAGGCAGTTCACAGAAGAGGAAACTAGAATGATCAATATGATTTTTTAGATGCTCAACATCATTAAAATAGTAATGACATGTTATTTCAGATCTATCAGCTTGGGAAAATTTTAATGTCTGATAATATCAAGTATTGGGGATGTAGAAGAACAAATTAGAGCAACCGCTATGAAAAGCAAGTTAGAGTCTGCACATGTACTATAGATAAGATTATTATTATAGATAATTAAAGACATTCAAATAAAAAGTAGGAGAAAATATGGAAGAGACTATAAATTCAAAAGCCATAAGTAAACTAATTCCCAAATAAAAGAGAAAAGAGTCTCAACTTGGATTCAGTGTGCATCTTTGCCCTTGGGAAAATTTCCATTTCCCTTCTACAGAAGGGTAGAGGCTGTTAAGGTAATTTGATCCTATCCAAACACGGGCATGGTCATCCTCCAGAGTGGCTTCTGTTCCCATGGAGGTGGTCACTTTGTCACTAACTGGGGAGGTGGGAGTGAGAGAGTTGCTTCTATTTATTCCCGCCTCCCTGTGGTGTGAACACATGCATGCCACCCCCAAAAGAATGCTCCAAATACTCTTTGCTCCTGGGTCCCCAGGGAAGAAGCCACACTGCAGGGGAACTAGGAGACCACATGCCTCTGACAGAGCTCATCCCTCGGGGCCACACACCCAGACCTCCCGCAGGTGAAGCACGTAAAATACAGAGCCCTCCTCCCTTCCTCATGCTACATCCTTCTACCCTCTCCCCAAGGCCCTTTTAACGTCCAACTCCCCCCAACTTTGAGCCTTCCCTCCTTTTCCAGACTATGGCCCTTCCCCCAGCAATTAGCAAGGCCTATGTCTCCTGTAGTATCTGCAAAATCTTCCCAACCCATGACATTGCTTGGAAGTCATATTCATTCCTTCACCAGCCCTTCAAGGCTGCTGAGCAGGACTGTGAAGCTGAATGCCTGAAGGTACAGGAAAGGAAGAGGATATGAAAATATTTTTTGCTTGAAAGGAGGTAATTGTTTTCCTTCCTTCGCTTCTTTCTTCTCTCCCTCTTTCCCATCCATCTATTACCCTGAAGTATTTTTCAAAAAGAAAAGGAAAAGAAAAAATTTAAATCTTGGCATGAGTTAATTTTTCAACATATATATATGAGTTTCCTATCTGTCATAACTTGTAGACCACATTTTGCTAAAAGAACTTCTGGGTCATTTCCACCTTTGCTATAAAAGTTAGAAGGGCCCTTTACTATTAAAAAAATCCTGGAGGATACAGAACTGTATTAGTCAGGTTTCCCTGGAGAGGCAGAACCAATAGGATGTGGATACATATGTAGAGAGATTTATTTTAAAGAATTGACATGCACTTGTGGAAGCTTTGTGAATCCAAAATCTGATGGAGTTGGCTAGTAGGCTGGAGAGTCAGGAAAAAATTTGCAGTTTGAGTCCAAAAGCAGTCTGATGGCAGACTTTCCCTTTGGGAAGGTCAGTCTTTAGTCTATTAAGGCGTTCAACTGATTAGATGAGGCCCACCCATATGATGGAGAGCAATCCACTTTACTTAAAACCAATGTATTTCAATGTTAATCACACCCCTTAGTCCCAGTTAAGTGTCTGACTCTTGATTTCAGCTCAAGTCATGATCTCAGGATTGTGAGCAATCAAAACCAGTCCCAGTAACCGTCTCTGACTTAAAATGGTTGGGGGAAAGACTGCCGTGTTACACACAAAACCAACTTATTTGCTGCTTAGGGTTTACATAAATAAAAAGAGAGAGTGTGTGTGAGGCAAGAGAGGCCAAAATTTAAAAGTTGTTCAAAGTAATAAATGCGATCAAATGCATTATTATTTGTTGAATGAATGAATGATATTTAGATCATTTAAAGATACAGTTTTAGGGACGCCTGGGTGGCTCAGCAGTTGAGCATCTGCCTTTAGCTCAGGGTGTGATCTGGGGTCTGGGACTGAGTCCTGCATTAGGCTCCTGGCAGGGAGCCTGCTTCTCCCTCTGCCTGTCTCTGCCTCTCTGTGTGTCTCTCGTGAATAAATAAATAAAATCTTAAAAAAAAAAAAGCAGCAGCATGTACAAGAAAAGCTCTCTACTCTTTTTCCTGTTTACCTAAAAACAGGATAGAAATTAACAAAGGTATCCCTCCTTCCCCTACCAAGAATAACAAAACTTAATCACTGGAAACAACGTTAGACCCTTCTCAGCCTGGAGATGGCACTAGAGGAATCTACATAAATTTTACTACCATTTAACTACCATTAGTTTCCCATATATTTGCCTCCCCATGATTTGCTTCTCATTGAGACTCAAGGTCCTTTTCCTTTGTCTTGTTACTTCTCTAAAAAGCTATCTTTCTTTTGCTAAGATGCTGTATAAACTCAAGTTCTAACCAAACCTTTGAGTTCCTCAACTCTGAGTTTACCCACGTGTGACATTCATGATGCACAGATTAATAAACCTATTTGTTCTACTCTTGTTGATCTGTCTTTTGTCTGTCCAATAAACAGAGCCATAGGTGGAAAATCTAAGCTGAATAGAGAACGAGACTTTCCCTCCCCTACAGGAGTATATCAAACAGAAATAAGACTTTAAAGGTGTTACACATGAGAGACTCCTAACTCTGGGAAACGAACTAGGGATGGTGGAAGGGGAGGAGGGCGGGGGTGGGGGTGACTGGGTGACGGGCACTGAGGGGGGCACTTGATGGGATGAGCACTGGGTGTTATTCTATATGCTGGCAAATTGAACACCAATAAAGAATAATTTATAAAAAAATAAAATGGGGGGTGGGAGTGAATGGGTGACGGGCACTGGGGGTTATTCTGTATGTTAGTAAATTGAACACCAATAAAAAAAAAAAAGAACAAAGATGCAAAAATAATAAAATAAAATAAAATAAAGGTGTTACAAATGCTATCTTAGTAATCACACTACCATATAAAAATGTAACAAATCAACCCCTTATACATCTTTTAAAATGTACACAATGTTTTATGCCAACTATATCTCAATAATAACAAAATAGAGGATTTGGTTTTAAAATATGAGAAGGGGAGGTGCCTGGCTGGTTCAGTTGTTAGAAAATGTGACTCTTCATTTTGGGCTTGTAAGTTTGAGTCCCACGTTGGGTAAAAAGATTACTTAAAAATAAAAACAGATGAACATAGGGGAAGGGAAGGAAAAATTAAATAAGAGAAAAACAGAGAAGGAAGCAAACCGTAAAAGACTCAACTATAGGGAACAAACTGACGGGGAGGTGGGGTAACTGGATAATGGGCATTAAGGAGGGCATTTGAAGTAATGAGCAGTACACAGGAATATTAATAATGAGACTATTCAAAAGACCCACACTGGAATGCCCGGGTGGTTCAGTTGGTTGAGGGTCCAAATATCTTGATTTCAGCCCAGGCCGTGATCCCAGAGCCTTGAGATCAGCCCTGTGTTGGCCTCTGTGCTCAGCAGGAGGTCTGCTTGGGATTCTCTCCCTCTCCCTCTGCCCCATGCACTCTCTCTCTCAAAAAATAAATAAATAAATAAATAAATAAATAAATAAATAAATAAATCTTTAAAAAAATTTTTTTAATTTATTTATGATAGTCACAGAGAGAGAGAGAGAGAGAGGCAGAGACATAGGCAGAGGGAGAAGCAGGCCCCAGGCACCGGGAGCCCGACGTGGGATTCGATCCCTGGTCTCCAGGATCGCACCCTGGGCCAAAGGCAGGCGCCAAACCGCTGCGCCACCCAGGGATCCCAAGTAAATGAATCTTTAAAAAATAAAAAAAAGACTCACACTTTCCACCATACTCTCCAAAAAAACTCCAAGTGGATTGAAAGTTAAATGCTTCAAAATCAAAATAAATACACTCCCACGTATGTGAACAGACCAGCACCTGGGGAAATCACATTTTGACTATTGATGGAACAGAAATGAAAAAAGATGGGCAGGTTCATTACTTAGATAGTTTTAGCTTTGATGGTGGGCATACCAATAAAGCTGAGATTAAAAAATTCAGAACAGAGAAAATGTTTGCATATAAACACAGAAGTTTAATAACTAAAAAGTATGAAGAGCTCATATAAGTGGGTAAAAATACCAGCTGTCCATTGCACAAATGATTAAAAGACAGTTCACACAAGCAGAAATGTGATTTTAATCATGATCTTTGAAATATTCAGTCAACCTTGCTGGTAAAATAACTGCAAGTTAAACCTACTGTGAAGTTTCATTTTGTACCTGAAAAAAAGAATAAGAAACACTTCTGAGAAGTGACAGATTCCAAAGCCTGCAAGGCTTCAGGAAAGCAGATATGCTCATGCATTAATGATAGCGATGCAAATGGATCCAGTCTTCCTGAGGGGCAAAATGCTACTTTATTGAAAGAATCATAAATATGCCTAACCCCTGACCAAGTAATAGAATTTATCCAGAGGAAATAATGTTTAATAAAAACCAAAAGTATACATATACAATGTTTATTTTATGATAATAAAACACCGGAAGAAAGTGAAGATCCCAACAATACAGAAATAGAGGTTAATTGTGGCACGCCAAGATGATATGCTCTAGTGACATACTAAGAATGATAAATATGAAGATGACACAGGAAGTAGAAAATATTTTGTTAAATCACATTACATAAAAGGATGAATATCAAATTGGGTGTACGTACCCATCATAACTATCATATGGCTATGAATATGTATAGGTCAAGGAGGCAAAAGCACAGAATAGGGAATGTGTCTAGTTGGGTTAAGATCAACAGACTTCTAGGAATTATTCTGTAAGGTCGTCAAAACTAGATTTTTCAAAGAATTTAAATTGTTACAACGAGAGAAAAATTCTCTTTGCGGGACATTTCACTGGCTTATAGAAATACAGTTACTTACTGCCTGGTTAACTACCCAGATGGAAGGATGATGGGGTTTCCATGTAGGTACGTGAAACTTACTGAAGCTATGTTTCCATAGAAAAAAGAGCAGAGGTAAACAATGGTCAGAATGGGTCATTCCGCTCCAGGGGAATGTTCTCTAGTGGAGAAAAAATAATTTTTCCCCCTCTAGCCTTCTGAATTTTCAGCTGAGACCCCTGTAATATAAGTTTGGCCAGAAAAAAGCAAGCAGAACTTTAGTAACATGTATACCTCACGTATACGTGGGAGATACCGACAGAGAATGAGTACGTACCCCAGGGGGCTCAGACTTCAAACTTAAATATCGGTAGTAGAAAAAGGGGTTGGGGGAATGTAGGTCTCTTAGGAGAAAGTACACGACTTACTTAGGAAAGATGAATGGGCCCTTAGAAGAATAGATGGAGGTACAGTGGTTTATGGCAAAGTACGTCTGGGTGTGATGTTGACTTCTAGTCCCCTCGCCTGTGAAGCGAATCTCCCCTGGTTGAAACTCCCGAGAGGGGCTTTATGACAAGTGAACCCCTTTGGAAGGATCTGTCTTGAGGTAGATTTTAAAGGGAGTCTAGAGAAAGTATCTCCCTGCACTTGCTGTTTTATAAATATTCAAAATAATCAAGATACCAAAGCAGCCTGTTTGGGCAGTAGCATGTCCTGAATTCCTCATCATGTTTTGGGGTGGCCCATTCTGCCACCCTTCAGCTGCACTGGGGGTGGTAGGAAAAAAGAACCTTAGTGAGCACAAAGGAGCTGTTAGGCCCCAGGCACTGCCAGAAAGTAACTGGAGAAGTGGAACTGCCCTGGGTAGAATTGTGTCCCCTGGAAAAGAGACGTTGAAGTCCTAACCAGCATATCTGTGAATGTGACATTTGACAAAGGCATCTCTGCAGATGTAATCAAGACAAAATGAATTCGGATTGGACCACGTAAGCCCTAACCTGATGGCTGGAGTCTTAATCATGATACGGGATGAGGCACCTGGGTGGCTCAGGGGGTGTGAGCATCTGCCTCTTGGCTTCAGGCTCAGGTCAGGATCTCAGGGGTCACGGATGGAGCCCCACATCCATCCTCGCATCAGGCTCTGCGCTCAGCAGGAACTCTGCTTGAGGTTCTCTCCCTCTGCCTCACCCCCCCTTGTGCTCTCTCAGATAAATCTTAAGAAGAGGAAGAAGAGGAAGACGACCACAGGACGGTGGACACAGGCAGACACTGGGCAAACACCACCTGACCCTGGAGGCCGAGATCCGCATGATGCAGCTGCGAGCCAAGGCAAGCCTAGAGCTGAGGGCAAACCCCAGAGGCCAGGAGAGAGGCACACGGAAGGGTCGCCCTCAGGGCCCCCAGTGGGGACCGATCCTGCCGATGCTTTGATTTCTGATTTCTGGTTTGTAGGACCGTGAAAGAACACATTTCTGTTGTTTTAAGCTTAGTTGGTGGTGCTTTGTTACAGCAGCCCTAGGAAGTCAAGGCAGGGGCTAAATACGTATGGTCTGGTCGAAATAGCAACAAAAAAACCGACTGCAGCCGAGTCCTGGCCTCCAAGGCAGTGGGAAAACCTATGGTTCATCATTTTTAGGAAAGCACCTTCTATGGAGTCCCCAGCCCTGTCATGGGAGTTGGTAAGCTCTGTCCTGCAAAGCAGATCCAGCCCGCTGCCTGCAAGCTGAGTAAGAATGGTTTTCTACAGGGTAGAAAGAGGAACCAAGGAGCAGATTTCCATGGGGACTTTCTCTAGAAAAAGGTAGCCCTTTGGAAAGGGATCCGTTAGACGGGGTTCTGGACGTCAGATGAGGACTTGGGATATTTTGTTTGGTTATTAAGTAAAGAATAATTCAAACAGGATAGAGAACTCGGGAACTGAAAGCAAGGACTCGCACAGACTTAGCCCTCCGGGAAGCTGCTCTTGTAAGGAGCTGTGTTTTCTGGAATACCTATGGAAACGTATGGCTCGGCCAGGATGGAACACCTGCCAAGGGGGAAACAAAGGAAGTGCAGCTGCTGCTTTCCGGCTCAAAAGGAAAATGGGTGGGTAAGGTGACAGGTTCAAAACAGGCCTGCAAGTTCTGAAACACTCTCCCATGAAGAGGTGGAGTCTATTTCTCTCTCCTGGAGGGTGGGCTGGGCTCAGTGACTTGCTCCTAAAGACTGAGATGCTGGAGAGGTGACACTGAGGGCTGAGTCATAAAAGATGATACGACTTTGCTTTTTTTTTTTTAATTTTTATTTATTTATGATAGTCACAGAGAGAGAGAGAGAGAGAGAGGCAGAGACAAAGGCAGAGGGAGAAGCAGGCTCCATGCACCGGGAGCCCAATGTGGGATTCGATCCTGGGTCTCCAGGATCGTGCCCTGGGCCAAAGGCAGGCGCTAAACCGCTGCGCCACCCAGGGACCCCACGACTTTGCTTTCTCTCTGCTTCTCCCCTTCTGCCCTCCCACCCCACCCCAACACTCCCTAGTTGCTGAGCTTCCTGGAGGCCCCAGGTGGTGAGCCCACACTTGGAGAGAGAGGCCCGGAGCGCCCACTGCTCCGGCCCCCAGGTGTTTTGAGTTGTCCCAGTCTAGCAACCAGACAGGTGTGAGTAAGATTGCCTTTGAGATGACGCCAGCCTCCGTCCCAGTCTCCCAGCACATGAGAGACTTTGAGGGAGCCTGCCGGGCTGAGCCCAGGATGTTGAGAGATAATAGTAATAAGTGGTTGTTGTTGTTTTATACCATTACTTCGGGGGGGGGGCATCAAGCAGCAAAAAATACACAACTGAAATAATGTACTCATCTCCTGGTGTGCCAAGAATTTTTAAAAGTGAAGTTGATTGCCTGATGTAAAAGGAGAGTAATTTGTTATACTGAGATTTTCTCTTTCTTTCTTCCTTCCTTTTCTTTCTTTCCTTCCTTTTTTCTTTCTTTTCTTTCTTTCCTTTTTTATAGAAAGAGAGCACATGGACGAATGAGGGGGGAGGGACAGAAGGAGAGGGAAAGGATCTTAAGCAGGTTCCACACTCGAGGCGGAGCCCCACGCAGGGCTTCATCTCACAACCCTGAGATCAGGACCTGAGCCAACATCAAGAGTCAGACGCTCAACCAACCAAAACACCCAAGTGCCCCTGTATTGGTATTTCTTTATGTTCAAGTCTTTATTTCATTGACAGATTATGGAATTTAGGGAAGAAGTTGTAAGATGGAGGTTTTGTTTATTTTAATTCAGGCATATGACTAAGTTATGGAAACAGAAAAAATTTACCAAGTCTCCTTCACAGAGCAATGACTTCTAGAATGTAAGGGCTTTGAGGTATCCACCTTATTGTATGGAGACTAACTCACGAGACTGTACTTTCAGTCTGATGATAGATATAACATCCAGGGGCACCTGGGTGGTTCAGTTGGTTAAGTGTCTGCCTTCGGCTCGGGTCATGATCCCAGGGTCCCGCGATCAAGTCCCGTGTCAGGTTCTCTGAGGTGTCTGCTTCTCCCTTTCCACCTGCCTCTGCTGCTCCCCCTATTTGTGTTGTGTCAAATAAATAAAATCTTAAAAAAATATATAACATCCAGATTCCTTGAGCTGAGACTGCAAGGAGGAAGCACCCTAGTGAAATCTTCAGGAAGTGCTGTGGTTGGGCGATGAAAGACACATGGATTGAGCAGATGGCACTTATTCCCAGTTGCTAATCTGCCTTCATTCAAGAGAATGAAAGATGCTTTAAAATTTCATACCCAATTATGTCACAGACTGGCTTCTCTAGGGATCAGACTCTGACGTGAAATGTAATGTGCAGGATGTTAGTTAGGGAGTACTCTTGGGGTCAGTATCCATGGAAGGGAGACAGAGAATACAAGTTTGGGAAAGTGGTCAAGGGCCCTGTGGGCTTGACATCGGCCTCCGTCAATTCAAAAGGGTGCTTGAGCATGAGTTGTCCCATGTTGGACCAGAAGGGCGAGCCCCTGTACACCTACTGGACTCAGTCATGGGGTGGGGACTGTACGAGGAAGGGCGTGAGTTGAGCAAGGTCACTCTGCAGCTGATACAACTAATTCCTAATGGCTAAGAGCTGAAGGCTGCTGGCCCGTAGACTTCCAGCAGCTGAGTCTACAAGTCCTGCCTTCTAGGGCCCTCTTTGTGCTGCATCATTGTGACCACCACAAGCTGCCTAATGACTCAAAAGAGATGAAAACTCTGTGTTTCAACTTAGTGTTGATCATCCATTTTGTTTCTAAGCATGACTTTGGACTTCAAACATCAGGGTCCCAACCATGGCGATGAGTTCAAGTGGAATTGACTGATCTTTGAGAAAAGGGGACTTCAGAAGATGACAGAGTCTCCATGGAGTTTTATGGAGGATTTTATGAGCCTCTGAATTATTCTAAAGTTTCAGGCTATGTGGCCAAATTCTGGACAAAGTTTGTGTCAACTCAAGGCTGTCAGTGTATTTTGGGTTCCGGCTGTGAACCGCATTTCTATGACTTTTTATTTGGCTGGGTTTGGATTTGGTCACATCTCTCACTGCTCACTGGACTTGAAAAATTTTTAAGTAAAATTTCTAAAGACACAGGATTTAAAAAAAAATGGATGTTGTATTATCAAAAGTCAGTTTTTCTGTACCCTATGATTTATAGGAAGCTTATAATCCCAGGTGACCACATTATATTTCAAGTTACCACTTTGAAGGATGTAGTTTAGTCCAATTGATTTGACAGGAACATGCTTGCATAGAAAAGAGTTATCCTGCTTCCTTAGAAAGCCTTGCTTTGCAAGGGTGGCCTTTGGCTGGTGTCTGAACTTAGAGTTGGGGAAGGTTCCCCTAATTCCCTGATAAGAGAATTGGCTCACAAAGTGCCTACACTGTTTGTCCAAATAGCTTGCTTTGTACCGAACATCTGCTTTCCTTCAGGGTATTTGGAATTTTGGTGCGGACTTGGCAGAGGCTGCCTACATGGCCAGCCTCCCAAAAACCTTGAGCACCGAGGCTCCAATGAGCTTCCTTAGTAAACAACATTTTAAAAAAAGATTATTTATCTATTTATTCATGAGAGACACATAGAGAGAGGCAGAGACACAGGCAGAAGGAAAAATAGGCTTCCCCATGGGGAGCCTGATGTGGAACTCGATCCCAGGACTGGGGATCACGACCTGAGCCAAAGGCAGACGCTCAACCACTGAGCCACCCAGGTGTCCCAGACAACATTTCATACACATGTTCACAATTCAATACTTGAGGAATTAAGTGTATCCTGTGTGACCCCTCTGGGAGAAGACCCTGGGAAGCTGAGTCTGGTTTCCTCAACCATTAAAAAAAGAACAGCCCTTATTTACTCTACGGCAGGTTGGGATAATCTATGAACGTTTGTTGAAAGAACGTGAAGAGAAAGTTCGAGAAGAGTACGAAGAAATATTGAACACAAAACTTGCAGAATATGATGCATTTGTGAAGTTTACGCATGATCAAATGATGCGACCATATGGAGAACAGCCTGCTAGTTATGTTTCATGAATCACGTTTTCTGCATTTGTGGGCTGCCTTGTTCCTTGTTGAGTTGTTGCAGGAGGTCCTCATTATGACGTGCAGCAATGCCAATACCCCCCTGTGAATACGGGTTATTTCAAGCTTTCGTCAGTGGCAACCACTCTTAGGCAGCAACTGGTTTTGGAAATTACCCTAATATCAGTACCACCTGGATGTGGACCTTGCCTGTATTAATGCCAGTGGCCTCATTTGCTGTATCATTACAATTTGCCTTCTTATATTAATATATTTGAAAAGGATTAAAGCTGGTATTCTAAGAAAAAAAATATGCCTTTCCCCTCTGCCAATTTTGCTTGGTAGCCTTTCTCTGTAATAAATCACAGCTTGTGAGTATGACTACATGCCGAATCCGGTGAGTCCTCCTAGAGAATTAGCGAACCAATGGCAATCTTGGGGACCTCCAACACAATGTTTTCATATGTATATAAAATCATATTTCTGACAGTTTACACATGTAAACTGTAGTTCTCAATTATACTTTTTCCTTAATGAAAGCCGGAAATATACATATTTAGTCATAAAACTAAGTGAATGAAGGTTTTGTTCTTAATACAGAAGACAAAGGATAGATTTTAAGGGCTAACTATGAAAATAACTGTACCTACTATTAGCCATTTCCATAGAACTGATACAAACTGGGCCCAAGAACCTCTAACCAAGAATTCCAGTGCATTTCCTATGAAGCCCCAGAAAGAAGGCTTTATCTCATCATTCCTCCTCACCCTTTCCTGCCCTCCACCCCAAAGGACGGGATGCAGCTCAGGCAATGTAGCATTGTAACATTAGGTGCTTATATATATATATTTAAAAAAAAAAAGAGAGACTTCGAGTCAGTAGTATAAACTTTTGTCTTAAGAAACTAGAAAAAGAAGAGCAAATTAAACTCAAAATAAGTCAAAGAAAGGAAAGAATAAAGAGAAAAGCAGAAATCAATACAATCAAATATAGAAAAAGAGTAGAGAAAAAAACCAGTATGTCTGAAAGCCAGTTTTTAAAAAATATTAATAAATTGATAGACCTTGAACAGACATCTTATTTAATAGCAGACTAATTAAATATAACAGCATAATTCAAACCTATAAGTTAGGCACTATATAATGCTGTTAATATACTTATATTTTTATCTTATATGGTCCTGAAAACAACCTATCCTGCTAAGTAATGTTATACCTATTTTTAAAGATGAGAAAGCTAAGATTTATAGATTTTGGTTAATTTGCCCCAGGTCACCTAGCTGGTAAAATCCAGAATTAGTCTCAAACCCAAGTTGTCTGACCTAGACCTTAACCTCCTTATTACCCTACCTCCTAATACCCTACGGAGGATACAGAGGTGTCCATCTGATCCCCATTTTAGGAAAATCTGGCTTTTCTCCCAGGAATAACTGCTGCTGACAGGTTGCAGCTTCATCCCTCCTTGGAAATTGATCTGAGAATTGCCTCTCCCAGGACTGGATGGTGCAGAGATTCAAAAGAATGACTTCTTTCCTCAATTTGGGACAACTACAAAGCCTCTCTGAGTTCCAGAGATCTTCACAGGATTGGTTGAAGCTTCAGACCAACTATATTGCAGGTCAGTTTCTCCCTGTCCCCAGATCTGCCTTCCCCAAGTCTTTGGAAATCTCTCTCCCTACAGTGCTTCTTAATAAACCTTTACACTCAACCCTGTGTCTGAGTTTGCTTCCAGGGCACTCAATTCAATCTCATATTATGGTTAGCTTTCCTTTTAAGTTTATTTATTGATTGATTGATTGATTGACAGAGCAGGGGGAGGGGGAGAGACCATCCCAAGCAGACTCTGAGGTGAGGGAAGAGCCCTACTCAGGGACTGGATCTCATGCCCTGACATCATGACCTGAGCCAAAATCAAGAGTTAGATGCTTAATCAACTGAGCCACCCAGGTGCCCTGTGGTTAGCATCTCTAAATAAAATTAAATAACGAACAACTGTGCACATTAGTACCATTATACATTATGGGAAATAAAATAATCGTGTACTTGCTTTCAAATTGTTCAGAAAAAAATGTTCTTTGTGTTACTCTTACAACATTTCTGTAAGGTAAAAATCATTTCAAAATAAAAAAAAATCTTTCAGATGAAAGACCTTTTCAGATAAACAGAATAAGGAAAGTTCACCACCCTCAAAAACCCCTCAAAAAGAACTACAAAGGGTGTCTACTTTTAGAAAATTGAATGAAAAAGGAGAGGGCTTCAAAAAACAAAGAAATCATTAAACATGTTGTTAACTCAATAAATATTGACTACTTTAAAAGATTAATTTAAACTAAAAAACCCAGTTAACAATAATGAAAGGATAACAAGAGGGATAAGTTTTTCTAAGGTTTGAGAAGATGTATTGATTAACTTTAGACTGTCAAGTCTAAGATCTGCAAAAGAATAGGTACAGAATTGGTGAATTCAAGCCAAATGGAGAGTGGAAGAAGGAATAAGGAAAAACTATCAATCTAGTATGAAACGAGGAAGGAAGAAAAATAAGGAAAAAAGACAAAGCAATGAAAAAAACTCATAAAATGGTAGGAATAAGACCCACTGCATTAGTCATTTATAATGCCCGGGTGTCCCAGTCAGAGCAATCTAAATAGGAGACAAAATGAGGGGCACCTGGGTGGCTCAGCAGTTGAGTGTTTGCCTTTGGCTCAGGGCGTGATCCCAGGATCTCGGGATTGAGTCTCACAGTGGGCTCCCCACAGGGGGTCTGCTTCTCCCTCTGTCTGTGCCTCTGCCTCTCTCTCTGTGTCTCTCATGAATAAATTAATAAATTTTTTTAAAAGACAAAATGGACTTTAAGCAGTGAGAATCAATACAGGAGAAGGAGAGGCACACAATGAAGGAACAATTCACTTGGATGATACAAAAACCCTGAACCTATACAGCCTTAAGTTAAGCAAAAGCAAAAGAAGAGAAGCAAAAAGTGGCAAAATGATAAGGAGAAATGAACACACCCTCCACCACCTAGGCGAGCCCCCTTTCCCCGCACCCTCACTCCTACTGCTCGGCTCCTGACAGCACACAAGTACGCTGTGTTCAGCTGGGCCTGGGCCAGAACTGGGTTCCGATGGAGGCGACAGAACTGTGGTCTGCGAGAGGAAAGCATGGGTGGGAGGGGTGAGGAGGGCCAAGGCCGGAGAGGGCCCCGGAACTCCCAGCCTCCGGGGAGCGGTCACTGCCCTGAAGCCCGGCCTGCATAGAGCCGCTCCCAGAGTCGGCTTAGCCTGGGCCTGCCTCCCCCTGTGCCTCGGTTTCATCAGAATAAAACGGAGCTGATAGGAATTGTCTTAGAGTCTGTTGTATTAATTATTACACTTTTATTTTTTTTTACTACAAAATTGTCTTGTTTTGGGATTTCAGGTGTTGCTTTAATTTCTTCCAGAGGCGATTTCCCAAAAGAAATGACTAGATTAATGAATGTTTGTGTTGGTGACTAATTGGCTGCAGGAATGAAGGGAAGTGATCAGCTTTAAAATCTATTTAACCATGGGACACCTGGGGGGCTCAGTGGTTGAGCATCTGCCTTTGGCTCAGGGCGTGACCCTGGGGTCCTAGGATCGAGTCCCACATCAGGCTCCCTACATGGAGCCTGCTTCTCCCTCTGCCTGTGTCTCTCATGAATAAATAAATAAAGTCTTTAAAATAAAATAAAATCTACTTGACCTGGGGACCATTAACCCAAGAGTTGTACTAAGGTGTGTGTTTGGGAGCTGGGTTGGGAGGACTGAACGTGGAAGAGTATCCCCACTGCTCTATTCTGTGCTACTACTTCTGTTGGGAGGAGAGTAGTTTTGAGCTGGATGTAGCTCATACTGGCTCACCAGAACTGATTGCTAAATTTTCAGAAATCTGTGTGCCAGTTATAAACCACCATTATTTAGAGTTACAGGTGACCCTTGGACAATGCAGGGGTTAGGGACGCCACACATGTCGATCTTCAGTGGAAAAATCCACATACAGCTTATGACTCTCAACAACTTAACTAAGAGCCTCCTTACTGACAACATCTACTTTGTATGTTAGAGGTATTATATACTATATTCTTCCAATAAAGTAAGCTAGAGAATAGAAAATGTTATTAAGAAAACCATCAGGAAAAATACATTGACAGTACTATATCAAAAAAAAAAAAAAATCCGGGGATCCCTGGGTGGCGCAGCGGTTTGGCGCCTGCCTTTGGCCCAGGGCGCGATCCTGGAGACCCAGGATCGAATCCCACATCAGGCTCCCGGTGCATGGAGCCTGCTTCTCCCTCTGCCTGTGTCTCTGCCTCTCTCTCTCTCTCTCTCTGTGACTATCGTAAATAAATAAAATTTAAAAAAATCCATGTATAAGTAGATCTGCACAGTTCAAAGCCATATTGTTCAAAGGTCAACTTTAAAAATAAATTATATTTTTAAAAAATAATAAATACTGAAGATTCATCACTTCCCAGCTATTTTACTACATTTTATTACTGTCCATACTTCAGTTCTTTCTATTGCGTCTATATGGTAAATTTTTTTTTAAAGATTTTACTTATTTGACAGAGAGAGAGAGAGAGAGAGAGAGATTGCATGCAAGAGCCCAAGCACAGGGAGCAGCAAGCAGAGGGAAAGGGGGTAGCAGGCTCCTCGCTGAAGAGAGAGCCCAACATGGGGCTCGATCCCAGACCCCAGGATGCTGGGATCATGTGCCCAGCTGAAGGCAGACGCTAAACCAACTGAGCCCCCCAGGTAGCCTATATGGTAAAGTAGGATATAATGGTGTGCTACTGTTCATCTCTGCTCAACTCAGCATTTGGAGATATCACTTGGGAACCCAAGTCAGCCATAGTGGGAATATTTGCACCATAGAATTGACAAACACTACAAATCAGAACTTGATTTGTTGTTTCGTTAATTGTCTGGACTTCAGAAAACAATGGAGAATATGTTAATAAGGCAAATTAAATTTAAGTGTATGTCATTTCTGTAGCCATCACATTTTAAAGGACATAAATGAAGAACTATTCTTCCAACATTTGAAAACTATTATCCAATTCAGTAAAGAAGGAGCTCGTGTGTGACAATAAGGGGGAGTCCTGACATATGTCTTCACTGTTTCATCTTCATCTCACTTAACAGAAGTATCAACCAACATTTATGTAAGAATTACACTCATTCAGAATTGCAACCATAGTTTGGCTACAAATATAAGAGTTGGGAGGTGGGTAGGGAAATCTTTTGAAACATTTCTGTGAGGGTCAATTGGTTATTGAAATTTATAGGAAAGAAGATTGTGTATTTTAGTATTATTTGCAAATTATGTGCTATACAACCTTTATATCCAGAAAATGCACAATAAACAGAAACATATATGCAAACTTTTCCTTTCTCCAGAGAGCTGATTGCTCAATATTTAACAGCATTTCACTGGTGGAGATCATGCATCATATGACATGGGAGTAAAATATCACATGCTTTTATTTTCTTTTTAAAGATTTTATTTGAGAAAGAGGTGGGAGGACAGAGAGAGAGAGAAGCAGCAGTGGGAGAGGGAGAAGCAGGGAGCCCTCTGTGGACCTGGATCCCAGGACCTTGGAGTCATGACCTGAGCCAAAGGCAGACACTTAACCAACTGAGCCACCCAGGCGCCCCTGTATGCTTTTCTTTTTAAAAATGATCCAGATTGTCCTCTGAGGGTTAATGCCTGTCTTCAGACGTATGCATGTGTGCCTGATTCAGTGGCCAGAAAGAGTCATTGCTTTGTTTTACTCTTCACCTCACACAAATTTGGAAAGATCTAGACTACTCTGGGCTCTTCTTCAGAATCCTCCCTCCACTTCCCACCCAATGATAGCATTAGTGAACCTAAATGACTCCTATTTGGGAAAATGTACCATTAGGGATTACTGTGCTGGCCGACTGGGGGTAGTAGAGACTTACCTTGAAGAACATGACGCTCCTGAGAGGGACCTGCCCACAGGGAGTGAGGCCAGAAACCGGGTGTGTCCACCAGGTGACTCCCCCTGAGGCCTGAGCTTAGTGGGAGCAGAGGGTTACCACGGAGGGTGGCCTGCCTCACTGCTGAAATCACATTTGATTGTAGGGGGCTGGGTCGGGAGCTTCAGGAGCGAAGCGAGGTGGAGAGGCGGGCATGGGGTCCTCACAGCTCGCTGCTTCAGGGCAGATGGGCAAGCCACCCTTTCCCCCTGAAAACAGCTTCAGACGGGAGAAATGCTCATTCATAGAGAAGTTGAAAGGCGCCTGATGCTGGGTTATAGAAGTTAGTAGAGAAGCTGAAAGGAGAAATGTAAATGAAGTAGGGAAAGGGAAGTTCAGCCCAAAGATGCAGCTGTGGGTTGTTATATCAAGATCAGCGATGAGGGGGTGTTGACCAAGGAAAGGGGCAGAACGGAATTAGGACAAAAGCATTTATTTGCGGTCTTAGAATTTCTCTGCCAGGTACACAGATTCGGCCGCAACCCAAATATTGCCTCCCTGCGGGGGGGGGGCGGGGGGGTTAAAGACAACCGTGAAAGGTTATGTATGTTGTTTTCAAAGAATTTTGATAGGTGTTGGCAGCAGAAAACCCATGCTGGTTAAACCTAACTGGAAGTCGGCCACGTAGGAAGTAGTGGGTGTTTATGCAGAGTCCCTGGCGCACTCGCCCTAGGGCTCAGTCTGGAAGTTCAGGGCTCCACGGGCAGGAGGTGCCTAAGGCTCAGCTCCTTAAGGCCTCGCAGCTCCGTTTTAAACCCTCTAACGGGGCGGTGAGTGGCTCAGCAATAACGCGAGCAAAGACAGAAACCCCCAGTTCCCGAGTAGCAAACTCTGGGGGAAGGGGGTGCTGATACTAGTTGGCTGGGCTGTGACGCCCTGGGGTACAGGGTCACCACTGTGCGGCTGACAGCTGCGGCAGACCTTCCGTCCTTCCCGGCCCCCCGCCCCGGGCTCCAGGGGGTTGGGACTGGAGGACGCGAGCCATCTGCAGGTGGGAGGCTGGAGTCACACCGCGGGCCGGCCGCACTGTCGCTGAGCAGGAACAAAAGCCTAGGCTGCAACCTCTCTTTGGCCCGATCTTGGTTCCCTTCGCCCTGAAACTTAGTGTCATCGTGATCAGAAGACGACATATAGTAAGGTCCAGGGGGAAGCAGCTCTACTTTAGGCTGTGTCTGTGCAGACCTCGCCGCCTCCTCCAGGGAGCAAACAGAATGTGTGGGGAAGAGGTCCCACCGCTTGCCATCAACGGGCATTCAGAATCACCTGCTTCGGGTCCCCCGGGGGCGGGGGGGGGGGGGCAGCGGTTGAGCGTCTGCCTTCGGCCCAGGGCTTGATCCTGGGGTCCTGGGATCGAGTCCTGCACGGGCTCCCTGCATGGAGCCTGCTTCTCCTTCTGCCTGGGTCTCTGCCTCTCCCCCGCCCCCCCCCCCGCTGTGTGTCTCTCATGAATAAATAAATAAAATCTTAAAAAAAAAAAAAAAGGATCACCTGCTTCTGTCACCATCTCCGCCCTGTTGCTGGTGCTGGGAAAGGGGTCCCCGCCTAGGGCTAAGGCCTCCAGGACCCCCTCCCACCTCCTCCCACCCCCTGGGTCTTCAACCTCTCCCTTCACTCCGCTCCGCCAGTACTTAAACATGCCTCAGACTCTTCCATCGTAAGACTCTTGTAAAAGCCAGAAAACAGGAATAACAGCTCCCGGGTCGTGTCACCCCGTACACTGCCGCCCAACTCCTGGCCCTTCACGGTGGCCCTTCTGGAAGGAGCCTCCACTTCCTCCCCTTCCTTCCCTTCCTCCGCCCACGGCCGCGTCCCTCTCCTCCCGCCTCCCCAGGAGCCGGTGCTTGCAGGTCCCACAGTCCAAGGGACACTTCTCTTACATGACATGCTGGCACCTCGAATGACAACTGCTCCTTCCCGCTTGAAACACTCTTTCATCAAAGGTCAAAGACACGCATTCCTAGCCTCCCTCCCACATTTCTGGCCGCCCCTGTGCTCCCGGCTGGTACGTGCCACCATCACCCAGCCGGTCGCTCGGCCGGGGCCTGGGTAACCGTGGAGTCCTTCTAGAGCATCTCCTCCAGCTGCCCACATCTTCCGGCAAGCCCTGCAGCTCTGCCTTCAGCATTGATTTGGAATCTCCCTCGTTCTCAGAAGTTCCTCCTCTGCTAGCACCCTGGGCCTGGCACCCTGATCCGTCACTTAGGACTTAGGCTGAGGACCTCTCCTCAGCCCTCCAACATCATCTCCTGTGCAAATGAGCAAAGGGAAACCCCACTAAACTGGAGCCGGGAGGCCAGAAGGGAGAGGTCTCCTGGGATCCCCTCCGTGTGGGTCACAGTGAGAATCCACCGCTCTACACCCACAGTGGGACAGACCCCAAGAGGAACCCGCTTATGCCAGCGACTCTGCCAATGAGAAACCGCCATCACCCTCAACTCCATGCTTTTCTCCAACAAACTCGCATTCAAAACAACCCCTCCCTCCCAACTTCCTCCTTCTTGTCCTCAGCTTTGTTTGCTGGGTTTTGCTGTAGTTTGCTTGTCTGGAATTGCAATTCTCTGCAATTCCCAAATAAACCCATATTACTGGTAAAATAACTTTTAGCGTCAACATCCCCATCATCCTTCGGCCTCAGGTGACAATGTCACGTCCCCATAAGTTCTCCCTAAGCTCCCACAGGAGCCCCTCTAATTCGTTCTGAGAACACCTGTAGGGACGACTGGGTGGCTCAGGGGTTGAGCATCTGCCTTGGGCTCATGGGGTCAGGATTGTGTCCGGCATCCCGCTCCCTGCGAGGAGCCTGCTTCTCCCTCTGCCTGTGTCTCTGCCTGTCTCTCTGTGTCTCTCATGAATAAATAAATAAATCTTAAAAAAAAAAAAAAACACCTGTATATTCCCTCCAAGAGCACTTACTCCGCTGTCCTCTCTCCTCTGCATCCCTGCAGATGAGGGACCCCAGGAGGGCAGGAATGAGTTGCTGAACCCCCCCTGGAGCGCATGGCACCCAGTGAATATTCCATAAAGAACTGTGAATAGGACGCCTGGGTGGCTCAGCTCAGGGCCTGATCCCAGGGTCCTGGAATCGAGTTCTGCATTCGGCTCCCTGTGAGGAGCCTGCTTCTCCCTCTGCTTATGTCTCTGCCTCTCTCTATCATGAATAAATAAATAAAATCTTAAAAAAAAAAAAAAGAACCCTGAACGGACCGCCCCCACCTTGCCCAGTTTCTGGACATAGACTATTAACAACAGATCAGGGAACAGAAGGCAGAGCAGAAGTGCAAGGTAAAGTTCTAAGCATTGCCTGGGCCTATCTGGGGCCCTCCTTCTGACATGTCAAAGAAACACACTTTGCCAGAGCCATTTTACTTTGCCCTGCGACAAAGATGAAGTGGTCTCTGCGCGAGGTATCCCGTGTGATGGGAGACGCTGACTTCCACCGGGGCTTGGGGGAGCAGCACTTGGGGGCCTAGCTTAGCGACCCAGCTTAGGGACCCAGCACGGGGTGGGGTGGGGGTGGGGTGAGGGCTTAGGGACCCAGCTTGGCGACCCAGTGTAGGGACCCAGCACGGGGGGGGGGGGGGGGGAGTGGAGGGTGGGGGGGCTTAGGGACCCAGCTTGGCGACCCAGCTTAGGGACCGGAGCGCAGGGGGTGGGGGGGTGGGCTAGTTTAGGGACCCAGTTTAGGGACCCAGCACGGCGGGGGGGGGGGCTTAGGGACCCAGCATGGGGTGGGGTGGGGGTGGGGTGATGGCTTAGGGCCCCAGCTTAGGGACCGGCACGCAGGGGGCGGGCTAGTTTAGGGACCCAGCTTAGGGACCCAGTTTAGCGTCCCATCTTAGCGACCCAGCTTAGGGACCCAGCACGGGGTGGGGTGGGGTCGGGGTGGGGTGAGGGCTTAGGGACCCAGTTTAGCGACCCAGCTTAGGGACCCAGCATGGGGTGGGGTGAGGGCTTAGGGACCCAGCGTGGCGACCCAGCTTAGAAACCGGCACGCGGGGAGGCAGGCTAGTTTAGGGACCCAGCTTAGGGACCCAGCACGGGGGGGGGGGCTTAGGGACCCGGCTTAGCGACCCAGCTTAGGGACCGGCACGTGGGGGGGGGCTAGTTTAGGGACCCAGTTTAGGGACCCAGCTTAGCGACCCAGCACGGGGGGTGTGTGTGGGGGGCCTTAGGGACCCGGCTTAGCGACCCAGGTTAGGGATCGGCACGCGGGGGGGGGGCTAGTTTAGGGACCCAGCACGGGGGTGTGTGTGTGGGGGGCCTTAGGGACCCGGCTTAGACTTAGGGACCGGCACGCGGGGGGGGGCTAGTTTAGGGACCCAGTTTAGGGACCCAGCACGGGGGGGTGTGTGGGGGGCCTTAGGGACCCGGCTTAGACTTAGGGACCGGCACGCGGGGGGGGCTAGTTTAGGGACCCAGTTTAGGGACCCAGCACGGGGGGGGGGGTGTGTGGGGGGCCTTGGGACCCGGCTTAGACTTAGGGACCGGCACGCGGGGGGGGGCTAGTTTAGGGACCCAGTTTAGGGACCCAGCACGGGGGGGGGGGTGTGGGGGGCTTAGGGACCCGGCTTAGACTTAGGGACCGGCACGCGGGGGGGGGGCTAGTTTAGGGACCCAGTTTAGGGACCCAGCACGGGGGGTGTGTGTGGGGGGCCTTAGGGATCCGGCTTAGACTTAGGGACCGGCACGCGGGGGGGGGCTAGTTTAGGGACCCAGTTTAGGGACCCAGCACGGGGGGGGTGTGTGGGGGGCCTTAGGGACCCGGCTTAGACTTAGGGACCGGCACGCGGGGGGGGGGCTAGTTTAGGGACCCAGTTTAGGGACCCAGCACGGGGGGGGGTGTGGGGGGCTTAGGGACCCGGCTTAGCGACCCAGCTTAGGGACCGGCACGCGGGGGGGGGCTAGTTTAGGGACCCAGTTTAGGGACCCAGCACGGGGCGGGGGCTGTGGGGGCCTTAGGGACCCGGCTTAGACTTAGGGACCGGCACGCGGGGCGGGGGCTAGTTTAGGGACCCAGCTTAGGGACCCACGCGCACTAACGGGGGCGCGCCAGCCAGCCTCTGCCGAAGCACTGGGGTGCGGGGAGGGGAGGGGTCGCGACTGCTGCGAGACAGAAACTTCGGTCAGGGAGGAGTCTTCTGGGAAACCGAAACCGAAACGGACGCGGGGGCAAAGTCGCGTGAGTCGCGCGGCCGCAGGGGCGAGCCGCGGAGCTGAGGATGGCGGCGCCCGGCTCCTTCCCGCTGCTGGTCGAGGGGTCCTGGGGCCCCGACCCCCCGGAGAGCCTGCCCACCAAACTGCAGCTGTACTTCCAGAGCGCGAGGAGGTCGGGCGGCGGGGCGTGCGAGGTCCTCCGGGAGCCCGGCAGCCCGCCCCGCTTCCTGGTGGTCTTCCATCTAGAGGACGGTGAGGGGTTCACGGGCTGCGGGGACCCGGGACAGCCGGGGTCTCCCCCCAAGGGAGGCCTGCCCCCCCCCCCCCCCCCGGACACACAGCGGGGCGACCCCGCCGGGCTGGAGCCCGTGCGGCTGAGCGCTCCCGGCGGGCTGCCTGGAGGTGGCGGCAGACTGGGCGCCCGGGGAGCCCGCCGCGAGGTGTGCTGGCGGCGGAGTCGCTGTTCCGTTGCTGGGCTTTCCTCCCGGGAAGGCAGCTCCAGAGGTTTGAGGGAGCGCAATTTAAAGGGGCGAGGAAGTGTCCGAGGAGGCGAGTCCTGTCTAAACGGATTCCTGGGGGGCCACCTCGGTTCCCGGACAGGCAGGTTGTTGGGGAGGACCGTCGGGTGGGAGCGGGCGCGGGAAGGTTGGCTGAGTCCCCGCGCGCAAGCAGGGCCCGCAGCGCCGGCCGGGAGTCCCAGGAGGCTACAAAGGGGGTGCCTCTATTTTATTTTATTTTCAATTAATTTATTTTTAACATATTTTTAAATTGGAGTTCAATTTGCCAACATATAGCATAACAACCCAGTGCTCATCCCTCAGTGCCCCTCACCCAGTCACCCCCACCCCCCGCCCACCTCCCTTTCCATCACCCCTTGTTCCTTTCCCAGAGTTAGGAGTCTCTCGTGTTCTGGTGCCTCTATTTTAAAAATCCTGGGCCTCCTCTTATTGAACCTGCTTCTTGTGAAGCGCTGGGGAGGAAATGAAGGGCAAGAGACAGTTGGGTTGAGATGGTAGGGGGCCCAGCAGGACGCCTGCAGGGTGGGAACTTGCCCCATAGTAGGCAGAGGGGATGTCCAAACCCACTTTAGGGAGATGAATTTGGTTGAAAGTAAGTACCTGGACTTCTGCCGGGAGAAATGCTACAAATCAGAACTTTTTAGGAGATTTCACGCAATGTTCTAGATGAGGACAGGTGAGTCCTGGAGCAAGGAAGATCAGCGTAGGGATGGAAGATGCATGTTCTGGATTTGGGGACCCAGGTCAATGCTCTGTGAGAGAATGAGAGCCTCCTTTCCTTCAGGTATTTTTTAGGTGGGGAAAGAAAGGTATTCAATAACGTGGGGGAGTCACGGGGCTATTCCCACGGGTCATGGAGATTCCCAGTGTTTCTGGGATCACCTGGAGGAGGCGCAAAAGTGCTGCCTGAAATCACATGGGGCATAAATATAGAAAGTTAGTAAGTTAGTGGAGGGCTGTGCGCTGTTGACCAACACATAGAATCTTTATTGAGGGTGCACTGGTACCTCTTCCCTAGGTGTCAGGGTGGTTCTCAGACTGATATTCGGAGTTGATGTGGGTTGGGAGTTTTGAGCTTTGTGTGTGTGGGAAGATCCCTCCCCATCCCCAGCAGTTGAGTGGCTGAGTTCTCACCGCTCCCTACCCCCTGGCTTAGGAAAGGGAACTAAAGCACTCACCCAATTATTATCCGCTCATTCAAGACACCACCAGGTCGGTACCAAGAGGCCTGCGACCTGCTGTTCCCAAAGCACGCACTTTTTCCTTTGGAATCCCATAGGGAAGGATGTGGACAAGCTCTGATTGTATGTTCCTGTCGCTGGATTTGGAGAAGCATTTGAGCCAGAGGAGAGCCAGTGAGGCTTACATGAGAGAAACTGCAATGGTCTAGGGCAGAGATCCAGAAAGGAAAAAATGAAACCCAGAGAGGAGAGGGGTCCACAGCTAAGTGTGTCTAAGGGGAGGCAGGTAGGGGACAGGAGACCTACTAGGCTCAGAGCCCTGATGAGAGCAAAGAACCAAGTTTTCAGAGGATTAATTTCAGCGAGGAATGAATGCTCTGAAGGGCAGCTGTGCAATGCATGCCATTTCCCCTCGGTTTCATTTACCTCGAGGAGTTTGACCACTTTGATTGCAACTGTCAGCATCGTATGGGCCTGGCCCTTAGGGACACTTACTTCTTCTGTAGAATCTCATTATCCTCGAGTAGTTCGCAAATTGGGACCACCGGCCTCTGCATCTGACTCACAGCAGACTAAACAGAAGCAGTCCCAGCTGTCTCTTAGGAGCCCCGGGTGTGGGTGAGTGGGAATCTGCACACTTAACCAGCACCCCAGGTGACCCTGGTGTGCTAACGTTTGGGAAGCTCAGTTGCTTGTTGACAACCCTGAATGAACAAAAAAGGAAAATGATTAAGAGAAAATACAAACAGCATAAAAACAAGAGCACAAAATCCATTTTTGCATCAATCATCATTCTCTTCTAGCCCTGAAAGCAGAAACGGTTTCAGTCTCCCTGCTAGGCTTCTCTCTTCTCATCGCCCTGCCCACCTCCCCCACCTGCTCCAGCCCAGACAACTCGGACTACTCAGAATCTTTTATAACAAAGGTCCTGGGGTGTGAGAAGTGCCTTTTCAGTTTCAGTTTCCTTCGGAGGAAGTAATGCCCCAGCCACAGGCTGTCAGAAATTTGCTAACAATGAGTGACCCCACCCTGGCGGTCCTCAGACTAGTTCTTCTCCAGGGATTCCCTCCAACCTCCCACCCTCCACCCTCCGCCCTCCCCACCAGGTGCAGGCTTGCAGTGTAGCCCAATTTTATTCATATAACTCATGTAGTAAGAATGAGCCCAACAGCACTTCTTTGTAAAAATTAGTGTATAGCACACAGAAGTATGTGGAAGCTGTATCTTACTTTTAAATAGTTCACGCAGTTTCTGAAAAGTCCAGTGTAAATTGGCTTATAACATTTTCGTTGTTGTTTTTTTAAAGATTTTATTTTTTCATGAGAGACACAGAGGCAGAGACACAGGCAGAGGGAGAAGCAGGCTCCATGCAGGGAGCCCAATGCGGAATCGATCCCAGGACCCTGGGGTCACACAGCCGAAGGCAGACGCTCAACCACTGAGCCCCCCAGGTGCCCCGACTTACAAGATGTTAAGCGTGCTTCAGATGCATGCATTGATCATCCTTCCCGGCCATACTTTGGCTCCTGATGGTTTTCAGCCTCTTTGGAGTGAGGGAACCCATCTCCTCTTTAAGTAAAATTAAATGTAGGTGGTCTGAGGTTGGTGCAGAAGGGAGGCTGTCCACATGGGTAAGGGTGGCTGGACAGCAGAATTTCAGCCCTCCCTTTTCCTCCCAGATTCACCTTGTCCTCGTTGCGGGTCACTTACTCATCTGGCTACTGCCCGCTGTCTCAGAATCGTGGTGCCGTACGTATCGTGCGCAATCTCGGCACAGGCTTTGGCGCTTAGATGCCTGGATAAGACTCTACTAAAGTCTAGGGAATTATAAAAAATGCATCACAGAATCCATGACTCTAGACAACTCGGTTTACAAAACTTGGCTTGTTCTCAGGCTTCCGGGGTCTTATCCAGTCCCCGGTCCCCACTCTAGCTTGGGACAACCCCTCAGGAGTCCATGTGATGACACCTGCCATCTCAGAATGAGTCAAATTAGGGTCTGGCGTTCCTTCTCCTCTTGCTTCTGGGGCCTGTTCCTGAGTTAGCCTCCAGTGAAAGCCTCACTTTTCCGCGCTTTCATGCGTGATTGAGGTGGGAAAGCTATTCCAGCTCCTCTTTGTGAAAGAGCCCCGCATCATTGGCTCTCAGACTGTCCACATCAGAATGCCACATCGTTCCCGTTAGAGCCACATCTGTGGGTAGTAGGGCGCTCTCAAAGATCCCCTTCACCCTGACCTCTTTGCCCCGGCTATGTTGACCACACCTCCTCCTCCAAACATATTCTTTCCCTCTTCTCCGTGGCCTGAGATACACTGGTTTTCCTTTTCTCTCTCTGGCTGCTCCTGCTTATAATTATAAACACATTTGCATAATCTTGCGGGTGTTACAGAATTCATTCACAGACACCGTTTTAAGGGAGGAAACAGACTCATGACATTAAGATATTTTCTCAATGTCACTCATCTAGTTTTTGGCCGAGTTGGAATTCAAATCCAAGTTTTTGGACTCTTATGTTCACTGTTTAATTTTTTCACTTCAACCCAGCTGCCTAGTGTGCTAATTCTTCCTCTTCTTCTTCTTCTTTTTTTAAATATCTCCCATCCCTTCTTTTCTACTCCTTTTACTATCGGAGGTGAGGCTCTTATCATCACAGGTTAAAGAGCTGAGTGGAATAGCTTTTTCACAAGATTCCTGGCCATTCTTGTTCATGGTCACTCAAATCACCTCCCTAAAATCTAGCTCTCATCATGCCTTGTCTCAGCACCCAACCTTCAGTGGCTCAGCACGAGGCATGCTTTATTTCCTTTCACTTGTGAATAAGTATTGTTACCTTTCTTTTTTTTTTTTTTGTATTTTTTTTTTGTATTGTTACCTTTCTAAGTGCCTACAGAGCACAGTGTGCTGTACTAAGTCTTTCATGATGTTTTCCAGTTTAATCCATGTAACACCTGTACAAGACCATCTTTGTTAGTTCTTAATAGACAGGAACACTGAGGCTTGGTAAGTGAGACTTATTAAGGAACATGCACAAGAGTTAAAACCTAAGGGTAAAGATGGGATTGAGACCCACGTCTATTTGCTAAACTCTTCCTCTTTTCACCACCCAAGGGCCTGCTTGGGAAACTGACCAAACCACCAATTGATAATGATGAAACCCTATGGAAATTATGGAATAATTTTGTTAATAAAGATTGACAAAAAAATAAAGATTGATAGTTTTTTTTTTTTTTTTTTTTTTTAATTTCAGTTCAGCAAAGAGTTCTGGAGAGAAAGAACCATGAGTTAGTATGGCTAGGAAAAGGAACATTCCAGTTGACTGTCCAGTTGCCCACAGCCCCAGATGAAGTCCAGGATGTCTTTGAGGGGGAAATTCCAACAAAGGTAAGTCAAGGAGTGAGTAAGAGGGATGTAGGGTCATCTGCGGAGGTGTGCGGGAAGGGACTCTCAATATGGAGAGTATAGAGGGAAGACAAATATAAATCGAATTGCAACAGAATTCACCTTATAGATGTGGAGAGAGTGATAATGGTCATGGGGAAGTTATGGAATATTGAAGGTGGGAGCCCTTTTGGTTTGATTTAGACACTTTCGGAAAAAGTCAGAATTTGCAGATTATAACGAGAGTGGTTTCAGATGTAAATTTTTGCGTTTGTTTTTCTTGGGTGCTTTTAATCTGGAACTTGCTCTGTTTTAATTTTACATCATTTTGAGGGGACAGTGGTTCATACTATATGTGCTATCACCTCGATTATAAAATGGGATAGTGGAATCCCTGGGTGGCATAGCGGTTTAGCGCCTGCCTTTGGCCCAGGGCGCGATCCTGGAGACCCGGGATCGAATCCCACGTCGGGCTCCCGGTGCATGGAGCCTGCTTCTCCCTCTGCCTATGTCTCTGCCTCTCTCTCTCTCTCTCTCTGTGTGTGTGTGTGACTATCATAAATAAATAAAAATAAAAAAATAAAAAAAATAAAAAAATAAAATGGGATAGTAATCCAGTCCTCGTTGGATTGTTAGATCACTGTGAGGATTAAATGAAACAAGCTCTGTAAAGCACAAGGCACACCTGAGCTGAAGGCAGACATTCAACTGCCTGAGCCACCTAGGGGCCTGAAGTTTTGGGTCTTATCCCATACCCCAAGCACTTGGTGTTAATTGGGGTTTCAGTTATTTGTGATTCCTTTTTACCAGTGATTCTTGTGCTGAGTGGATATGCTGCTACACGTGAGGTGCATTCAATAGCAAAAGTGCCAGGGCTTTTTATTATTGTTTCTATTGACCCTGTGTCTCCAGGCCAGTCCCAGGGACAGTTTCGTAATGCAAAGAAATTTTAGTAGTTTATTGATTCTGCTCTATTGTTTATTGGATTTTAGGAATTGGAGACCAAAGAACATGTCAAAGAGCCAGGTAAGGTCAAAGAACTGTGACGGTTGACCTTTGCCAGCAATTTTGCATTCATCAAAGATGGCACTTGCTGGGGTCATCCTTCTCTTCCTGATTTCACAAAGTGGGGTATACATTTACATACTCTCAGCCATCTGTGCTGAGGGTGAACCCTGGGGGAGCCCCCTGAGGTCCCAGGTCAGGAGGATGGGAACAGCTGTCTCTGTGGGCCTGGGAAACACCTTGCAATTGAAGGGAGGTGAAGAGGTGCCTGGGAGATGGTGATAAACTCAGAGCCCACCTGTGCCCAACCAGCCATCATGAAGCAAGGACGTGATGTGCCAGTGTGTGCCATGTGTGGCTAAGTCAGTGTCCGAGCACTGGATAGGGAGGGTGCTGTCCTCTGGAGCCACAACAGGAGGATGGACGAAAGCTTCTAAGTGCTGGGTGCGGTATGTGGGTGTGGCACCCCTAGACCAGCAGCAGCTCTTCTCATCCCATCTGCTGTAGGAAACAGCCTGCAACCTCTGCTATGGACTCTGCTACTTATCTAGTGTCTGGGTATGGCCTGCAGTACACCTGCCAGGTAGTGTAGAAGCAGCTCGTTTGCCTGGCGAAGCCTGCTGTTATAAAGGGGAGGAGGTGATGATGTGTCCTGAATGGCTGAGCAAGAGAGACAAAGTGGTACATATATCCAAATCTTAGGGAAAACGAATTCCCAAAAATATATAAACTATTATCCTCTAAAATTGACACCATCTTGAGAATATGTTTAGATTTTTGCAACTTTCTCTTTCGACAATGGCAGTAGGCCTGAGAGCTGCCTTTACTCGGCAAACCGACCGGATAGGGACGTATGGATTGTTTTTACCTAACGTGGAGACACTATTCAACTGTAGAATCTAGGATGTGGGGTTTTCTTAAGAAGCTCACGGTTCTTAAGAGATAGGAATTTTTTGTCTCCTAGAGTAATTCCTGATTTCTAGTCTGCAGATATGGAACTGGCTCACGTAACAGTGGGAGCTCCCTAAATCCTTATCTGTTCTTGGCAAATGCCTTAGCTGCTGTATCCTCAAGCTCAATTTTAGAGCGGGAAGTGGTTTTATATTGGTACATCTATATCTGTGCCATTTCCTGAGTCTAGACTTTAATCAAGTCTGTGTTTCTTATGGTTCCATAGATTTTACCCTAACTCTGTCTTCACTGATTTGTCAGCGCTGTTTCAGATTTGCTTACAACACCAAGTATATTCTCAGAAAGAGCCGTCCAGCCCCACCCCACCAATGGACTTTTCATTGTCCTGGAGACTTTAGACTCATTCGCTGACCTGTTTTTGCATGACCCAGACTCTAATGATAGTAAGCAGCAGTAAGAAGTTGGGCAGTCTTTAACAAGGTAGCTAGCTGGCCCCTTTAAGAGACATAAGTGGGTGTCCCTTGTCCAATGGTCGCTGCACACTGAATCCTGATAGTGACCCTAAGGCTAAGTGTCTTGAAATTAGTTGGAATGGTGTAGACAGGTTTCAGAACTGAGCAAAATCAGGGTGGAGGGTGGTTTCCTAATAGGTCCCACATTTCAGGGATGAGGAGAACAGAGAATACTGCACATTGGGCGCACTGGGCATGCCCGCAGCCCCGGGCTTAAAGTTGGAGAGGGACAAGCAGTTGACAGAGGAAGGGGAGGGCAGTCAAGCCACATGCCAACACCAGAGGGTGTGAACACTGAGCTAATGTCCTGTTCCAGGCTAAGCTGAGTTGGGCTGGGTCTGAAAGGTGGAAACCAGCAATTAGAAGAACCTGTAAAAGAGAGACATGCAAGAGCAGAGAAATACTGGTCACGCGTGGTTAGCAAATTCTGGCTTTTTCAAGTCTATATTTCTAGCCTGGACTCTCTTCCAAATTCCAAACCTTGTGTCTGGCCCTCCTGTTGGAAAATACGTTAGAGCCACCATGTCAAAGCCATCTGTGTCATCTTCTTCATCAAACTGGTACCTTGATTGGCTTTTTTATTCCTCTTGAAGTACACAACCAGTCTGCCCATCACCTGCTAGAAACTTCAGTCATTTCTCTCCTTTAAGCCTTCACACATATTAGTCACGGAGACTTTAATCAATTAAAAAAAAACTTTCCTCATCTGTCCCTCCTTCATGCCAGGCTCCCGTTATTACCTCATAGATCCAGCGTGGCAGGCACACCCTGCTTGGCCGCCCTGTATCTGATGTCCTTCCCCTTAACTCTGACCGGCCCTTTTACTATTGCTAAATATCCTGTCTTCCTTATCACAGAACCTTCCACAACTCCCCCTTACTACCGACTGCAAGAGAAAGTCCTCACCGCACTTTGGATGGAGCTGACTTTTCTGGCCTTTTCTTATATTTGCACACAAGTGCTCCCTGAGCTTCATTGGTCAGATCACCATTTCCTGAATAGTTTGGCACAGGCATGGTGCTCTGCTCTACTTCTGTGGCTCACAATCCCTGCTACCCCACTTCTATCTAAACTCAAGAGAGCTTTCAAGACCCACTGAGCTTCCTGACACCTTTTCCTTTTCCTGACACCTTTCCAAGGCAACCCAGTCTCCTTGTTTCCCTTGGGTTCCTGGTTGGATTGTTGATGCTCTTGATTTGGCAGTTAACCAAGCCTCTCTTGTGATGAACCTTCTAATAGTCATAAGGTCATAAAACTATGCTGCTGGGAAGGCTCTTACCATTCGGTTAATCCAATACTGTTTTGTAAAGAGACATGCCTGAGGTCGCATGGCTGAAATGTGGCAGCGTCTGGGGTGGAACTCCCACAACCTCACCCCCAGCTCGGCAGTCCTTCTGCTTTGTCACACCTGGCTCATTGAATGCTGTTATTATTGAATCCTCCAGCTCTTTGTGTATTTGGCATGAGTACCTGATGTTACCTCCAGCGCAGAGCAGGAGTCCGTGTCAGGGTGTTAGATCTAACTGCTGGAACAAACAACCACCCACATCATAGATCAGTGTGGTCAGCAGCTGGGGAAGGGAGGCGTCTACACCGCTTCACAGCCATTCAGGAATTCCAGGTTCCTTCCATCTCTTGGCAACATTACTTTTGATTTGTGGCCTCCAATGTCACTGCAAGGGAGAATGGAGATTCACATAAAGGAGATTTGTACCAGCCAGGCGTGCAAGTGCGATTCACACTTCCACCCATATTCCATTAGCCACACGAACTCGACTGTGGGAAGTCTGGGAAATGTGGCCCAGAAAGAAAACTAAATGGAATTTGGTGAGCACGTAGCATCTTGCTCTACCATAATAGATGTTTACAAATGTCAGTTCCTTTTGTCATTTTTTTGTGTATCTCCGTTAGAAAATCTGTAAGCTCCTTATCTGCTGTTTTCTGTGTGCACCCCTCCCCACACTTCCAGTGCCTTGAGCGTAGTAAGGGCCCCAGTGGAATCGTCACTCACAGAATGTCTGAAGATCCTATCATACGCATCATACTGCCCTGGACAGTCAGAGAGTGGGCCTGACCTGGTGCATAGCTAGGGCTCACGTAGGGCTGACAATGCAGAGGACCAAGCTGCCTGGGAGGATTGCTGTCCGGTGAGCTGGATGCATACATACAGCTCTCTGGCCCATTTTACTTTCTATGTATATTCCTTTGTCATTCAATGACTCTCTTTTTTCTTCTCGGTGATGAAAACGTATTACTTTTCAGAGCATAATGTGCTACATGTCATCAGATATTCTTGCCTTCCTCCAGTGGCCCAAGCAGTAAATCTTCGATTCAGCAAACGCTATTGAGCCTCAAGTATATTCCATGTGCTGGTGATACAAGGATGACTAAACATGTCCCTTGCTTTTGAGAAGCTGAGTTCAAGAACTAGAATGAGGTGCTGGATAGAAGCATATGTCAAATGCTATGAAAGGTTCCTCAGAAAGACAAGGCAGGAGGGGCATACCAAAAATCAGGCTCATCAATAATAGTTAAATGCTACATTTTATTTTTAATTAAACAAAAAGCCTTCTAAGATCTGTTTTTATTTGAGTTAGTCAAGAGAAGGAAAAGGACAGTGTCATATGACAATTTACTTTGCTAGGACCATGGTAGACAAATGTAACATCTTGTGCCTCTTTTGTCCTCCTAAAATCAGATGTGTCAGAGGAACTGGATATAAAACTTTCTCTCAGTAGAAGAGGAGAGAGAATGGAAGATACCTCAGAAGAATGTGAAAATACTTCCTCTTTGGTTGCATTTGAAAATCTCAAGGCAAATGTAACTGATATAATGTTAATCTTGCTAGTGGAGAATGTAAGCGGCCTGTCCAGTAATGATTTCAAAGTGGAAGTATTACGAGATTTTGATGTTGCTGTAGTTACCTTTCAAACGCATACAGGTAAGATCAAGTAATGCTGCATTTGCCAATCTTCTTTGCACCGCACTTTGGGATCTGAGACACTCAGCTAATAGAATCTCTCTGAAAGTTTGACTTTTTCCAGTAGCTAGTAAGAGAAGATTCCAAGTTAGAATAGATGCTTTTTTATTTTGAAAGAGAAGATTTGTTTTAAAACTGAATTCTGGTATGTTCAGTAAATCAGACTTTATTGTATGAGTATGTGTGTGTGTGTGTGTGTGTGTATGTGTGTGTTAGTGTTAGAGAGAGACGAACAATAGACACAGATTATACACCCAAATAGAAATCTAAAGTCTTAGGTTATTAAAGTGATTCTAAGGAGTCGAGTCAGCATTTTCACGTGTTATCTCACTGGGAGAAGTAAATATTGATCTGTGTTACCAAACTAGACTTAATGGAATGTAATAATGATAATAACAGCAGACACTCATATAGAGATACTGTAAGTCAGGGACTGTGTGCCAAGCCTGTGCCATGTGTCAATGTATTTATTCCTTTTAACAACCTTTTGAGATCATTGTTATCACTCCTCATTTTATAGTCGAGGAGCCGGAGATGCAGAGATGCTAATCAATTCTTGGATTTGAACCTCGGCAGCCCACCTCTACACAGCCGGTTGTCTTGTTTCCTTTACCCTATATTTCCTTAGTACTAGCATGGTCATCCCATATGCAGGAGAGTAAGTGCACGTGATGCAGGAAATGAGTGCTGTTCAAGGTCTGTGTGTGGAGTTATCTCCAGAAAGACCAGGGATTCTTCTGTTCTAATCCGAGCCTTCACTGTCCCATGGCCATGGTAGGAGAATGGCTAAGTAAGAGCACAGGTCATGAAGTCAAAATTCTAGCTCCACCATTTGACTAATTCTCTGAGGTTGTCCAAGTTACTACCTTCTGGGCTTTGCTTTTCTCATCTATAAAATAGAGGAAAAAACACCTACCTGATACAGCTTCTAAGAGGGTTAAATGAGATAATGTGTGCAAAGCCCTTCATATAGTACCTGAGACATAGTAAGAGCTCAGTGAAGGGTGCTATTCTTATTTCAAATGTATAATTATTTTTTATAAAGGAAAAACTAAGTGGACTTGCTTTTGTTCATTAATCACACCTACTATGTGTGATTACTGCTATGTGCTAGGCACTTGCCTACGTGCTGAGGGTACCTAGATGAATAATTCTTGGCTTGCTCTTGAGGAACTCCTGTGGAGTTAGAGACTCATAAGTAAATGAAAAATGAAGATGTGAGAGGAGAAGCTGCCTCTCTCAGCCATAAAACAGCAGGCTTCAGGGAAGGGGGGGAGGGGACCCAAACAAGGTGGCTTGGTTTTGCCTTGCTTTCTCCCGTCTATGAGGTCGATGCTCCAGTGGTCCCAGTCTCCCAGGTCCCCAGTACACTGTTGTTTCCCGCCACTGCTCTTCTCTCTGCCTGAAAGCTCTCCTCCCCTTATCTATCTGCTAAACTCTTCTTCATCCTTCAGAACTCAGATCAGCAACTACCTTCTCTGGGAGTCCTTGTGGGATTTCCACTTATTTATCCTCCTGCGTCATCTGATCCCGCAATAGGTCATTTGTGTACTTTCAAGACTCCCTCCCTCCCTCCTTCCCAGATGGTGAACTTTCAAGGACTTGTTATATTCATCAATCTAACCCCAGGTCAGCACAGTGCGGGCACATCATGGGCCCACCTTCGATATTTATTAATTTGAAAGAGATAATCAGAGTCCTGAAGGAGGAATAGGACCAAGACAAAAAAAAAATTAGAGACTTTAGATATAGGTGATTATATATACTGAGGCAAAAGAGAATAGGGTTTTCAAAATAATGGCTAGTTTTGGGGACAATATGGAAAATAAAATGAATGGCAGGAAATAACCAGAAGTGATGTTTGGTAATTACTTTGGAATCAAATACCCAACCAAGGGCATTTTGAGCCTAAGGAACGTGAACTGATTCCTACAGGTAATGGGGAGCCGTGGTAGGATTTGAGAAAAGAATGTAGTGAGAGGATTTGTATCGTAGAGAGAGCACCCAGGTAGGATGTCAACGGGGGTTGGAGAGAGCTGTGACTGCAGGCGAGGACACAGCTCTGGGGCAGTAAGCCAGGTGAAACATTCACGTGTGTATAACCAACCGTTCAGAGACTGGGAGTTGTAAGGATGCAAATTCTCACATAGAAATTAAAATCTTGCCTCTAAAAATTGAGCGCTTAAAAAAATATAAAAATTGAGTGCTTAGCTATCTTCTTTATCTCAATTAATATTCAGACAGTTTCTTCTGTATAATATAAAGGTATGATCATAATTTCCTGACTGATCTATCGATTGATTTTGATTTGTAGATGCCGTCAAATTCGTTGATGATTGTGCCAGGCACCATTCAGTGAAACAACTTCAGCTTTCTCCAAGACTTCTGGAAGTGACAAAAACAATCAGGGTTGAAAACTTGCCACCTGGTGTTAATGACTATAATTTGAAGTGTTTATTTGAAAATCCACAAAATGGAGGAGGAAGAGTTGCCAGTATTGAATGTTTTCCTGAAGAGAGTTCGGCTCTGATTGAGTTTTTTGACAAAAAAGGTAACATCTATGAGCCTGATTCTGTGAACCTACCTGACATAATCTAAACCATTTTAGCAGAGCTTAAGTTATCAGTTGGGTTCTAATGCGTTTTACTTCTTATTCATAAGTTTCACGGAAATCCAATTAGTAATCCTGTTCATCTGGGTTATGATAGTTAATGAGTCCAGTGATTTAAACTTTAGAGAAGCAATGCTAACTTTTGAAAGACATAAGGAGATTCTCTCATGAGTTTCTACCTAGAGTGAAAAATATATAATTCGTAGACTCTTTGAAATACTGTATATAAAAAAGACTGGGAGTTGTAAGGATGTAAATTCTCACATAGAAATTAAAATCATGTGTGTTTCAGCTGTACACTTGGTAGAAAGTCTCAATTTCAACAAGGTTAGGTAAAGAAATATTCAGAAACACGTACACTTCCTATAAAGTATCACTACTTCCCCTTTCGCCTGTCAGTCTCATCAGTCAGAAATTAATAGGGACAGTAAATGGCATCCAATGGATGTCTGCTAGATTGTTCTTTGCAGCAATCCTTGTGAAAAACCATGTCCAGCTGAACTTCATGGAATCATTTCTGAGGGTTTTTTGGATATTAGATGGCCAGTTCACTGAGACATGTAGACTCAGCTCGGAGATTCCCCTTGATGTTTGAAGGTGGAGGCTGAGGAATAGGAATCAGGGGGGCTGACGTCTTAGGGAGAGGAGGAACAGTGGGCTTGGGATTAATGGGGGGAGCATGAGACATGATCCTGTGGCATTCCACCCACTGAAGATAAACTGCTTCATGGGAGATACATGGAGGAAACTCCCTTTGGCTTTGATGAGTTGGGGAAACTGGAGTGAAGGTGTGGTTTGGATTAGAATGGAATAAAAGTCCTAGTGTGTTCCTTGGGCAAGGGGACAAAAGAGGTCACAATTGGTTTAAATCTCCCTGAACCTGGGCTTGGACCCAGGGAGAGAGCTACGTGAAGCTGCCTAGAAGTTAACCTTCCAATTTATGGTGGGGCTTCGAACCTCTTGAAGGCCTGGTGCAGTTGGCTCTGTCTCAGGATGTCTGCATTACACGTGGATGACTAATAATACGAACTATGTAATTAGGGTTATTTGATGCAGAGCTGCACCTGTGACCAGTTGGGCACTCTTCAAAGGTTCCCCTTCGTGACTATGTTGGCCATGCCTCCCCATCTAAACTCATGAACTCTCTGTTCTCTGTGGCCTGAGATACGCTGATTTTTCCCTTTCTTTGGCTGCTCCCTCTTATAATCATAACTCACATTTGCATAGCTCTGCAGGGCGCTACAAAGTGTATTCGCAGACACTGCTCTGTGGACATTGCCAGTACTGTAATCCCTATTTTACAAATAAGAAACAGGCACAAAAAGGTCAAATAACTTGACTAAGGTTACACAGCTAGTAGTGACAGAGCCAGTATCTGAACCTGGTTAGTCTAGCCCCTAATCTCTGCTCTTAAGCTCTTCATTCTTTCCCAATCTCCTGTTCACCTATAACATTAATTTTTCCTATGGGCTATTTCACCACTTACAATGGGTTATTAGTAATGAGGCCAACTGTAGCAAAAGCTGGATTAAAAACATAATTTGCCAGCAACCTACATTTTACGTAGATTACTTTGAGAGGAATAAATTAGGCACTTATTCTGGAATTACTTTGTTCAATTTTACAAGATCTGATTCATAAAATCTTAAGGAAAGGAACTCTTATTGAATAACCTACTCTAAGTAAAATCTTTTGCTGTGTTTTCTGCCACAGTAGCTCACTGAATCCTAGTAATGCTGTGCATATAGTTACTTTTTCTTGAAGAGGAGGACACAGGATGGAGAATTTAAGGCACAGCAAGGTGACATCTGTGATGCTTCTTGAGTCAGACAGATCAGAGTTCAAATCCTGGGTTTGGTGCTTACTAGCTTTGTGCTCTTGGGCAAATTATTACTTTACTTATTTATTATTATTTATCTCTATATTTTAAGATTTATTTATTCATTTATTTATTTGAGAGCACAGGCACAAGCAGGAGGGGCAGAGGGAGAGAGAGAATCTCAAGCGGACTTCATGCTGCGCACAAAACCTGACATGGGGGCTCTATCTCATAATCCTGAGGTCACGACCTGAGTCAAAACTAAGAGTTGGACACTTAACCGACTGAACCATCCAGGCGCCCCTGTATATATATTTCTTGAAGTATAGTTGCCGCACAATGTTATATTAGTTTCAGGTGCACAACAAAGTGATTCAACAACTCTATACGCTCTGCTCACAAGTGTAGCTACCATTATCGCCATTCATACGGCACTGTCACAATATCATTGATTCTATTCCCCTGCTGTACCTGTCATCCCTGTGACTTACTTATTCCATAACTGGAAGCCTGTATCTCCCACTGCCCTTTATCCATTTATCACAGGGGCTTCACCAATTCAACCAAGAGTCCACAAGGATTCCTTTTTCTCTACGTCTTCATCAATACTTGTTATTTCTTGTATTTTTGATACTAGCTATTCTGACAGGTATGAGGTGGTATCTCCTTGTAGTTTTGATTTGTATTTCCCTGATGATGAGTGATGTTGAGCATCTTTTCATGTGTGTCCGTTGGCGATCTGGATGTCTTCTTTGGAAAAATGCCTACTCACTCAGGTCCAGTGTTGAGCAATTTACTTTAACCCACCGAAAGCCTGTTTTCTCACCTATAAAACAAGGCTCACCGTTATTACATGCCTCAGAAGAATTTGTGAGGATCGAATGAAATGATACCTGCACATGGTGGGTCTCAGTACACGTTAGTGGTCACTGGTCCCTGCCCAGGCTCAGGGCCCATACAGAGCCATGTTGGGAAGTTCCAGCTATGTGTCTTGGCCTCTGAAGGCCATGTTCTTTTTGTGACATCCGGCTCCAGGCCTAGGAGACAATCATGCACAAGGTGAAGTTATTTTTCACATATTTCTATAAGGATGCTATTTTAATCCAAGGTGTTACTGGAATTCATTCTAATTATCTTCCTTCTTAGACCCTTTTCACCTAATAACTAACACAAGGGAAAGAAGAGTACCCCCCAACACATACACACACACACACACACACACATACACACACATCCCACCCTAGGGACCACCCCAGCAGAAGTGGCAGGAGGGGGATCATAGCAAGGACAAGGGGAAGGGCAGGACTTACTGAATCCAAGTCCCCAGAGCTGGGTTCTCCAACGACCATGAGCCTATCTTGTTTGGAAACCCTGGTAAAGGGGCAAGAGTGTGGGTTTTAGGGTTAGACAGATACTGGCTCAAATCTTAGCTCAGATATTTGTCATTAACATGGTCCCATCTGAGTTACCTAACCTTCCCTAGCCTCAGTTCTATCATTTGTAAATAGGGGTGATAATAATAGTGCCTCTACTTCAAAGAGTTGTTGAGAAGCTTAAATAAATAAGTATGTGGAAAGAACTTAGAATGGCATCTGACACATGGTAAGCTCTGATATTATTATTATGCTCTTTCTCTTAGAGGGATTACTAGAATAAATCAGCTAAGAAGCCTAAAACTGTGAGACTGTGCAAGAAGCAGCGTATATCATGATTCTTACACGAGCTTTGCTTTGAGCACCAGAATATTCTTTGCACAAGGGCAAACATGACCCCCATATTTGTGAACAAATTCTTATCTATTTGTTAGCCTGCTGGTGATATATCAGTGTTATCAGAAAACAGAAAATAGAATTTACTTAACAGAATTTCAACATAGAGTGATCTTGGTTGAAAAGTATTCCATTAAACAAAGGATACCTATGTAGGATTAATAAAAATCAATTTACACTTGAGCACTTTGAGAGTAGTGCTGCTTTCTAATAGCACGTTATAACATCAAAGCTTTACAATCATTAGGATTCTTTTTTCCTCTAATAGTGAAGTGTTTTTTTTTTTTTCACTTGAAACATCACACTGGAATAATTTTATTTCTTTCCTTTTAAGTGTTACACACCATCATGACCAAGAAACTTGAATTCAAACATATGCCACTCTCTGTGTTTCCGTACTATACCTCTCTGGGCACAGCCTTGTACGGAAAGGAAAAACCTCTGATCAAGCTTCCGGCACCATTCAGAGAACCATTAGATCTTCCCTTATGGAGGTTCTTGCAGCAAAAGAATCATCTGATCAAGGAGATAAATGATGAAGCGAGACGATGTCACTGTGAACTAATATGGTCTAAACTCAGTGCTGAAGTTACTATCAGACCTGCGACCACATTATTCTGTCTAGGTAGACTGAAAATCAGGACCTGGAGGGAAGATGTTTCCATGGCATTCTCTAGCATCAGGTCTAAGTATAAAGTTACTACGCTTACTGTGGACCCCACGGTGTGGGACACCGTAAGAAATCATTTAGAAGACGACAGGATTTTGATAGAGTTTGATACACTGACAGGGACTGTAACCTTAGTGGGGAAATCAGAGGATGTACAGAACGTGGAGCCACAAATCAAGGAATTAATAGAAAGTACCGTTCAAAAAATTAAGAGAGAAGAGCAAAGTCTAGAGGAAAAAGTGGCTCTTTCTCCCGGAAGGTATTCTCTTTTGTGTCACAGCAACGCCCTAGAGCATCTCCGCACTGAGTGCCCAGAGGTGGAGATGTGTTTCGACAAAGCTTCTCAACACATGTGCTTCAAGGGTTTCCACGCAGATGTGAATAAAGCAAAGTGTGAAATACAGAAGAAGATGGACATCATGGTTCAAAAAAGCATCGAGCTTCCCCCTGAGATTTTCCAGTTTTTGCAACAAGTAGACTGTGTAGAATTTTCGAAGTCTCTTTTGGTGGCACAGAAAATTCTTGCAGTTTATGAGCTAGCAGGTACAGCTGTCGTCCTAACCGGCTATTCCTCTGCAGTCCTATCGGATGCCGCAAAGCAGATGGTCACTGCTTTAAGTTACAAGCGCCTGGACCTTAAGGACGGGGAAGTTCTTAAAGGCAGGAAATGGAAAGGACTCACTCACAGTTTGCACAGGAGACATAATTCGCCCTCTAGGACTGTGATCATCGACGAGCTCACTTCAGAAACCAAAGCCGAGGTCGTCATCGCCGGCTGCACGAGCCAAGTGAATGAAACCTACAGCTTGCTGTTCAGCTTTGTGGAAAAGCACATGAGGGTAGAGCGACTGATCGAAATCGAGCCTCCCATCGTCATTGATTACTTGAGGAGAGAGAAGAAGCTCTGCTGGCAGAAGATGAAGAGGACAAACGTCCAGGTCATTTTCAATCCGGAGAACAGGGCCCAAGGCGTCCTGCTGATCGGGCCTCAGGCCAGGGTCCTGGAGGGCGTGAGTCTCCTGGGCCAGGTGCGGGAGGCCGTGCGCGTGGAAAGCCTGCAGGTGCACACGCCGGGGGCCAGCCGGCTCTTCCAGGAGAAGGCGCCCTATTACAGAAGCGAGGTCCAGCGGCGGTTCGGCTGTTGCCTGGAGCTGCAGGAGGCCGCAGGGGCGGCGGGCCGGGGCGACGCGCACAGGGGCCTGCCTCGGGTGGAGCTGCGCCCTGGGGTGGCCCTGGCCGTGCAGCGGGGCGACCTGACCCGCTTCCCCGCCGCCCAGGCCGTGGTGAGCCCCGCCAGCGGGGACCTGCAGCTCCGCGGGGGCCTGGCGGCCGCGCTGGCCCAGGCAGCAGGCCCCGCGCTCCAGGAGGACTGCAGCCGGCTGCTGAGGACGGCGGGCCCCGTCCCTGTGGGCGGCGCCGTGGCCTCCACGGCGGGGAAGCTGCCCTACCGCCTGGTCATCCACGCCGTGGGGCCCCAGTGGAAGGACAGCGAGGCCTCGAGGTGCGTGTCCCAGCTCAAGGCGGCTGTGAAGCAGAGCCTGCGTCTGGCCGAGGCGCACGGCTGCAGGTCCGTGGCCATCCCTGCCATCAGCTCCGGACTCTTCGGCTTCCCCTTAGCCGTGTGCGTCAGGACTATCGTTCTGGCCGTCCAGGAAAGCTGCCAGCTGAGCCACGATGGGCACGCCCTGAAAGAGATTTACCTGGTGGATACAGCGGAGAAGACCGTCCAGGCCTTCGCGGACACTGTGACAGCGCTGGCCGAGGTCCCTGGACCTGCCGCCGTGCAGCCCGGCCCGACAGGTGTCCATGCAAGCGGACAGGTGTCGCTGTCCCAGGGCAATCTGAGGGTCCTGCTGGTGAAAGGAGATGCACAGAGAGCTGCGGTGAGTGTCCCCGCCTGCAGGACACCACGGCGGTGCTGGGACCCCAGCCAGCCTGTCCCGGGGGTGGGGTGGAGGCGGCTAGGACCCAGGGGGAGACCCCGTGCCCCCCTGACCCAGCCTCTCAGGTGGGGCTTCCTCAGAAAACTGGGCAACTTCACTGAGACATTTACCAACAGAGACTGGCCAGCCTATGGCGGGACCTGCGAGTGGTTTCCAGCCGATGTGAAAACCTGCAATATCTTACATCTACGCTCAGGGTCACCACTTCCACATTTGTGCTTTTCGCAGTGCCTTTACACCTGTCATATTTGGGCAGATCTGAAGTTAATTTCCTGCCAAACTTACTGAGAGCGGATACAGAAAAATCCGAGCAGAGGATGGGAGTCTTGTCAATGGCACTGAACCAGGGTCATCACTCCTCGGTGACCCATGAGGGGCAGCTTTGGAAATCACTTGCTCACGTCCCCTCTCCGGTCTTCTGGCGTCTTCATCTGGCCCAATTTAGAACATCTCTGTCAGGTCCAACCAGTCTGACCACAGCTCAGACCTCCCGGGGTTGTGTTTGTGCAGGTTCCCTCCCAGGTGACAGCCCGTCTCCCTCTGCCTGGTGCACTGATTCCTGCCCCAGACCCCACCAGCCACTGGCTCTGCTCTCCTTCAGAAACCCTGTACTAGTTATATATCGATTTTTGACGGCTCTCTGCTGTCCTGGAGTGTTTTTTTTTTTTTAAATATTTCATTTATTTATTCGAGAGAGAGAGGCAGAGACACAGGCAGAGGGAGAAGCAGGCTCCATGTAGGAGCCTGACATGGGACTCGATCCTGGGTCTCCAGGATCAGGCCCTGGGCTGAAGGCGGCACTAAACCGCTGAGCCACCTGGGCTGCCCCCGGAGTGTTATTAAATAAATATCTAGCACGACTTTGCCTTGGGTGGCATTTCAGTCTCTGAAAATAATCTTCATGGTTTCCCCACTGTAGTGCCAAACCCAGTGGCTTAAATATGGTAAACCCTGAGGAATGCTCTTTGTTAGCATCTGAAACAAGTTGGTTTCGTCTTTAAGGCTGACGTTATTGTCAACTCCGTTCCGGTGAATCTCAAGCTTAATAGAGGGCTCCTTTCCCAAGCCCTCTTGGAAAAAGCTGGGCCAAAGCTCCAGGAGGAACTGGACATGGTGGGACGAGCAGTGGCTGTTGGCATGGGCACAGTTCTCCAAACCAGTGGATGCGATCTGCACTGTCGCTACGTGCTTCACGTGGTGGCTCCGGACTGGGAAGAGGGCAGCACGTCTTCACAAAAGGTAGGGCCAAGTTTGCGGTTCTCTGGGAAACTGGGTAGCGCTTGGGATCCTCCTCTCAGTATCATGTAGGTTGGATCCTCTCCGTCTGTCACATTATCAGGACGTTCTATCACTATGGCCATTTCTTTCAGCCGTGGCTGACTTCTCCCGGGGAGACTAGTTAATAATATAAATGGACTATAGTGCTCAATCATTATTGGGGCTCAGGGAAGAGTTACTGAAGATGACACGTCTTCCGTGAGGATAGTAAGGTGAGGGCGTGAAGAATGGAAGAGAATGAAGGGTCAGAGCAGTAGTTGTTTTGCTGCTTTCCTTTGTTGCTAAGTGAGTTTGGATCTTTTCAGAGGGCCTCTGAGGTTTCCTTTTCTTTTTCCTTGTCTACTCCTGTCTGGCCTTTCCTTTTCTGCCTGCCCTTAGCCTCTCTTGAGAGCAGAGGAGTAGACAGAGATCATAGTCAAAGTTGCTAAATTCTCATCATTTTTGTTCTAACTCCCCTTTCTAGGAAAGATGCATAAAGATGTGCTTTGTGCTTTTCAGATCATGAGAGACATAATCAGAAAATGTCTGGAAATCACGGAGAGCCTGTCCTTAAGATCAATTGCATTTCCAGCAATAGGAACAGGAAATTTGGGGTTTCCTAAAACTATTTTTGCTGAATTAATAACTTCAGAAGTGCTAACATTTAGTAGCAAGACTCAACTGGCAGCTTTACAAGAGGTTCAATTTCTGCTGCACCCGAATGATCATGAAAATATTCAGGTACAGTCTCACTCATTTCTGGTTATTTGGGCAGCTGAGCCCTACTGTTCTCAAATGTCTTCTTGGTGGGTCTATTAGGTTGTTTCTTTCATGTATTTTCTGTACAGGAAAGTAAAGGAGTGGTGTAGACTAGTTGCAGCACAGCAAATGTCAAGCAGCAAATTTATGGATACAGAAAAAAAATTTAACTTATTAAAAAAATTAACTTATTTGAAGAATAAAACTTCAAACATAAGTAAAAGTAGACAAAATGCCATAATAAACTGCCTTGTACCCATCACTCTTCTTCACAATGATCAACCTATGGCCAGTATGTTTCATCTCTACCTCCATTTATTTCCCTTCTTCCTATATTATTTCCAAGCAAATCCTAGACATATGCTTTACCTATAAACAATTCAGTATTTATTTTAAACAGTAGGATCCTTTTTAAAAAGTAACATAACCACAATACTGTTTCACACTTCAAATAAATTGAGAATCAGTCCCTTATTTCCTCTATTGTCAATTCAATGTCCAAATTTCCAATTGTCTCATAAATGCTTCATTTTGTTTTGTTTTTTTTTGGAGGGGTTGTTATTTATTTATTTATTTATTTATTTATTTATTTATTTATTTATTTATTAATTTGAGAGAGAGAGAGAGTGTGTGTGTGCGCGTGCATGTAGGGGAGGGCAGAAGGAGAGGGAGACAAAGAATCTCAAGCAGACTCCCTGAGCGTGGATCCCTGTAATGGGCCCTGGCTGGATCCCACGACCCTAAGTCCCTGTCCTGAGATCACAGCTGGAGCCAAAACCAAGAGCCCAACACAGTTGAATAACTGACCAAGCCACCCAGGCATCTTTTTTTTTTTTTTTTTTCCAGGCATCTTATTTTGTTTTTATAGCTTGTTTGTTTGAATCAGAATCCAAATAAGGTCCATATATTGCAGTAGAGCTGACATCCCTTAATCGTTTTTTAATCTAGGGGATTCCCTTTCATAGGAACCTAGAAAGTTTAGTACATAATATAAAAGTTGTAGTCCTCTAAATAGGAGGACAAACGGTTGTCTATAAATTAATGTCAGGACATCCCCATGGGCATAGGAGAGTTGGAACTAGGAATTCCAGAACCATCTTCAGTTGTAGCGAGTTCATCAACCAGCTGTCCTCTTTTACACACGGAGCTTGCCTGCTGTCTCCCCACCCCTGAGAGCCCATCAGCTGGGATCCTGGTTCTGTAGTCTCCCTGTGTCCACCTCCCATTACTGGATCAACTTTTAGCAAAGAAGTTATACTTATTTTTTTCCTCCCCCTAAATCTCTCTTGCTTGTTTCAAAGGAGAAAGAAAGTGATGATTTGAGGATGTCACTACCAGGCAAAGAAATGAAATTCACAGGTTTATTAACCCTAGGATTAGGGTCCTCCAGAGAGAACTACTTTCTAGTGATTCCTCTCCTGGGACAAATTAAAATTAAAAAAATGGAAGTGTTGCTGTCTTATGTGACTATCTTTCTTCTTTTTTTTTTTAATTTTTATTTATGATAGTCACAGAGAGAGAGAGAGAGAGAGAGAGAGAGAGGCAGAGACATAGGCAGAGGGAGAAGCAGGCTCCACGCACCGGTAGCCCGATGTGGGATTCAATCCCGGGTCTCCAGGATCGCGCCCTGGGCCAAAGGCAGGGGCCAAACCGCTGCGCCATCCAGGGATCCCTGACTATCTTTCTTTTACTACTATGTTGTTGTGGTGGTTGTTTTTTACAATTGGCAAGGTACTTGCTCTTACCGATTATGAAAAGAATATTCATTGTAGAAACTTTGAACCACACAAAATGCATACATTCTTTTAGTTGCATTTCGTCTTCTTTTATACATGTGTACTTTTAGAAGCAATTACAGGGATGCCTGGGTGACTCAGTCAGTTGAACATCTGCCTTTGGCTTGGGTCATGATCATGGGGTCCTGGGATCAAGCCCCACACGGGGCTCGCTGCTCAGCAGTGAGTCTGCTTCTCCCTCTGCCTGCCCCCTACTTGTGCTCTATCTCTTGCTCTCCCTCTCTCACTCATTCTCCCTCAAATGAATAAATAAAATCTTTTTAAAAAGTGGGATTATATAATGCAACTTAATAGCATTTTTTTCATTTAATAGTATAAAAAGAATTTCTCTATTCCATTAATAATTCTTTGAAAATGAGATTTTTGGTGTCTGTTAAATGTTCCAACACATGGATATACCAAAGTTTATTTAACCATTTCCCTGCTGGATTTTTGAACTTTTATCTTTTCTTTGCTATACATAGTGTGTAATGAATATGCTTGTATTTATAACTTAGTTCACATATTTTAATAGTTTTCCTAGAATGAATCTGTAAAAACAGAATTATATGTATTATTTTTATAATTTCAAAAATCCATAATGAAAATAACACTTTCAGAGTTGTTCTCTCCTAAGTATGTGTGCATGCAAGATTGAAAGCCCTGATGAATCAAATTTATTCATCTACTGAGGATTGCAGTGGTCAAAATTGTCTTTGTATTTACAGGCATTTTCACATGTATTTGCCAGAAGGACTAATGGAAATGTCGTCAGTGACACAATTCCCAAGGCTGAAGATGCACAAGGTTCCGTAAAGCTGTGAGATGATAAATTGTTTCTAGTTGCTAAATAACTATTCAGTGAAAGACGGTAGTGATGCCTTTTAGGAAGGAATCAGTTAATGACAAAGAAGATATTAAATTATATCCCACACCCCTGAGTATGTAAGACATTGGTGTGCTTATGTGGTCTGAAGTGAAAGAGTAGGCAGGCAAAATTATATAGTCTCTGCACGGCTTGTAAGTGGTGATGTGGCTGTAATTTCTAAGGATAATGTCACATGTGTTTTCAGAAATAGATACATTTAAAGAGACACCACCAACCAAATGCTTCTCCTGTGTCAGATCTGCCGTTGCTATATTTGAGTTTATCCAAACTCCTGTTTGGAGTTTGCTGAGGCTTCCTAAATCTGAATGTGTGTTTTCCCATCAAAGTTGGGGCTTTTTCACTCATTTCTTTAATCATTTTACCATACCACACTTTCTCCAGTGCCCCAATAACATGAATATGAGGTGTTTTGATAGTGTCCCACAGGTCCCCGGCATCTGTCTCTTTTTTTTTTCCCTTTCTAAAATCTCTTTTCCCTCTTTTCATCACATTGGATAATTTCTGTTGATCCACCTCCAAGTTCATGGGCTCTTTTCTCTGTCCACTGCTAATCCAGTGAATTTTTTATTTCAGATACTGTATTTTTTAGCTCTAAAATGTCCATTTGGTTCCTTTTTTTTAAAAATGTAGTTTATAAACTGCAGAGCCTTCTATTTTTCCATTCCTTCCAAATCATTTTCATGCATTCAACTGCGTTTATTTTGACCTCAGGGAGCATAGTTACAGCAGATGTTTTAAAGTCTTTGTCAGGTAATTCCAACAACTGGATCATCTTGAGATTAGCATCTGTAATTGATGATCTCAATCCTTGAGAACTGGTCACATTTTCCTGGTTCTTTATACGACAAACAATTCGGGATTACAGACTGGGCATTTTAAATATTATGTTGTGAAACTTGGTTCCTATGGAAATCTATTGGAAAATGGTGATTGGTTTGTTTTAGCCAGCAGTCAGTTAAGTTCATTCTAAGTGCTCTGTCTCACCTTCTGTGTGGGCAGCAGTTTCTTTCTTTCTTAAAGATTTTATTTATTTACTCAAGAGAGACACAGAGAGAGAGGCAGAGACCCAGGCAGAGGGAGAAGCAGGTTCCATGCAGGGAGCCCGATGCGGGACTCGATCCTAGGACCCCGGGATCATGCCCTGAGCCAAAGGCAGATGCTCAACTACTGAACAACTCAGATGTCTCACAGGCAGCAGTTTCAATGGTAATTTAGTTCTCAAGGCCTTTGCTATGTAGCTTGGATCTGCCCCACATGTGCAACTCCAGGTGAGCTCGGATTTATCCCACTTCATACACGGAATACTGGCTACCTTCTCCAGCTCTTCCGTCTGGGACTCTTACATTCTCTGGCTCAAGGGAGCCCATTTTCTAGGTCCTCTGTCCAGACAGACAGGGTTCTCTGGGAGCTTAAGCTGCCTGTTCAGTTGCCTCATAATTTTGTGTGGTAAGGGTTGCCCTTGTGGGCACAGTGGAGAGAGAGAGAAAGAGGAAGAGGGAGAGGGAGAGAAAGACTGAGCCAGCCAGAGGTATTGTCCCTACACACAAATACATGCTTTTCTTTTTAAGAATTTTTTTTTTTTAATTTGAGAGAGAGAGAGAGAGAGAACAGGAGAAGGGGAAGGGCAGAGGGAGAGAGAGAATCTCAAGCAGACTCCTTGCTGAGCTTGGAGCCCCACATGAGGCTCAATCTCACAACCCTCAAATCATCACCTGAGCTGAAATCAAGAGTCAGACACCCAACTGACTGACTCACCCAGGCGCCCCCACATACACGCTTTTCAGACCATAAGGGCCTTTCCTCTTGATTCTTCTGGACAGAAAGGACCGAGTGTTTTTCAGAGTTTTAGCTTCCTGTGGTGCCACTGTGGAGTTCTGCAGCTGGGCTCATCTTGAGGCAAGGCCTGAATTAGAAAAGGAAAAATAGGGACAATCATGAGGATTCCTTCTCATACTTTTCAGCTCACAGGGACCCATTTTCTTTTTCTAATCCTCTGGCCACAAAAGTGGGGATTCTTATTGCATAGTTCTGCAACTGGGGCCACCTTCAGGAGAAAAGAGGAACATTTTTGAAACAAAATAAAATGGGAAACTCTCCCTCCCCTTTACAGGTGGCTTCTTCAAGTTTCGACTCCCTCCCCCAGCCTGCCCACTGTTTACTTTTCAGGTCTCAGTTAGTGGCTTTTCGTATTTATCCTGCACTTTTAGTTATAATTCATGAGTGGGACAGGTGCTTGGGGTCCTGACGTTACCTTGGCCAGCAGCAGAAGTCCACATTTGATACGTGTTAGATTTTATAATCCTTTCCCAGAAACTGGCAATCACTGGAGCTCAGAGTCAGGGCTGGTTAAAGGCTGGAGATCACAGGGAGGGGGAAGAAGAAGTATGAGAGGAATGCATCTGAGGAGTCTGAGATCTAGGTCGTTCTTCTGTTGCTGACTTCGTTGGGGACTCCATTTCTTTTCTTCTCAGGTTCCTATGGGACTGTGTCTAGCCCAAATGTAGACATGCACGAAATGAAGATTGGTCCCATCATCTTCCAGGTGGCCTCTGGAGATATCACCAAAGAAGAGGCA